>NC_091621.1:16036157-16339187 GCF_027580195.1 Bos mutus | reverse complement strand
TGGCTTGTGATTGGGCATATTAGGTGCAAAGCCAGGTCCATATGTGGCCACTGGGGCCTTGGCAGGGCTTGGGCTGACCTGGGAACCCCCCAGAAACTTGGGACTCTGATAGAGAGGTTCTTGGACTGGGGGGTCTCCCCTGCCTCCACCGTCCCACAGCAGCTCCTGTTGAGACTGAACATAATTACACACAAGCTGCGCCTTGAGGTGTCCTGTAGAATGAGTGGGGGACTCGAAATCCAGGCTGGGCCTGGCTTCTGAAGGCAGATAATCAGGAGGTGGCTGGGTATAGGAACCTGACTGGGGATACTGGGGAGGGGGAGGCTGTGGGTAGTGGGAGAACAGAGGCTGTGAGCGGGGAGGCCCCTCATTGGGGTGGGCATTGAGGCAGGGTGCCAGTCCTGTGGCGTCAGAACCCACGGGGCACCCCTGTTCTGGCTTCACTTGCACTTGTCCATAATGTTCAAGACGAGGACACTGGCTGTAGGCTCCAGCTGGAGCCTTGGGGCCTGAGTAGAGCCCAGAGTGGGAAGGGAACTCACTCCATGTTTCTGGGGTTGGTTCAGAATAGGGAACCTGCTGGGGACAGGGGTTGGGGCCATAGTTGGTGGGTGGACCAGGCCCAAGAGGCAGGGAGCCGGGCCCTCTAGCTCCATAAGGCTCAGCTGCTGCCGCCTCAGGCCCTCCATATCCCAGAGTATCAGCAGGTGGGAAGTCCATATAGGGGTTCAGACCACTGCCCATCATGGAGGTCCCAACCTCTGGCTCCTCGCGTAGCCCTCTGGTATCCATGGAGACATTCTCAGTGATGCTGGGGGGCTGTGGTGAGTAGACAGAGGTTGGGAGTTGGGGATCGAAGTTCTGTCCTCCTCCTACCACTGTGGGGGGGTTGTGGACACAGCCCAAACTCTTGAACCTCTGGACTCTGGCTGGGGCAGGGCGGTCAACAGATCGGGCTGGGTCACTGGCCCTCCGGGTGACCCCTACATTGGGGTTGTATCCTGGATACTCAGCTCGGCTTCTCCAGGGAGGTGCAGGAAGAGCCCCCGTCCGATCCAGGCTGGGTGCTGCAGTGGGTGGGGTACCACCTCCCCTGGCTGAAGCATATCTGGCCCGGAGCAGGTAGTGCTGGGCAGGCGTGAGGCCAGGCAGAGAGGATGCCCCGTTCTCTGGTGGGGAGCCAGGGGGGAAAGGGGAGGCAAGGGAGGAGCGGCGGCTGACAGTATAGGCTGAACTGACACTGCTGGAGCTGCTGCTGCGGCGGTCAAGAGATACTGGGGCACCCAGACGGCGAGAGCCAGGAGTGCCTGCAAGAAAAGACAGGCTGGCCAGGGAGCCCTCTGAATTTCATCCTGCCTCCCCCAAGGGGAAGCCTTGTCCTAGAATTCCAGGGAAGGCTCCTTAACTCTAGCCACTCAGTTCTCTCCCCTCCTTCTCTCATTCCCTTTCTGCTTCTCAGTCACCAGAGATTCAGGGTTGCTGTGAAGAGTCCTACAGATTGTACACTGCACAATCAAAGAAGATAGCATTCAAAAGAACAATTTTCTGATAGATGGAAGAAAAGTATCTTGAGGAAAGGGGACCTTTTTCTAATTGTACAGCAGCCCTGAAAGGTGAAGTCTTCTTCCAGTCTCAGAGAAGGGCCAGATCTCAGCCCTGCAACCACGCCCCACACCCATCACTCACCGGTGTGGGTCAAGCTGGGCAGTTTGAGGCCCCGGGGCCCCATCGGCCGGAACTGATGTAGCTGGTCCAGCCTGAGGTTCTCAAGGCGGCGAAGAGTAGACAGCCCAGTTCCCGCAAGGCAAGGCCCCTCATCCAAGCTGGACAGGTCCTCCGTGCTGCCCCCTGCATTTCCAGTCATTTCCACACCGCTGTCTGTATTGGCCGCGCTGCCTGCTGGGGAGTGGTCACTGCTGCAGGACGACTGGGCCCCAGGACTCGGCTGTGGCTTCTGTGGGGAAGAGGAGGGCTGAAGGAGGCGCCCGTCCTCCTTCCCCACAACTCCTTGAACTTGGTGAGTGACTAGAGCCTGTGTCCCAGTGACTGCTTACAGGTGTAGAGAGGGCTGATCAAGTGAAAGACACAGGTGAACTAGGGGAAAGTTGCTGATGAAAAGAACCTAGACTACCTCAAGTCCAATTTGTGCTCTATGACCATGGACAATTTCTCTAAGTTTCTTCATCTGAAAATGACAAGAGTAAGTTCCCTTCTCATGAAGTTGTTTTGAGGCATACCTGAAATTATACTGGTAGAAGGCCTAAAATAATACACTAATTTCTATATGAGCTTGTTGGGCCCAGGCACTAATGAATTACAATAAAATCCCTAGATTTGAGGTAGCCTAAGGAGCAACACTCGGATAAGGGACTGGGGACCAGCCACAGAAGAGAGATGAGCATAGAAGGAGATGGACCAGTTGGAAGGGGCTAGAAAGATGTTGGCGGGGCAGGCAGGGGTATGGAGGCAGGGTGTTGCCTCACCATGGCACCCTCCGGCACAGTCAGTCTGCTCTCCTCCCTAATGGGGCCTCCGTCCCGCTCCCTCTTGGGTTCCACTGAGGAAAGAGCTGGTGCCCGGGGCAGGGGGCCGTCTCCTCGATGCCGCTTGGTCACGTGGGCATCAGGACCGTGTACTGTCTTGACATGTTTCCTGAGCGAGCTGGGATCTGTGTAGCGTTTGGTGCAGCCAGGGAGTTTACACACGTAGGGCTTCTGTTGAGCGGAGAGTGAAGATAGCAGGCAAGAGTCAAATCAGGACAATGCAGAAGAAATGGGAAAAAGTGGTAGTGTTAAGTGAAGACAAGGGGACTCAGGAAGGAAGGCATGGCACCCATGGAAGGAAGGAGAGTAGGGCCCTTGGAGTAAAGGATGAAAAGATCAAGGGGAAGATTAGGAAAATGGATAGGCCTGGGAAAGGGGAGGGGATGAACCCAGGGCTGTAAGGCCTCATAAATTCAGGGGTTGAAGGTACCCTAGTTAGAATGGGTCTATTTTAGCTTAGCCCTTTGACTGGTTAGAGGTGGGGGAGGGATAGTAAGTGGAAATTCTTGGTTTCAGAAAGACCTTCTCCAGGTGAATTATACGGGCGGAGGGGAACTCACCTATGTGAAGTGGGTGCTGGGCTAAGGGATTTCTTATGGGGGAAGCTCCCCAGTAGGTGGCTTCTTTAAGTGGGGAGGAGGGTCTCTTGAGTGGGGTATTCACCTCATTGGAATGGGTCCGATTCTGGTGCTTGGCTCGGTCACTGGCATTGCTGAAGGCTTTACTGCAGCCCTCATGCTCACACATGTATGGCTTCTCACCAGTGTGTGACCGCAGGTGCGTCTTCAGATTTTCCAGGCGTGAGTATGACTTCCGGCACCCCTCAAACTAGGAGATATGGGGTCAAAGGATGGCTCTCAGACAGAAGGACATGGAGATTAGCGGAACCCTGAATCTCAAAAGGGACATACGTCAGAGAATATAATTCAAGCGTGGGACTTCCCTGGTGGTCCAGTGACTAAGACGCTGTGCTTCTGATGTAGGGAACTTGAGTTCAATCCCTGGTTAGGAAACTAAGATCCCACATGCTATGCAGTGCAGGGGAGGAGGGGGGAGATGGGAGAGTGCTGGGACTATAGAATTCCCAAAATTCAGGGACAAGGGTAGGCAAGAGCTGAGGGGACAGAAGTAGCTGGAGGCACTCTGCCTGCAGGGATGTGGAGATGAGGCAGCGAGCACTCTGGATCAAGTCAGAGCACATCTCCCTGCCTGGGGAGCCTAGACTGTGTTAAAATGGGGTCATCCTGGGAGTGGGTGTCCTCAGTCCAGGGCTTCTCCATTAAGCCAAGTTGCAAGCACAGTGCCTAGGTCCACTGTACTGTCTGGTGCCCACAAAAATGTTTTAATTTCTTTAAAAAAAAAAGGGGGGGGGAATTAGCTTTTAGGTCGAAGAAAGTGTTCTAACGTAACGTCAATATGTTCATCTTTATACCAATGCAGTCAATACAACACAATTTTTAAATGTTTGTTTGTGGAGGAAGAGACCTGTGATGGCAAAAGTCAGATTGGCCCCTGCCTTTGTGGGGAGCCTTGATTTAGGAAGGGCCCCTGAGCTTGGGGAGGGGGTGCCTCACCGTGCACTTATGTGGCTTCTCGCCCGTGTGTCTGCGCATGTGCACCACCAGCATGTACTGGGCTTTGAAGGGCCTCAGCTCCCTGGAGCAGCCCCCCCAATGGCACACGAACTCCTTCCGCTCTCCATGGATGTGCTCACTGTTGATGTGCTGAGGGAGAAGATGCAGAGGCTCTCCGAGGTTCCCTATACCCCTGAGATCCAGAACAGACCTTCTCTTGACCTCCCCACCCCACCATATCCCTCCATGACTTCCTGTCATGGGGAAAGAAAAGGCAGGAAGAAGATCAGAGCCCACATCTCCATTCCTCCACGTTTCTAAACAAAGCTACAGCTCCTCTTGAGTTTCTGCCTACCCACTGGGTATCCCATCTTTGACCCCCTGCCCTTAGCCTGACTCCACCATGTCCCACCCAGAATGTCCTACAGGCTCCAGCAAGCATTCCTGTTACCCCCCCAGGGCTCACATGCACCAGCTGCTCCTGGGAGTCGAATTCCTGACTGCAGCCATCCCAGCGACAGTCAGTCTCATACACAGAGTCAGGCTCAGGCTTCTCTTCTCTCTCTAGGTCCTCCCGCCCATCCAGCATCCCCAGCAGTGGATCCTAGGGTAGGAGAGAAAACCCTAGGGTCACCTGGTGACAGCTTTTGTTTCGCTCAGGTTCCAGAGGTAAAGCTCCCCCTCCCCATTACCTGTGTGCTCGAGGAGTTGGGACTGGACATATCACCTTCCAAGGGCTCCTCCGGGCACTTGTTAACCAGCACACCCAGCTCAGACTTCAGCTTTCCCAAAGGAAGGTGAGGATGATGAAGGCAGAAGTGGGAGGAGGAAAAGGGACCCCAGCCAAGTCTTCCAGCCCTGAGTGTCCCACCCTAGCAGCTGCAATCCCTGAGTTTGACTTCCTCCTTAGACTGCACTGGTGAATGGGGTGAGCAAAAGGTGGGGTCTCACTTGGAAGAGACTGACTGAACCTCAAGGAGTCAACCCCCGGCAGCCATACTCCTTTATTTTTCTGGCACTGAAAACTTTTACGTTCTCTATTCTTCCTTTGCCTTTCCTCTAAAAAAAAAAGCCCACCACCCATCTACCCTGAACTGGGGGAAATCAGGTGATTCTTACCTGGCACGTTGGGAGGGGTCCCCGGGACTGAGGATGCGGCATCATCCCACTCTGCGTGGGGTCATGGGGACCACAGGGCTGGACCCCAAAAGAAGGTGAGGTACCTTTCTGGTGGTTCATCTGGGGTGAGAATCCCAGAGATGGGCTGTGGAGGAGGAGGAGAGGCAATTATGTAGGACTGTCATCTCAGAAAGCCTCAGGAGTTCCTGGGCTCTTTGGAAGGTTTCTGGAAGACAGTATGGGAAACAGTGGAGGCAGCCCAGGGGAAGTATAGAGGAGGACTTCCACACTTTGAAACAATAAGGATTCAAAGATAGGTGGTTTGGAGGGCTTTGAGGCTTCTAATGGGATTTGGCAGGGTCTTAGGGGCCTCTTAGCTCGAGGCTGTCTGCACCTCATGGTGCCGATGGAGAGGTGACCATAGGAACCCCCCGGAGATGCACAGCGTGAGTTGATGAAGGCCACGAGGGAGCTGGGTGAGGTGCGGATAACTGTCTGCAGGTCCAGGCTGGTGTCCGACAGAGGTGAGATGGAGAGTGCCCGCTTCTTGGTCAATTTGACTGCACTCCGGGGAGGAGGAAACAGTGGCACTGGGGCAGGAAACAGGGGAGGTAGATATGGTAAAGGAGTAGGCCCCTTAAGCATCCAACCCATGAGGACTGACTCTCAGCAAAAAGAAATAACACTAGACACTGCCCTGTTGACCTCATCTGTGACCTTCTGATCATGCTCTGACTCCTGAATCCCATCTCTAGGCATTTCCTTTTCCAAGGTAGATCCCCTACCCTCCAACCTTCTTCCTCAGGACAAATCCCAAAGGGGCAGAAAGGAAAGACAGGTTGCCTGAGGCCTCACCCTCCGTGCAGCTGTTGGCTTCTCTGGCTGGCCCATAACTGTGGGGGCCGGGCATGAGGGTGGCCTGATGACAGAAGGGCAGACCTGGCAGTCCTAGGAAAGAGATACAGCTGGAATGGGGCATGGGAATGAAGGACACATGCAGTCCATCTTGAAACCCCAAGTAAGGCCCAATCCCATATGGCATGGGACCGCAAATCTTTTTGTATATGGAAACTGGAATGGGATAGAAGAGGGACCCCTGGCGCTGGGTGAGAGATCTGCCAGTAGTCAAGGTCCAGGGACTGGTGTATGTACTGACCTTCTGTCCCCATGCCGGGGGCCCCCTGACTGGGGAGGGGCCGGAGACAACAGGGCTCGCCATAGCTACTGACTGGTGGTGGGGTCATCGAGTTGAACATGGTGTCTCAGAGGAGTGTGTGTGGGTCACTGCAGGAGGGGAAGGGAGACCTGCAGGTTACAAAGGCAGGAGGGAAATATGGAAGGTCAGATAAGTCACTCAGGCCCAGAACCATGGGCAGATTACCTCCAAGACATCTGCCATGGAAAATCAAGTTGAAACAAGCATCGCTCAGCTAGGGGAGATTACGGAGAGAAGTCCCATAGAGACAGAGGCAGTCTTGGAGATCTTTTTAGGAACTAGGGAGGAGCTCTGCCTGGATGGAGTGTGTGTGTGAGTGTGTGTGTGTTGGGGGAGTGTTGTGGACTAAAATTGTGACTAGGAGCTTCAAGTGCTTTTTATACCATGGGTCCTGTTTCTTCTGACCATGGGGCCAGCCTTCAGGGATGGGATGGGGGAGCTCAGGAGGAGGAGTGACTGACCTCAAGCTCTGGGCTGGCTGATCAGCCTGAGCCCCTCTCCCTTTCCTTCATCTGTTGCTCGTGGACAGCCGGTCTACAACCTCTCCAGTGTCCAGCAGAGGGAGCCCTCGCCACAGCCCAGACAGGCTCACAGGGCCAGGAGGGAGCCTAGATGATCTGCCCTTTGCTCTGTAAGGCAGAAAACTCTGTGTGGAAGGGGAGCAAGTTTCTGAGGAGACCCTCCCAGGTCTGCTGGTGCAAAGGATGGAAGCTGGTGTTACTCAGGGGTGGTTTCAATCTGGGCGCTGACCTAACTCTTTTGGTTTGTTTTGGAGCAACAGAAAAGGAACTATGAGGAAAAGCTTTGGGAGAATAAACACACACATTCGTGGGCGCACTCACACACAAGTCATCATCCGTTAGAGAGGGGAGAGGTAGTGAGGAAGAAGAGGGTGCCGCTGTCCACTTTTCTCCTCAGGCTCCAGATTTTGCTCCACCCCGGGTTTTCCGGTCTCCCGGGAATGAGGGTGGGGTGGGGCGGGGTAGGGTGGAGAACGACCGGGAGCGGGCCGGCCGGCGCGGTGGGTGATCCCGGGATGCTGGGATTTAGGGTGAGGGCGGGGTAAGATGGGGAGCGGAACCCGGACCCCAGGACCCAGCCGATCCCCGCAGCCTGGGCTGTACTCTTCCTAACTCCTTTACTAGCGGAGATACGGGTCCTGCAACCAAGACCTCCCAACTCGACCTTGGCATTACGTTGGTGGGGGGGCGGGGGGCACAGCTGGCTGGCAGCTGGATGGGGGGACACTTCTCCCGCCTCCTTCCTCTATGACTCATCTAAGGAGGCGGGGGCTAGCAAACGACCCCCCAAATCTAAAGAGACTTCCCCAAACATGCCTACCCAGTCATCTTTCAGCCCCAATGTCCAGCCACAAGAGAACCAAGATGGAAATGGGGCGCTATCCGTCCTCACCCACGCGTGCCACAGCCCACCCACGTCTCCCCTTTACACTGGTGAAAGGAATATTTCCTTTTTCCAGCTACAGAAAATGAAGGTTTTCTGGGGGTGTGGAGGAGAGCGCAGGATGGAGCAGAAAGCTCTAGGGTTCCCTTGCTGGAGCCCTGAATCATCTGTGTCTCCCAGTTTTCCAGAGTCCCCCCAAGCACCCCCGCTCCCCAACTCCCAGGAGTCGGCCCCGCCCCCTTCTCCCGGTCCCGCCTTCCCCGCCCCCGTGCCTCCTCGGCCCACCCAAGTCGCCGCCGCAGGCTCTGGCTGCAGACAGCTCCGCTTCCCCCGCCCGCCCCGGGAGCCTAGTCGAACGAGCAGCGGCGGAGTGGAGGTGGAGGGGTTTGGATTGAGAGGCGGGACACATTCTTCCCTCCTCCCCTCAGTGTATCCAGAGAGCTGGCATCGGCGCCCGTGGCGGGGCGGGGTGGGGGGGTACTGTTAGAGAATAGGAGTCCCCTTGGTGGGTGGAAAAGAAGAATCCAGAAATTATACGGAGAGAAAGTGACTAGGATAAATAAATTAAGGTGTGTCTGGGGAGGGAGGGGCCAGGACACCTTAGGTTCCCGGGTATCCCCGCTGGCTTCCTAAGGGTTAACCCTTCCAGACCCCCGGGAACCCCCTAGTGACGTCAAGGGCGGGGTCTATACTCCCTGGTAGGGAATGCCTGGGAGATAATGGGGGGGAGGGTATCTCGACCCCGCCTCCAAGGAAAAACCAACCTTGTGCTGGCCCTTACAAGTTCCCCCTGGGAAATTGCCCGGCCTTCTCCCTCTACTGGACCATAAGGACCTATCCTATGAAGACCCCAGTTCTCCAGCGCCCTAAAACCTTCAGTCCCCAGTCTATGGGATTCCCTTTCCCTAATCCTGTCCCCAAAGCTAGGTGCCCAGGGCGGATTGTTTCGGGGTCACAGGGCCTGAAAGAGGCTTCAGAGCGGGGACCAAGGGCAGGCAGGGTGGTCTAAGCCAGAGGAGGGGCCTCAGTCCCCAGCTCCCGTTTGGGAGGGGGGCCAACGGGGATGCACAGTCAGGCAGCGGCCAGTGGTCCCGCCCAGTCCCAGTAGGGGTCTCCTGGTGGTTGCCCTCGGCTGCCCTGGTGGTCCTGAGGTCAGAGGGTCAAGACAAGGTCTCCTCAGTTCCTCCTTAGCACCCTGCCTGCAGCCCTTGGGACCCAGGAGTCCACGCTCCTTGGAGAATCTTTCTTGGGCCTAAACTAGAGACTGACTGCCCCAGTCCCCTTCCGACCCCAGAAGACAATTCCTTTCCCTCAAAACACATGCACCAGCAAACACATCTGTCACAAGACAGGTCAGAGGTTCAAGCCCAGCCGCCCCCCAGTGGTCCTGTCGCCTCACACACCCCATCTAGGACTCTCTCCAGAGCTGTTCCCTCCTTTCAGAAACACTGAAGTTCTCCTGCCCAGCTCTCATAGTCACACCTGGGGTTCGCTCTCTACCACGCAGACCTCCAGCCAACAGTCCTCCCAACTTCTTCATCCCAACCTCATTAAAATGAGATGTTTCTAATATATGGGAGAGGCGGAGACAGACAAAGAGATCCACAGTTGTCTGAGACAGAGACACACAGACTGTCAGAAGGAAAAAAAGAGAAAGGGAGACACATTTGAAAAAATTCTCCAAACTTTCTAGTATCGTATCCCAGACTCTCCCACCTCTATTTTGCCTCTGTGCCCCTGGTCTCCCCCCTCGGCTGGGCAGAGTCCCTCGCAAGTAGAGCATCCCCTCAGGTCCCTTCCCCCACGGCTCCCAGGTGGTCCCCCGCCTGCCCCCCTTCTCACCTCTGTCTGGGCGCAGGGCTCGGGATGCACGGTCCAGAGCTGGAGTCTGGGCTGGGGGGTGTGCGGTGGGGAGGGGGGGCGGACAGGGCTACAGCAGCGCAGCCTCAGGGCCACCCCCACCCCCCCCAACCTGGCCCCCAGCCCTCCCGCCGGCCCAGCCCGCCGGGCCGCGAGCCGGGACCACCCGTGAGAAGCACAAACTTTTTTTTCCCTTTTGCAAAAAGTTTTTCTCGCTCTAGCCGCTGGCGCGCCGCCGCTCTTCCCGTTCGCCCCTCACCTCCCTTCTATGTCCCTCCCTCTTGCCGTTCTGGAGGATGAGGCGGGGTAGCTGGAAGCAAGAGAGGGGGTGCCGGGCTTATTGCACCCCCAGGACCCCCAGGATCCTCCCCCTCCCTTGAGGGACCCTATACTGCCTACTCCCCCCCCCACCCCGAACACGCTGCTGGTAGTGGGTAGTAAATCCCGGCCTGGATTCCTGGATCGGCTGCCCACCAAGAGGTCCTGAATCACAGCCAGAAAAAACAAATTGAGAAATAGATTGGGGGGCGGAGGGAATGACCAAAAAATTCACCCGGGAAAAAGAATATTGGAAGTAGGGTCGTCGACTTTAGTTGGTGCTAACTGAGCATTCCACAATCCTGTAGTTTTTCTGCCGGCCTCACCCTTTGGATGGAACATGAGGGGGTTGGGACAGAGTTGGAATGGAAACAAGATTGGGACAGAGTTGGGTTGGGACCCCTGGGCGGAAGGTAAGGGGTCCAGGCAGTATAAAAGGGAGGAGTAACGGCTGCGGCACTGGGTGTAGGGCAGGGTTTGTGTTCACAAAATTACTAAGGAACTCTGAGACGGAAGCTCTGTTCCCCGAGAACTCCTGCTTTTCTTCACCTCGAAGTTCTGGAGGCTGGGGCCACTTCTGCACCTCTACGCTGCCTGCACTCTTGCTGCTCAGCAAAGCTGCCTGCTCCCTCTGCTGGTCCTTCGAGCACATGACACCTTCTCCGAGTCTGGAGGCAGAAGAGAATGGGGAAAGCTTAGATCCCCCAACCAAAGCCCACCTGGGAGCCCACGGAGGGGTTATATAAGCCCAAAGAAACGGAGGGGTACCCTGGCAGAGGCTCCTACTGCAGAGTGGTGGTGTCTGACAGGGGATTGCCCTTTCTTTAGGACTTGTGTTGCCATGGTTACTGGATGCAGGGGAAGGGGCAGCTATTTTAGTCTCTCTGACTTTTCTTTAGGAGAAAGGGGAGAAGACATGGGTTGGGGAAGGAGCCTCTTCCATCAGCCCTCAGATAGCCCTCCCACATCTTAGTTCTGCTTCCAGGAACCACTCCTCCTTGGGTCTGGAGGGTCAATTAGTTAACTCTTCAGTCTGAGGGTCAAGGGGAAAGGTGAAACTAGGGAGAAGTCTGAGGCCTGACAAATATATGTAGTAACTGTGGGAGGACAGATAAGGAGCCCTATTTTAACCTCCCTCCCCCACATGACTTTGACCCAGACACCAGTTAAACCCAAAGGGTCAGGCAAGATCAATGATGATTGGAGGAGGGACCATGCAATGTTCCTTCCAGTGGAGTTCTTTCAGAGTACACTGCTTTCTCCTCTCCATCCAAGACTCTAGATCAGCGGTTCTCAGTTTGCTTTCAATATCCCTTTACACTCTTAAAAATTATTGAGATTTTGTTTATGTTTGTATCAACTTACCATGCTAGACATTAAAACTGAAAAAAAAAAAAAAGTTGTAACCCAAGAATACACAAGCACACATCCCATTAACAAAGATGTCAGAAAGATGATGTAATCACATGTCCTATAGCTTCTGGAAAACTCCACTCTAGACTACTGAGATGTTGAAAATGAAAAGGCAAGTACCATCTTAGTTTTATTGTGAAAATAGTTTTGACCATGTGAAGGGGTCTCAGGGACTTCCTGGGAGTTCCCAGGCCACACTCTGAGAACAGTTGTTTTGGACCACCATCCCAGCCCTTCATGATTCACACTTGACATTTTTTTCTTCATTTTTATTAGGAAAGTATAAACTTTGCCTCCCCAATGGGTCCTGCCCCAGAGAAAAACCAGAAAACTTTTCAGGCTTAGCACCGCTCTCTCTGAACTCCCATTTCTGGGGCTTTCCTAAACACCTCCCCTTAGCCCCTCGCCCAGGTCCCTGTTGAGCCTCCCTTCTAGCACTTCCACAGCCCTTACCCTTGGCCAGACTGTCTCCCCCATCCCAAGGTTGCTGGGCTCTTGATTGGTCCTTCCTTCCCTTACTTGAGGACTTTCTCTTCTCTGGAGAGACTAAGTGATTTTTCTCGGCCCTCTCCTTCCCACACTCCCTCCCATCTTCTTGGACAGTTTAAGGTAGGAACTCACGCTTTCTGGATAGACTTCTTTACAGGACACACTTTCCCCATCTCCCCCACATATCAACCAGCCTGAAATGGGCCAGAGACTGGACACAAAAGTGCCCATTTGGGTCTCAGAGGGGTCAATCCAGTCATATTGCCAGATGACCCATGGGGTGGAGGTGTGGGTCAGGAACCTGATGCCTCCAGCCACGGAGGCCCTCTGTCTGGGGACCCCTAGGTTGATCTCTTCACTCCAGACCCCCAGGTCCTCTTGCTAGCTGCAGCCACAGGCCTCTACCACCATATCCGGCACATCTGTCTTGACCACGTTGCCATCACGGTCAAGGTAGAGGAGAGAGAGAGGCCTTCGGGCAGTAGGGACACAGCAAGAAGTACCCAAGGGCCAAGGGTTGTTGGCCTTGAGGAGACTGAAGACAGCGGAATGGAAGGAGGCGGCAATGCCGGGGCTGCCAGCCAGGTGGGGGGGACACTGGCCACTGCAGTAATTCAGCCGGTACCCCTCGGGTTGCAGGATCCAATCCCGCCATCCCAGCTCCTGGAAGTCTACATAATGGTCTCGCCGACAGCATAAGGGGGTCGCGGGCTCACAGCTGGGGGTCCTCCTCCTGGCCCGGCCTGCTCCAGGCAATTTGGGCCGGGTCTTAAGTTCCAGGAAGGGCCGCTGCTCTCCTGCTGTGTCCAGGAGCTGTGGGGCGACAGTGCGGTTGCCTTCTAGGGGACTGCAGTCCAGTCGGAGTTTCAAGACACCAGACTCCTCACGCTTCAAGCCGCTAGAGGGCAGAGTTAGGGCGTGCCAGCCCGGGGTTGTCAACTGGTGCTCAGCCAGAAAGACGCGGGACCCTCGGCCTCTCCTCCTGCCCCCCCATCGGAAAATCCTCAAGGAAAGAGGGCCGGGAAGGGTGGGGAGCACTTGCAGCCAGAGGCGAGCATGATACAGGTGGTGGGACCGAGGAGTGGACAGGTGGAAGGTGAGTGTGGAGCTGCAGGTGGCGGTGGAGGAGTCTGCCAGAAAGATGAAGGGATTGGAGAATGTGAGCGGAGATGATGCTGTCCCCTGAGACTCCCAAGAGCCCTGCCCTCTGCTCTCGCCAGCTCCCACCTTCGGAAGAAGCAGGGACTTAGAGGCTAGTCCGGCTCCAATTCCTCCTCTTCCTTCCAGACCCGGCTCCCTCTGCTCCTGCTATCATTGTCAAGCTCCCTTTCTGCCTCCCTGCCCTGCCAGCTCTCTGCCTGTCTCTCCCTCACCCACCTGTGAGGACAGCAAAGCTGATGACCTGCTCCCCATTCGCTGGAACCACTCTTCCCTGATGCAGTCTCCGGAGGGCTCTGGTGAGCACCGCCTTGGGTGGAGGATGAGTCAGCCGGGGACGACTGGTCAGCTGTAGTCCCTCAAGGATTTGCTGCTTGGCCAGCTTGAGGACCAGAGCTCGCTCTGCTTGGGGTGCCAGTGTGGGGCCCCCACAGGAGGGACATGCAGACCCTGCCACCTGTGCCCACACCAGTGCCCACAGCAGCACCAGCTGGAGCTGGACCTTGAGGAGTCCCATGGTCCTGGTGAATGGCCCAGGGTCAGGTCTGGGGCCTCGGAGGGCCGTTGCTCCTCCTGTTGAGTCTGGCTGCGTGGAGGCCAATGAGGAGGGCACGGCGGCTGCAGCCACCAGTGCCACACCTACCCTTGGCCAAGGGTAGAGCCACCTATCTTCTGTTGCCTGGAACTCAGGAAGGCGGACAGTGGATGGTCCAATGGGTAGCGATGTTCAGTGCAGTCTGCCAGTTTGACCCTCACAGCTCATGTCTGGCTACCGACCGGGGCCTCTCTGGAGCCAGCAGCCTAGGGCTCCCTCACCTAGTGGTCAGCAGGCAGACCTACCCTCTGAGCCCCAGGATTGGCCAGCTGTGCTGCCCATCAGGCCCCTGCCGTGGGTGGAGGTTGCCCCCTGGAGCTCAGGTTTCACCATCTGGCCCTGGTCACGGAGCTTGAGGTAGGGGTGGGGGGGTGGGGGGCGATGTGGACACGTATGATGCAAGAAGGAGGAGGATTTCACAGGCTCAATCCCCAAGGTCTGGGGCTCGGGGGAGGGAGCTCCATGTGAGCAAGGTGGGAAGGTCACTTCCCCCCATACCTCCAGTCTGTCTAGCTCCTGGCCTCCACTGTTGCAGCAGTTTCCATGAGGCAGCTGGGAGTCCCAGTGGTTATTTTTCTGGGCTAGAAGGAGAGCTTGGTTCTTTTTATTTCTAGCAATGGGGCTGGGACAGGGGTGAGAGGCCGGGGGCTGGCGGTAGGAATGGAGTCCTCTTGCCCAGGCCAAGGTGGCAGTGTCATGGGGCACAGAAGTTACCTCCTGACCTTGCCTGTGCTGGCTGCCCAGAGTCCAGTTGGACCGGAGCACAACGTGGACGAGGGCTGGAGCCTGGGCGGGGGATGGCATGTCACTGTGATGTCTGGGGAAACCTGGAGAGGTGGGGGAGGTGGTGATGCAATATTACATCAGGGCAGAGTCCATCAAGGATGGCAGAAGGGCATGAGACTTGGAAGGGCCTGTCCCAGACACTGGTTCTCTTTCAGGGGACTCCAAGAGCTGCCTAGATTTGGGGTATCCTAGAAGTGGTGCCAGCCTCAGTTAATGGTGGTGGGACATGGAAGATTTATGGGTTTTTAAGAACAAAACATGGCCAGTATAGCAACCTGAGTCCCAACCCCAGCCTTCCTTATCACACTCCTCACTGCCTTTAAATGAGAGAACCAAGGCCTCATGTCATCAGCCTTTCTCCTTATGCCCCAGTTTCTTCAAGAAGCTGGGAGGAAGTGAGTGCATTTTGGGAAATGGGCCCCTACTCCAGTTTGTTAATCTCCCGGCTATTCAGCCATTGGGGGCTCTCAAGATAGCCTGCTAGATTCTGGCACTAGGGGAAGAGAGGTGGCACTTTGGGGGCCGGGACTCAGTACCACCAGTGTCCACCATGTGGCAGTGCTGAGCCGCTGGACAGCAGAGGGCTTAGTGCTGACCAGCTTCCCAGGGAAGGGGCTGCTCTGGGATGTGGAGAAATTCAGAGGGCTTGCTTCCCCACCTCTCCCTCTGGGGACCCTGCCTCTATGCCAGAAGAATGAGAAGCTGGTGCCTCAGCTCTCTCCGCTTGCCGCTGCCGGAAAGCTGAGGCTGTTATCAGGACCACATCAGTGTTACCTTTAGTTCAGTTTTGGACCTCATCACTGACATGTGGCAATGGAGGGCAGTGAAGGGTGCCACGCTACAGCACCTGTGGTGGGGAGGGGGCCAATGAGACTTTTAGACCCTCTCTCCACCCTGCCTTTCTCCCTAGATCTTGAGTCATATTCAAATCCCTCTGTCCAGGGCTCTCCCCAGCTGCCAGCACCCTCTCTGTTGGTCAAACTTGTGAGTGACAGCTCTCTCTACCCCCTGGGGTCTGGACCCTAGAACTGCAAAGCCGAGGTTTCTGCCTATGGCGCTGTCTCCGAGGGCTAACCTGTGGGTGAGCCTGAGTCAAGGGAGCATCCAGAAGTGACTGCAGGAATCACCAACCCCATTCCTCCCCTGCCCTCTCTGTCAGGTGCCCCCAATTTCCAGCTCTTCTTACCCTCTTGCTGCTGTGCATGGCCTGCCCCTACCTCCCCAGTGACACTTACGTCAGAACCCAGCTATAAATATGCTCTTAGCATCTTAGTCACTTTTCCCAAGAAGTGCTCCCAGGTTATAAATACCCCAGCCATCTGCCTCACAGGCCCGCCCTACCACCAACCTGGCTGGGGGCTGGGGGGTAGCGACAGGCTTGAGAGTGGGTGAGGAAGTAGAAGGAGCCTAAGTGAGTATCTTGCCCTACAGAGAAAAGCCTGAGGAGCCTAGTGTCAGGGGCCAGGGAGTGCTGGAGGAAAAGGTTGGGAAGAGGACAATTCCACTGTTTCTTTTTTGTCAAAAGCAGAGCCAAAAAAGAGAAGGAATAATACTGACTCCTGTTACATTTAGTTTATTTTAAAATTTGCTATTTTGTTCATCTTGGATATTTTTGCATTGATTTTTTAAAATATTGCATTAAAATATTATTTATCTTGACTGATGGAATTTTTGACATCCCCTTAAAATTCTGTCTCCAAGGCAAGTACCTCACTTCACCTCACCTTAGTCTTGACCTTGGGGACTGAAGCTATAGTTGGAAGGAGGGCGGTTAGATTTGGGAGGAGGTGGATTTGGGGTGGGAGACAGTGGTGGAAGAGGGCGGCCTAGCACCAGAAGTCTTCCTTAGATTCTCTCCTTAGGTGAAGATCTCATAAAGTCAAAGGACAGAGAACTTCTGAGCAAGTAAGCATTTGCTCACGAAGCCTGCAGCTCAGATTTGCCTTTCTCCAGGAGGTCTTTCAGGCTCTATCCTTTAGGGTGCCGTTTCCAGGGACCTCAGACCTGGATAGGAGGGGGTTATATGCTGAACAAACACAGACAGCACGTTTCCCAAAGGACACATGGGTTTTGCGCAATCTTGGCCTTGGGTTGCAGACAATATCGACCCCATGGTTCAGGGCTGTCCAGCTAACGGGGGCGGGGTGGCAATAGTGGGGGAAGAGGGCAAAGGTCTGGAGAGGACCCAATCTCAGAGCAAATGCCTCCCTCTTCTCTCCCCAGACTTTCCTTTCCTTCTCCCCATCCTGCTCAAGTGGCCCTTGGCCAGTTCCATCTCCCAAACAGGACTCCTGGCTGGAGCCCTGAGGATCAGTGAAGGAAGGCTGCCTTGTCTCTGCTTCCCACCATGTGTGTGCTCACAGGTTGTCACCTACTTGCTGGTTGAACAGTGATCTGTCTCATCTCTCAGACCGAGGACAGAAGGAGGAGAGGAGCAAGTAAAGCCCAGGTCTTTATTAGCTGGAAGACCAGTGAGGATGGTTCTAGGAAGTAGGATGGGGCCTAAGAAAGGAGGCAGCCTGGAGAAGGAGGAGTCATGATGTGTGGGACAGACATAAAGTTCAGCCCTAAGGAGACTGTGAGGAGAGAAAAGTGGGCAGGGCAGGCAGGCTCTGTGTCATCGGGGGTACCAATCAGGGTCCTGGCAGGAAATAAAAGACCCACTCAGCTGTCTATGTTTGTATCACTAAGAAGACTCAATGAAGGACCTCTTTTCAGAGGTATGGGCAGGGTTAAGGGAACTGAGGAGGGATGTTGAAGCACCCAGGAACTAGCAAAAGGCAGATCAAAGGCTAAGAGGAGACAGGCCAGCGTGTTTCTTACTCCTCTCCCTCTGCCTAGGTTCCAGGGTTCTGTGGGACTGTCGCTATGTTCATATCCCTACAACTCCTGTCCAGCTCCCCACCCCCTCCACAGCTCCAGCTCTGCCCAAGTTCTGGTATCCCTGCTTCCACACTCTTGGCTTGTAAGAGCTTTCCATTCTTGCTAGTTTGCTAGGCCAGTCAAGCTCAGCAGGAAGCCAGAAGCCAAAGGAACTCAGGTGAGTCTGCCCCCAAGGGTACAGAGCCAGATGGATAAGGACAAAGAATGAATGAAGGCATGCCAAGAGAGGCTTTAGCAACCCACTGGGCAAGTCAGAGGGAAAAGGGCTCAAGACATAGAGAGGATGTAATGTTTGGTGGATCTAAGGGAGGGACTCTCTGGAGATCCAGAAAAGCAGGGAACGGAGCTGGCCAACTCATCCTGCAGTGGGGGACGTGCAGTAGAAAGGGCAGGGAGGCACCATGGATTGCAGCTGGGCTGTGGGTGTCTGTCTGGGACTCAGATGGCACTGCTCATGGCTGGAGATGGATTAGAGTCCCTGGGGTGGCAGTTGAGCTCATGGGGCTTGCTGAATGGACTCCGCCCCAGGAAAGGGGCTAGTCATTATGAAGATGGTACCATGGCTGTCCTTAGATCACATCTTAGGAGATGTGATGAAGGTCTCCTCACATCAAAGTGGGGATAATTTCCCCAAGTTGCTCAGGAAGAGGGTGTCCATCTTCTGAACAGAGGCAGTAAGAGGGCCACACCCTACTATCAAGGAAGAGCACCTCCGTCAGGGCGTGTTTGCCTGTCCCCCCTCCCCCCAGCGGCCTGTGCCACACACAGACTAACTGCACCCACAGGCCTCTACCACCATGTCAGGTATGTCAGTCTTGACAATGTTGCTGTCCCTGTCATAGTAGAGCAGAGAGAGGGGGCGCTGGACGGTGGGCACACAGCATGAACTCCCTCTGGTGGTGCCTGCAGCTGTGTTGACCTTGAGAAGATTGAGCACCGAGGTGTAAAAGGAGGCAGCGATGCCTGGCATGCCTGCCACATGCAGGGGGCACTGCCCTGTGCAGAAGTTCATCGCATAGCCCTCAGGCTGGATGATCCAGTCGTGCCATCCGATCTCCCGGAAGTCCACGAAGAACTCTTGTCGACAGCACATCTTGGACCTGCCCTGGCAGTCGATGCCTCGACGACGAACCCGGTGCTGGCCCCTGACTCTCACCCGAGCTGTCACGAAAGGCCTATGTGCAGCCCCAGCCAGGACGACTGGGCTCCAGTCCACCTGTCCTTCAGGGGCCAGCTCCAGGGCCAGGTGCCCCTGGCTATAGGCAGTCTGAGCTTCAGGCCCCAGGAGAAGCTGGTGCCAGCCAGTGTCGTCTACCTGCAGCAGGTGCTGAGTGGCCGAGGTGAGGTTGGTGTCATGTGGGCTGAGCTCAAGGACCCTCACCTTCAGAGGGCAGGTGGTATTGGGAGGGAGCTGCACAAAGAACATGAGGCTGGCCTGCTGGACCTCCAAGCCTCCAGCCGAGCTGTCAGAGGAGAAATGGAAATCCAGACGAGTCTGAGTAGTGTTGCAGAGGCCTGTGGACACGAGAAGCTCCAGTCATTGTGGCCTTCTGAGTGTCATTCTACCTGCTACCTCGCTGTGCGTTCCTTCTCAACCACAGTCCTGGCACTGTTAAGGACCCTTTCCTTCTTAAAAATCTCTTCTCACAACTCTCTTAGGATTCTTCCTTAATTTTCTTTACTGGCTTTTCTTTCTCTGACCATCCCTCCAGTGCAAGAGTTCTTTGGTCTGTCTTTGACCTTCACTTCCTCTTTTTTTTTTTACCCTTATTTCCCCAACCAGGGATCGAGCTTGCCCACCCCCCTGCAGTGGAAGCTCGGAGTCTTAACCACTGGACCCCCAGGGAAGCCCCATTTCCTCTTACTCTACACTGAGGGGAGCCCTGACCCACAGCTGTGGGCAGCCAACGCAAATCTTATGCTGGTGATTCCTGAATCTGTCAGTCCAGTCCAGACCATTTTGCACCTTGGGAATCACCAAGCTTCAGGCCTAAACTTCTAACTGCTTAATTTTGCCACATTCTGTGGAAATGTAGAAATCATTATTTTCCTCCCTATATACCTCTCTCTCTGTTCTTAGAATTGGTCGCACCATTATTTTGCTTATCATCTTTAGAAACCCTAAGATCACCTCCTTTATTCTCCACATCCAGTTCCTCACCAGAGTGGTTCTAATGACTGGCATAGGGACTTACCTGGCTGTCCAGTGGTTAAGACTTCTAGTGCGAGGGGCCTGGGTTCAATTCCTGGTCAAGGAACTAGGATCCCACTTGCTGTGGAGCTCGACCAAAAAAAAAATGGCTCTGCATTTCTTCCTGTGCCTATCACTGTTGCCCGATTCCCCCTCTTCGTCTCTCACCTGACCTACTGAAACACATGAATTGGATTTCTGCTCCCTCTACTCCTGCTCTTGTCAGGATCACTAACACCTCCCATGTTGCCATATCCACATGGTTTCATCTCTATATTTGCCTTACCTGAACTTCAAGCAGGTGTTTGACACAGTGGACCATTCCTTCCTTCTGGAAATATTTCCTTCTCTTGGCTTTCATGACTCTGGCTACTCTATCTTGGTTTCTTTGGCTGACAGCTCCTCTTCCTCTGCCTGACCTCTAAATGTTGGAGGTCCTCAGCTCCCTTCACTTCTCTATCTGTACTCTCTCCCAGAAAGATCCCATCAATTCCCTTGGCTTTCAATTTCATCTATATGCTGATAACTCCCCAGATACCTATATCTGTGGCCCTGACCTCTCCCTGAGCTTCAGGCTTGTATATCCAGCCGCAGATCTGATATTCCACTAGGATATCCAATGCTATCTCAAACTTTTCAAGTTCAGAGAAGAACTCTAGGTTTATCCTCCCTGACCCCCAACTCAAACCTGTTCTTTCTTCAATCTTCCCTTTCCCTATAAAGGAAAAATAGGGACTTAAACCAAAGTCTTGCTTGCCCTCATTCCCTTCTTTGAAATTATCTGCAGACCTGTCAACTATATCTCCAGTTCATAATGTAATTTCACTTAACCCCACCTCCTCTACCATACATTAGTTCAACCCACAATCATCTTTTTCTTGAACTATGGCAATAGCTTGCCAAGTGATTGGTTCACTCTTGCCCACAAAACCATTCTTCACACATTAGTCAGAGTAATTTTGTTTTTTTCCTGGCTGTGTTATGTGGCATGTGGGATCTCAGTTCCCTAACCAGGGATCAAACTCACACCTACTGCAGTTGAAGCACGGAGTCTTAACCACTGGACCACCAGGGAAGTCCCAGAGTAATTTTTTTATAGCATAAATCTGATCAGCTTAATCATCTCAGCTTAAAACCCTTCAAAGGCTTCCCTTTGCTATTTGAATAAAATCTAAACCCCTTAACAGGGACTTCCCTGGTGGTCCTGTGGTTAAGAATCCACCTTCCAATGCAAAGGACATGAGTTCAATCCCTGATCCTTGGGGAACTAAGGTCCCACATGCTGTGGTGCAGCTAAGCCCTAGTGCCACAACTAGAGAAGCCTAGTCACCACAAGGAAGAGCCTGCGCACTGCAATGAAGACTCAGAACAGCCAAAATTAGAATACATAAACCCCTTAACATTCTTGCCTAGAGAAATCCATGGACAGAGGAGCCTGGCGAGCTATAGTCCATGGACATTCAGAGTCAGACACAGCTGAAGCAACTTAGAACACACACACAGCATAGAAAACTTGAATGATTAGGCATTCTGCCACTTAATGACTATATTCTACCTATACTGGGTTTTTTTCTGTTCCTTGAACGCTTACGAAGCATGGACCCACCTCATGGCCTTTGCACTTGCTATTTCCCCTGCCTGGAATGTCTTTCCCAGAATGTTGAATGACTGGCTCCTTCTTGCCATTCAGTTCAAATTTGCTTCTTTAGAGGGGCTTCCCTGACTGACCTAGCTAAAACAGCCTTCAACTTTACCCTCATCTCTTTAATACACTATCCTGTTTAACCGGTCTTTATGGCCACTGTTGCTCTCTGTAATCATCTTGGCTTTTTTGTTTGTTTGTTGACTATATGCTTCTCCTTCCCTCTTCTTCCCCCATCCCCACTCCCAGCCAGGATGTAAACTCCACAAAGGTACAGATTGTGTCTATGTGGCCCACCACTGTATCCCTAGCACCTGGTACATAATAGGCATTCAATAAACACTTTTTGAGTGGATGGCTTTTCATTCTTTTTTTTTTTTTAATTCATTTTTTTTTAATGGACCAGTTTTAAAGTCTGTTTTGAAAACCAAAGGTTTTCCGGCCGCGAGGCATGTAGGATCTTAATTCTCTGACCAGGGATTGAATCCCCACCACTTGTGTTGAAAGGTGAAGTCTTAACCACGAGACTGCCAGGGAAGTCAGGTCTTTATTCTTATTTTATGCAGACATCAGAATTATTTTCCAAAAGGCTAGATCATAAAATTCATAGTTAAAAAAAACTTATTGATGAATACACCTGTTTTAGGAGGCAATTAAATGCCATTATGCTTTGGCCTTAGTGACTCTTTTTTATTTAAGTAAAGAATGCTTTATTGTGGGAATGTCACTGATACGCTCATGGGCATAAAAGAGCAGAAACTAAAATTCAGCTAGACTTGGCGTGAATTGTAAAGCCTGGAATATGGTTGTTCTAGACAGCTCTGAAAGTCTACAAGATATCAGTCATCTCAGTCTTCCTAGGTAAGTCTACTCCCTTCTTCTCTTTCTGTGGATCTACCTCTTTTGCCTCCCTGTGAACTTCCTCAGGTCCCTAAATGGTGGCCCCAGCTCCTGAGTCTACAGAACTTTTAACTTAGTTAAAAGTTCTTCCTAGCTAAGTGACCTGATTCTTCAGTGTTCCAATTCCAAAATCCTTAAAGAAGAGTCTGATTGGCCCAGCTAATGTTTTCTTATTAGGTCACTAAGCGCTCTTACCTTTTAGAACCTCGTAAGTCACCCCAATTATGGCAGGCAGACACAGAACCAGCAGGGGCTGTGGTAGACTTTCACATTGTTGACTATCAGTGAACAATACCTCCCAATATTCACAGTTTTGTGCAATCCCTTCCCATATTAATTCTGGGCTTGGCACATGACTTGATTTGGCCAATGAGAGGTAGGCAAGCATGGTGCAAGTAGATGCTTAATAAGCACTTAATAAGTACTTTGAGGCTTCCCCCTCTTGGAAGGAAACCTTTATTTTAAATTGCTTTTTTTCATTTGGCCACATGTGGGACCTTAGTTCCCTGACTGGTTATTGAACCTATGCCCCCTGTACTGGAGGTGTGGAGTCTTAACCACTGGACTGCCAAAGGAGTACAGGAAACCTCTAAATGCTTTAAAGAAACTTGAGCTAGACTACTGAATGATGAGAAGCCATGTGGAGAGAGACTTCGTAAGATCAGAGGCCATCCTAGAGATTTCAGCCCCGTCTGAGAATGCAATTACTTGAATGACCTCAGCGATCCCTCATCAAGTGAAGGAACTGTCCAGAATAAGTCCAGTCAAACTACAAAATCACAGAAAATACTGATTTTTTTTTTTTTGCTTTAAAGCCTCAATTTTTGAGCTGATCTGCTATATTAATGGATAACTAAAACAGAAATAAGTATCCGAAGTGGTGTACACCATAGAAAAGGCTTAAAATATGCAGTACAGGCTTAGGGTCTGGGTGGCAGACAAGGGATGGAAGGACAGCAGGGAGACTGTTAGTGAAGACAGGAAGGACAGCGAAGAAATCGCTGTTGGAAGCTAGAGAAAGGGGAACCTGTGTTATGTATTGGCTATCGTCTCTGGTAACTTGGAAGCTAGAAATGGTATCTAACAAAGTTGTGAATTTAGCTAAAGGTATTTCCAGCAGAATGTTGAAAGTTTGGCTTATTTTAGCTGCCTATGATAAGGCATCTCAAGAGTGAGATGAACTAAAAAAGGAACTGTTCAGTGTTCAAGCAGAATTTAGAGAAAAACTTTCCAACAGGACTTGTTAGATTGAACAATAAAATATTTTTTCATTCCTCAACTCTGTCTGGCAAAAGGTTCTCAAACTAAGAAATGGTCTCAGGGCAAAAATCAACCCCAGGACACTGCAGGTAGAACATGGCTTCAGAGTTATGATCAAAACAGTAAAGGATAAGCTCTAAGACCTTTTGTTAGGATCTAACATCTTTGTTAAGATCTTTTTTTTTTTTTTTTTCAATCACACTAGTTCCCCAGCCAGGGATGGAACCAGTGCTCCTGCAGTGGAAGCACAGAGTCTTAATCACTGGGCCACCAGGGAAGTTCAAAGATCTAAAATGTAAGATGTTTTTCTATAGATTCTCTCAACTAGACAGAAGGGCTTCTAAGAATCTTATCCCCCAACACCCTGACTTGTAACCTAAAGATGGGCATCTGTCTTGATAGAATGGAGTGCCTTTTGTCTGACTGAGTAGACTATAATTTATTATTTAAAAGGCTCACAGAGTTTTAAAGAGAATTTTAATAGGGAAAGCAGCACCAATTTGGACTAAAAGAGATAGAGATGACTCAGAATGAAAAGAAGTCTTCAGGTCTCCAGGCCCCCAATTTTTGGGGGCAGATGCAGGCTGAGAAAATTACTCTACTGCAAACACAGGCCACTTTTTATTTAAAAGGAAAGACATCTGGGGCTGGCACTAAGTGCTGAGAGAGCAGATCTAGAAGCCTAGGAGAGCAATGGTGGGCTCTTCTTAAGAGGAGAGGAAAATTGCAGAAAAAGGCCTTAACCAAAGGAATTCCAGACTTAGGGTAGAATTTTCATGAACCAGTGACTGCTCTGCATCTTCCTCCCCTGGCTCCCATTTTGAACAGGTGTATCTATTATGATTATCCCATTCCTGTCTCAGCATTGTACGTTAGGTATGTGGGAAGAAGATAACTTGAATTTTTAGGTCAAAGGCAATGTTGTGCTGGTAAATATTTAACAACTGGATTCCAGAGTTGGGGGAAAAGGCGCTGATTAATAGTGTTAGCCAATTTCTGAGGAATACATTCTCCTATATTGGCCAATTTCAGACTACCACTGATACCAATGAATGCACAGTTGGCAGATGTTCACCATCAGGCCTCAAGAACCAGTCTGAGCCAGTGTCAGGACACCACTGGAGGGTCTTCCCCTGGTTTCTCCAGGGCCCCAAGCTCTTTCTCTTTGTATCTCCAGCAAGAACAATTCTCAGATCTTCTCTTTCACACAATGGTGGAGATGATATCTTAAGCTGGGAATGAAAACTTGAAACTAAAATATTTAAATGTAAAAGATAAGATCCAGGGATCAGTCATTCTCATCTCCAAAGTTCACTTTGGGTCACATCCCCTCCAGCCTGAATGTTGTATTCATTCATTGATTAGCAAATATGGAAAGTATATAGACTTTAAAGTCAGAGAGAACTGTGTTTGAATTCTGCCCTTGGTAAGCTGTATGACCTTGGCCATGTAAATTATCTTCTTCGAGTTTCAGTTTCTGCATTCTTAAGATGGGAATGATAAAATGTTAGTTGCTCTTTGCGACCCCATGGACTGTAGCCTGCCAGGCTCCTCTGTCCGTGGAATTCTCCAGGCTAGAATACTGGAATGGGTTGCCATTTCCTTCTCCAGGGGATCCTACTGGCGATCTTCAGGGAATCTACTCCAGGGGATCTCCAGGGGATCTTCCTGACCCAGGGATCGAACCCAGGTCTCTGGAGTTGCAGGCTGATTCTTTACCATCTGAGTGACCAGGGAATGATAAAGTCTACTTTATGCAAGGATTAACTGAGAGGAGGCAGGTACAATAAATACCTGGTAATTGTCATTACTGCCACAGTGTGCCAGGAACTGGCCTAAGCATCAGGGATACAAAGGTGAAAAAAAACCATCCAGAAGGCACAGTGGTAAAGAATCCACCTGCTGATGCAGGGGACATGGATTTGACCCGTGATCTGGGAAGATCCCACATGTGAGGAGCAACTAACCCCATGAGACGCAGTTACTGAGCCCACACTTTGGAGTCCAAGAGCCACAACTACTGAGCTCACGTGCTGTAACCACTGAAGCCCTCATGCCTAGAGCCTGTGCTCTGCGACAAGAGAAGCTGAAGCAATAAGCCTGTGCACAGCAATGAAGACCCAGTGCAACAAAAAATAAAATAAATATTAAAAAAATAAAGTAACAAGGCTTAGTTGCAGATAGGATGGTGACAGCAATAAATAATTGTAAAACCAACCAGGATTGTGGTGTTCAAAGGACTCATGGTTTCATGGCCATCGTCCACTTTGTGTTCATCCACTCCAAACTACCTTCAACTCCAAATGCAGTCCGTTTCTTGAGTTTTACTCGTGTTTTTCCATTTAGGATGTTGTTTACCATTTTTTACCCATTGAAGTCAAACTTCCTGTACAATCTAGCCTATTTCTAAACTTCTAAAAGACTTCCCTGTCCTGTCAGATCCCAGTGACTGACTTCTGGCCATCAAGGGCTTGTGTTCTCATCCAGCATTAATTTCATTCTGCCTTGTGTTCTAGGTAATTTATTTCTAGCAGTAACAATTAAACTCTTCATGGGCAGAAGCTGAGTCTTCTAAGTTCCCTGCCACCTTCTCCCTTCTAAGTGAAAGAAAGTGAAAGTGTTAGTCGCTCAGTCGTGTCCAACTCTTTGCAACCCTGTGTACTGTAGTCTGCCAGGCTCCTCTGTCTGTGGGTTTCTCCAGGCAAGAATACTGGAGTGGGTTGCCATTCCCTTCTTCAGGGGACCTTCCCGACCCAGGGATTGAACCTGGGTCTCCTGCATTGCAGGCAGATTCTTTACTGTTTGAGCCACCAGGGAAGCCCATGCTTTCTAAGTACATTAATTAGTTCACTTAATTCTCTCAACTATCCTCTCATTATCTCTGTTTTGCAACTGAGAAAACTATCAACAACCCATGACATATATTAATAAGTAGCTGAGCCGGAATTTGAGCCCAGTTTATCTGGCTCCAGAGTTTGTGTTCTTAATTATGAGCAGAAACCCTTTTTTGAGCTGGAATAGGGTCTCATTCATCACTGGGGACTCTAGACATGGTCAAGCTGACCTACAGAATGGTTTGGTTGGTTGTCAAGCATCTACTCTGTTTGCAAGAGGCAGAGTGGTATAATGGTCAAGGTCAAGCACTTGAGACTCAGGCTGTCTGGTTCCACCACTTACTGGTCATATGACCTTGAGCTAGCTACTCAACCTCTTTGAGCCTCAGTTTCATCACTTCTAAAATACAGACGATAATAGTATTTGCCTACCTGACTTGTGAGGCTTTCAAGGAGTTAGTATCTGTAAAAGGTTTAGAACACTGTAAACATTGTATGTGTGGGTGTTCATTCGCTTCAGTCACGTCTGACTCTTTGTGACCCTATGGATTGTAGCCTGCCAGATTTCTCTGTCCCTAGGATTCTCCAGGCAAGAATACTGGAGTGGGTTGCCATGCCCTCCTCCAGGGGATCTTCACGACCCAGGGATCGAACTCGAGTCTTGTGTGTCTCCTGCATTGCAGGAGCCATCGGGGAAGCCCAAATATTGTATAAGTGTTAGTTATTTCTACTATATACTAGTCTCTGGTGATAATGTAAGGAATAAATGACAGTTCCTGAACTCAAGGGGTCGAATTCTATGGAAAGACAGACTTCATAGAAAACCTGGAAACAGACAATTCCACAAGGAAGGTCCAGGTTCTGGGTGAGGGTATGGGGGCCACAAGAGAGGGAGCCCCTCGGCCTCAAGTCAGGGTGGGTATTTTCAGGATAGGAGTGCTGGGTCTTGAAGGGAGTAGATGCTGACCAAAGGAAAGGGACCAGGATTGGGAAGGGCCTTCTAAACCTAAGACAAAACTTGTAAGAAGCTCAGAGGCAAGAGAGATCACTTGTTTATGTTCTGTTTCTCAGATCCTGTCTCTGAATTCTATATTTTTTTTTTGGCCCCACCTTGAGGCTCCTGAGATCTTAGTTCCTCAACCAGGAATTGAACCTGGGCTCTCAGCCATGAGGGTACAGAGTCCTAAACCACTGGCATACATGCTCAGTCACGTCCCACTTTTTCTGACCCCATGGACTGCAGCCTGCCCTCCAGGCTCTTCCATCCATGAAATTTTCCAGGCAAGAACACTGGAGTGGGTTGCCATTTCCTACTCCAAAACCACTGGACCACCAACGAATTCCCCTGTCTCTGAATTCTTGATATTCTCTCCAGCTGCCCACTAAATTCTCTACCCAACTGCTGTTCTTTATCTATCCTTTAAATATCTTTCTGAGCCCCATTTTGACCCTGTTCTGATGTGGGGACCCAAGGTAATCAAGGCAAGAGGACAGGAGTCAGTGGAGCGAAATTGTAATCGGAGTGTTTCTCTTTTCTACCTTTTACTCAAATGAGGTATCTGGGGAGGACAGGGTACAGAGAAGCTGGATCCTGGGGCCAGAGGAGGGACAGACTCTCCAGTTCCCAGACCCTGAGTCCAGGCTCAGGTAGTGGTTGGGCTTACATCACAGCCTGTGGAAGTGTGTGGGGCCTGCAGAGAGAGGAACCAGGGGAGATAGGGGTAGGCAGTCTTAAAGAGAAGTGAAAGGTACCCACTTCTCATGTGCCCATTGATCAAGTCTAAACTTATAAGGGAGCGCTTGGGTGGGTGGGGGTTTGGAGCCTGTGATTAGGAGACTATAGACTGTGAGAGGCCAGAGTTGGGATGGTTTTGGGGAGAAAGTCAGAGGTTAGATATCGGGGAGGAAGCTTTTCGTTTCCTGAGGAGATCAAGTTTAGGAGAAGATCTATAGGCCAAGAACCCACCTGTCTCGGCAAAGCTGATGATCTCATACTCCTGTCCCTCATCGGCTTCCGGAAGCGCCCCCTGTGGGGGCCCGTGGAGTCGATGCAGGGCAGCCCGCAGAGCAACTCCGGACACAGGCCGGCCCAGGGTGGGGCGCTGGCTGAGGTGCAGCTTGTCCAAGATGCTCCTCTTGGCCAGGTTAAGCAGCAGCTCCCGGTGGCTCTCCACGTCCAAGGCAGGCTCCCCGCATGCTGGACACTGTCTGTCAGCCCTGGGAGTGGCCACCATGGCTGCAGCCAGGACCAGGAAGGCCAGGAACAAGGAGCAGATCATCACCAAGGGGCTTCCTTGAGCTATGCACCTGAGACAGAGCTGCAACCCCGTGGTTCAGGGTCTCAACAGCTGTGGTCTCGGCTCCTTCCCTGCTGGCTGCCAGGGGCCCCGGAAGGAGAGTGTGTCCAGCTGGCATGACTCCTGGTTGTAGGGGGTAGAGTAGTCAAACATCCAACTTGAGAGATGAAGCAGTTACAGGTAGAATCTGGCAGAAGCCACATAGTCAACGAAAGTACAGAGTGGGGGATGTGAGGCGAGGTTGGTTGGGTTGTCCCTTGGCCAACTTTGGGAGAGAGTGGGTTACCCATGTGAGCTGCCAGGCCCGGGGACAAAGGTCAGAGATGAAATTCCTCTTCAGATTGATAGCTTTGCTCGGAAGCCTGGCAGTAGGGGGTGGGAGTGGGGTGTGGAGATCAGAGGTTTAAAGATAGAATGTTAAAACATGACTTTCAAACGTGAGGGGGTCATTGGCAGGACACTGTAGGTCATTGTCATGTAGGTTGTTGAGAGTTCATTTTCCCCTACCTGGTCCTTCTCAAAGCCCTATCGCCCTTTCCTCCCTCCCAGAGGCTCACAGTCCAGACTCCTTTGTAGCCCTGGGTTGGGTTTTGCCCTGTGGGGCTCAAAATCACATCCAGTCAGAAGGTTAAAGAAGGGGAAGGGAACTGTTCTAGCCAGGTCTTCTGGATCCTCAGAGGGAGGTCTGAAATGCAGAAGGAGCTTGAGATCTAGATTTCCTCAGACTTGGAGGTTTCTCCTCTTTAAGAAAAATACATTCTGAGATTTCTCAGAATCCCTGGTGTTCTACCCCAAAGGTCCTGAGGAGCAGGTCTCCAAGGACAAGTCTCTGCATCCACAGCTGGGATTTACCTGGTAGGGGTGGGCGGGTGGAATTAGGAATATAGGTTTTTAAGCCAGATGGCCTGGGTTAAAATTCTGTCTCTTCCTTTTATAAGCTGTATGACTGTGGGCAAGCAACTTGACCTCTCTTACTTCAATTTCTTCATCAGAGAAATGGGAAAATGATTATTCATGATTCCAAAATCCAAAAAACCTTGTAATCCATACTACTTTGGAGGTAGTTCATATGGTAGCTAAACCTGACCTGAAGAGAAGTGTGGTTACTCGTGGTCTTTTAAAAACTCATACTGGAGACTATTTATACATTTTTACTCCAGAAATATTATTTGATTATGGGTGATATATATGTACCATTTTACTTTTCTATTTTTATTTTTTGGCCACGTACCCCATGGCTTGTGGGATCTTAGGTCCCGGACTAGGGATTGAACGTGTGTCCTTGGTAGTGCAAGTTCAGTTCAGTTCAGTTCAGTCGCTCAGTCGTGTCCTACTCTTTGCGACCCCATGAATTGCAGCACGCCAGGCCTCCCTGTCCATCACCAGCTCCCGGGGTTCACCCAAACCCATGTCCATCACGTCGGTGATGCCATCCAGCCATTTCATGCTCTGTCGTCTCCTTCTCCGGTAGTGTAAGTGCAGAGTCCTAATCACCGGACTGCCAGGGAATTCCGTATTTTACCTTTCTGAAACCTGAAATTTCCTGAACTCTGAAACGTGTCTGGTCCTATGGATTTTGAATATGGAATTACAGATCTTTAATGATTTTCTGAGAGTTTTGAACTTTAAATAATTTTATAAAGTACTTACACTGGCTGGCACAGAATAAGGGCTTAATTAAAGTTTTTTTTTTTTTTTTGGCTTAAATTTCTTGGCTTAAAGAAATTTATTCTTGCACAGGTCTGAAAGACAGAAATCCAAAATCTGTATAGTTGTTGTTTAGTCACTAAGCCATTTCTGACTCTTTGTGATCTCATGTAATGTAGCCTGCCAGGCTCCTCTGTCCATGGGATTTCCCAGGCAAAAATACTGGAGCGGGTTGCCATCTCCATCTTCATAAAGTTTTGTTGTTGTTGTTGTTGTTGATATTTATTTTATTTATTTGACTGCACCAGGGTGTTTTTGTTTCATTTTTTTGGTCACCTTTTGTGTCATGTGGGATCATAGTTCCCCTACCAGGGATCAAACCCATGCCCCTGCAATGGAAGCACAAAGTCTTAGCCACTGGACCACCAGGGAAGTCTCTTAATTAAAGTTTATTATTATTCTCACTACATACTTTTTTTTAATATGACATTTTAACTTTGCATAGGGTAAAGTTTTTTTTTTTAATTTTATTTATTTTTGGCTGTGCTGCATTGCTGCGTGGGGGCTTTCTCTAGTTGTGGTGTGTGGGCTTCTCTTGTTGCAGTACATGGGCTCTAGAGCACAGGCTTAGAAGTTGTGGCATATGATCTTAGTTGCTCCATAGCATGTGGAATCTTCCCGGACCAGAGATCAAAACTGTGTCATCTGCATTGACAGGCAGATTCTTAACTACTAGGCCACCGGGGAAGTCTGCTTCATAGATTTTTTTTGTGGGCCAGAGTACCTTCACCTCTAGATGTGCTGAAGAAATTCTGCCAATATTTGCCCTCCTGGACTCTGCTTTCTTAGATACCATGCCCCCAGTCACCATCTCTGGTGCAGTCACTTAACAAGTCATCTCTGCTGCCATTATATTTTTAGCACTGCACACAGGACCTATAATACAGGTGGTTAAAGCACTTACTGGATGAATAAATGCTAGTGTACAGGCTGGTTATCAGAAATCACACTTGATTGAATTTTTGTGTCACAGTTTATTAGCTTCTCAACAGGGGCTCATCTTTTCTTCTTCTTCTTTTTTTTTTTGCCATAAAGTGTATGGGAATTTAGTTTCCCGATCAGGAATGGAATCTTCACCCCCTGCATTGAAGCACACAGTCTGAACCACTGGACTGCTGGGGAAGTCCCTCTTCTTTTTTCATACCTGTGATAGAAGTAGATTTATTATAAAATTTCTAGTATAGGCTTATTACTCTTGCCTGGAAAATCCCATGGACGGAGGAGCCTGGTAGGCTGCAGTCCATGGGGTCGCTAGGAGTCCGACACGACTGAGCGACTTCACTTTCACTTTTCACTTTCATGCATTGGAGAAGGAAACGGCAACCCACTCCAGTGTTCTTGCCTGGAGAATCCCAGGGACAGGGGAGCCTGGTGGGCTGCCGTTTATGGGGTCGCACAGTCAGACACGACTGAAGTGACTTAGCAGCAGCAGCAGCAGCATTGTGGGGAGAAGCCAATGGCAACCCACTCCAGTACTCTTGCCTGGGAAAATCCCATGGACGGAGGAGTCTGGTAGGCTGCAATCCATGGGGTCGTGAAGAGTCAGACACGACTGAGCGACTTCACTTTTCATTTTCATGCATTGGAGAAGGAAATGGCAACCCACTCCACTGTTCTTGCCTGGAGAATCCCATCTATGGGGCCGCATAGAGTCGGACAAGACTGAAGCGACTTAGCAGTAGCAGCATAGGCTTATTTATTTATAAAATAAGGGTTTTATTGAATTTTAACAAAAAATTCACATAACGTAAAATTCACCCTTTAAAGTATATAGTTCAGCAGTTTTTAGTACATTCACAGAGTTCTGCAAAAATCACCGTTATTTAATTTGAGAATCATTTCATCATTCCCCAAAGAAACCCTGTACCTATTAGTAGTCATTTTCTAGTAATCTTCCAATCTACAGGAATTGATCTTATATCTAACATTTTAATTTTCCTAATTTCAGTCTTGGATATAAGTTTACCTGGAGGTTGGGAGAAATAGTTACATTGCTCTTTGTTTCATGTCTTAATTACATTATGTACTTCCCAGAACCCCTCAGACTCTAAGATGATTTCAACTGCTTCTCTTCTCTCTGACGAATAGTTGGGAAATAAGAGGTTAGCAAAAGCAGGAGAAACAGAGCAGGGTTTCTCTTAGGGGTGGATGCTTCATGTTTCTGCCTTAGCTGTTCTTCAATTACTGTATTTGTCCCTAAAAGATCCTACTGATTCACTCTGCATTATGACACACAGATCCTTTGAAACCTGCCCTTTTCAGTTACATTTCCTGTTTTTAAATTTTATTTTATTATTAAAGTATAATTGCTTTACAATATTGTGTTAGTTTCTGCTGTACAATTAAGTGAATCAGCTATATGTATACATACATCCCCTCCTTCTTGAGTCTTTCCCAACCCATCCCACTACTCCAGGGCATTACAGAGCACTGACCTGAGCTCCCTGTGCTATACAGCAGCTTCCCACTGTTTTATATATGGTAGTGTATATATGTCAATGCTATTTTCCCAGTTCACCCTACCTTCCTCTCTCCCCCACTGTGTCCAATTGCATTTCTAACAGTGCAGATGGTGACTGCAGCCATGAAATTAAAAGACACTTACTCTTTGGAAGGAAAGTTATGACCAACCTAGATAGCATATTCAAAAGCAGAGACATTACTTTGCCAACAAAGGTCCATCTAGTAAAGGCTATGGTTTTTCCTGTGGTCATGTATGGATGTGAGAGTTGGACTGTGAAGAAGGCTGAGCACCGAAGAATTGATGCTTTTGAACTGTGGTGTTGGAGAAGACTCTTGAGAGTCCCTTGGACTGCAAGGAGATCCAACCAGTCCATTCTGAAGATCAGCCCTGGGATTTCTTTGGAGGGAATGATGCTGAAGCTGAAACTCCAGTACTTTGGCCACCTCATGCGAAGAGTTGACTCATTGGAAAAGACTCTGATGCTGGGAGGGATTGGGGGCAGGAGGAGAAGGGGACGACAGAGGATGAGATGGCTGGATGGCATCACTGACTCGATGGACGTGAGTCTCAGTGAACTCTGGGAGTTTGTGATGGACAGGGAGGCCTGGTGTGCTGTGATTCATGGGGTCGCAAAGAGTTGGACACGACTGAGCAACTGAACTGAAACTGAACTGATGAAGATAAAATGTCTCAGTTCAAAATCTGGGACTTTGTTGCCCCAGGGTTCCTTTTTTTTTTTTTTTTAACTAGAGTTATTTTTCTCTTTATTTATTTATTTTTGGCTGTGCTAGGTTTTCATTGCTTTTGGGAAGGCTTTCTCTAGTTGTGGGGAGCAGGAGCTACTCTTCGTTGCAGTGCACGGGATCCTCACTGCAGTGGCTTCTCTTGCTGTGGAGCACAGGCTCAGTAGCTGTGATACATGGGCTTAGTTGCTCCGTGGCATGTGGAATTTTCCCGGACCAGGGATTGAACTGGTACCTCCTGCACCGGCAGGCAGATTCTTATCCATTACACCACCAGGGAAGCCCAGGGTTCCTTCTCTTATAAAATGAGTACAATGGCAATACCTACTGTTTTGAGGATTAAATTGAAATAACAGATGTAGAATGCTACATATCCTATACTCCATGTATATATATTGTTGTTGTTTAGTTGCCTTAGTCCCTAAGTTGTGTCTAATTCTTTTGCAACCCCAGGATTGTAGCCTGCCAGGCTACTCTGACCGTGGGATTTCCCAGGCAAAATTTCTGGAGTGGATTGCCATTCCCTTCTCCAGGGGATCTTCCTGAACCAGGGATAGAACCTGCACCTCCTGCATATGTCTCCTGCATTGGCAGACAGATTCTTTACCACTGAACCACCAGGGAAGTCCTATATACATACATACAAAACATTAATACAAATATTAGTTATTATTTCCTCCTGGCCATCACTGCCTCCTGCCTCCAACTTGAAAACCTGCAAATTGCTGATTTTTGAAGGAAAGGAGAATTTCTTATCTTTACAACCTCGTTGGTTATCCATTGCCTCTCTGATGAACTCCAACTTATATTCTTCAAGGTTAGCTGAAATTTCACCTTTAGCATCTCTGTAGCTCATTTGATCTCTCTTACGTCTAAGAACTAAGCACTCCTTCTTGTGTTTCCACAGCACATTGAACACCTATTATAGCATGTGTTTGTTGTTGTTCTTTAGTTACTAAGTCATGTCTGACCCTTTGCAACCCTATGGACTGTAGCCCTCCAGGATCCTCTGTCCATGGGATTTCCCAGGCAAGAAGAGACAAATGGGTTGCCATGCCTTCCTCTAGGGGATCTTCCTGACCCAGGGATCTAACCTGCATCTCCTGCATTGGCAGATAGATTCTTTACCACTGAGTCACCTGAGAAGCCCCATATATGTTTGTGTGTGTGTATATATTTATATATATATATAAAATATTAATACAAATATTAGGTGTTTTTCTCTTACATCTCCTGCATTGACAGGTGGGTTCTTTACCACTAGCACTACTACATAATAAATATTTAATGACTGAATTCTATCCATGTACGACTACAATGCTTTGAGGGAGTTAGTAAAAAAATGATGCAAATACATGTAATCAGTAACTAAATTGATTCTGCCTAGGATGGACAGTGTGGGGGAAGTTGCAAATTTAAGATGATCTTTTAAAAAAGAATTGTGTGTTAAAGGATGGTGGTGTGAAGTAGTGATTTTATTTATTTATTTATTTATTTTTACATCTACTGTCCTTTTTTTTTAAATTTAATTTTATTTTTAAACTTTACATAATTGTATTAGTTTTGCCAAATATCAAAATGAATCCGCCACAGGTATACATGTGTTCCCCATCCTGAACCCTCCTCCCTCCTCCCTCCCCATACCATCCCTCTGGGTCGTCCCAGTGCACCAGCCCCAAGCATCCAGTATCGTGCATCGAACCTGGACTGGCAACTCGTTTCTTACATGATATTTTACATGTTTCAATGTCATTCTCCCAAATCTTTCCACCCTCTCCCTCTCCCACAGAGTCCGTAAGACTGTTCTATACATCAGTGTCTCTTTTGCTGCCTCGTATACAGGGTTATCGTTACCATCTTTCTAAATTCCATATATATGCGTTAGTATACTGTATTTATGTTTTTCCTTCTGGCTTACTTCACTCTGTATAATAGGCTCCAGTTTCATCCACCTCATTAGAACTGATTCAAATGTATTCTTTTTAATGGCTGAGTAATACTCCATTGTATATATGTACCATAGCTTTCTTATCCATTCATCTGCTGATGGACATCTAGGTTGCTTCCATGTCCTGGCTATTATAAACAGTGCTGCGATGAACATTGGGGTACACGTGTCTCTTTCCCTTCTGGTTTCCTCAGTGTGTATGCCCAGCAGTGGGATTGCTAGATCATAAGGCAGTTCTATTTCCAGTTTTTTAAGGAATCTCCACACTGTTCTCCATAGTGGCTGTACTAGTTTGCATTCCCACCAACAGTGTAAGAGGGTTCCCTTTTCTCCACACCCTCTCCAGTATTTATTATTTGTAGACTTTTGGATTGCAGCCATTCTGACTGGTGTGAAATGGTACCTCAAGCAGTGATTTTAAAAAGGATGGACTTAAACCTACTTTTAGTTCAGTTCAGTTCAGTCGTTCAGTCACGTCTGACTCTGTGACCCTAGGGACTGCAGCACTCCAGGCCTCCCTGTCCATCACCAACTCCTGGAGTTTACTCAAACTCATGTCCATTGAGTTGCTGATGCCATCCAACCATCTCATCCTCTGTCGTCCCCTTCTCCTCCTGCCTTCAATTTTTCCCAGCATCAGGGTCTTTTCCGATGAGTCAGTTCTTCCCCTCAGGTGGCCAAAATATTGGAGTTTCAGCATCAGTCCTTCCAATGAATATTCAGGACTGATTTCCTTTAGGATGGACTAGTTGGATCTCCTTGCAGTCCAAGGGACTCTCAAGAGTCTTCTCCAACACCACAGTTGAAAAGCATCAGTTCTTTGGTGCTCAGCTTTCTTTATAGTCCAACTCTCACATCCATACATAACTACTGGAAAAACCATAGCTTTGACTAGAACTTTGTTGGCAAAGTAATGTCTCTGCTTTTTAATATGCTGTCTAGGTTGGTCATAGCTTTTCTTCAAAGGAGCAGACATCTTTTAATTTCATGGCTGCAGTCATCATCTGCGTTGATTTTGAAGCCCCCCAAAATAAAGTCTGCCACTGTTTCCACTGTTTCCCCATCTATTTGCTAGGAAGTGATGGGACCAGATGCCATAATCTTAGTTTTCTGAATGTTGAGGTTTAAGCCAGCTTTTTCACTCTCCTCTTTCATTTTCTTCAAGAGGCTCTTTAGTTCTTCACTTTCTGCCATAAGGGTGGTGTCATCTGCATATCTGAGGTTATTGATATTTCTCCCGGCAATCTTGATTCCAGCTTGTGTTTCTTCCAGTCCAGCGTTTCTCATGATGTACTCTGCATATAAGTTAAATAAACAGGGTGACAATATAAAGCCTTGACGAACTCCTTTTCCTATTTGAAACCAGTCTGTTGTTCCATGTCCAGTTCAAAATTCTCCAAGCCAGTCTTCAACAGTACGTGAACCATGAACTTCCAGATGTTCAAGCTGGATTTAGAAAAAGCAGAGGAACCAGAGATCAAATTGCCAACATCCACTGGATCATTGAAAAAGCAAGAGAGTTCCAGAAAAACATCTACTTCTGTTTTATTGACTATGCCAAAGCCTTTGACTATGTGGACCACAACAAACTCTGGAAAATTCTTCAAGAGATGGGAATACCAGACCACCTGACCTGCCTCTTGAGAAATCTGTATGCAGGTCAGGAACCAACAGTTAGAACTGGACATGGAACAACAGACTGGTTCCAAATAGGAAAAGGAGTACCTCAACGTTGTATATTGTCACCCTGCTTATTTAACTTATATGCAGAGTACATCAAGTGAAATGCCAGGCTGGATAGCTGGAAACAAGATTGCTGGAAGAAATATCAATAACCTCAGATATGCAGATGACACCACCCTTATGGCAGAAAGTGAAGAGGAACTCAAAAGCCTCTTGAAAGTGAAAGAGGAGAGTGAAAAAGTTGGCTTCAAGCTCAACATTCAGAAAACGAAGATCATGGCATCTGGTCCCACCACTTCATGGGAAATAGATGGGGAAACAGTGGAAATAGTGTCAGACTTTATTTTTCTGGGCTCCAAAATCACTGCAGATGGTGACTGCAGCCATGAAATTAAAAGATGCTTACCTCTTGGGAAGGAAAGTTATGACCAACCTAGATAGCATATTCAAAAGCAGAGACATTACTTTGCCAACAAAGGTTCATCTAGTCAAGGCTATGGTTTTTCCTGTGGTCATATATGGATGTGAGAGTTGGACTGTTAAGAAGGCTGAGCACCGAAGAATTGATGCTTTTAAACTGTGGTGTTGGAGAAGACTTTTGAGAGTCCCTTGGACTGCAAGGAGATCCAACCAGTCCATTCTGAAGGAGATCAGCCCTGGGATTTCTTTGGAAGGAATGATGCTAAGGCTGAAACTCCAGTACTTTGGCCACCTCATGGGAAGAGTTGACTCATTGGAAGAGACTCTGATGCTGGGAGGGATTGGGGGCAGGAGGAGAAGGGGACGACAGAGGATGAGATGGCTGGATGGCATCACTGACTCGATGGACGTGAGTCTCAGTGAACTCTGGGAGTTTGTGATGGACAGGGAGGCCTGGTGTGCTGCGATTCATGGGGTCGCAAAGAGTCAGACACGACTGAGCGACTGATCTGATCTGATCTGATCTGACTAGCATGTGAGATGATTGCAACTGTGTGGTAGTTTGAGCATTCTTTGGCATTGCCTTTCTTTGGGACTGGAATGAAAACCGACCTTTCCCAGTCCTGTGGCCACTGCTGAGTTTTCCAAATTTGCTGGCATATTGAGTGCAGCACTTTCACAGCAGCATCATTTTTTAGGATTTGAAATAGCTGAATTTGAATTCCATCACCTCCACTAGCTTTGTTTGTAGTGATGCTTCTTAAGGCCCACTTGACTTCACATTCCAGGATGTCTGGCTCCAGGATGGTGATCACACCATCGTGATTATCTGGGTCATGAAGATCTTTTTTGTACAGTTCTTCTGTGTATTCTTGCCACCTCTTCTTAATATCTTCTGCTTCTGTTAGGTCCATACCATTTCTGTCCTTTATTGTGTCCATCTTTGCATGAAATGTTCCCTTGGTATCTCTAATTTTCTTGAAGAGATCTCTAGACTTTCCCATTCCATTGTTTTCCTCTATTTCTTTGCACTGATTTCTGAGGAAGGCCTTCTTATCTCTCCTTCCTATTCTTCGGAATGGTTGTCTGAGGCCTTACAAACAGCTATGAAAAGAAGAGAAGTGAAGTGAAGTCACTCAGTCGTGTCCGACTCTTTGCGACCCCATGGATTGTGGCCTATCAGGCTCTTCCGTCCATGGGATTTTCCAGGCAAGAGTGCTGGAGTGGACTGCCATTTCCTTCTCCAGGGGATCTTCCCAACCCAGGAATCGAACTCGCTCCCGCATTGCCGGCAGACGCTTTACCATCTGAGCCACCAGGGAAGCCCTGGTGAGAAGTGAAGGCAAAGAAGAGAAGTGAAAGGCAAAAGAGCAAAGGAAAGATATACCCATTTGAAACCTACTTTATGTCGAGTTAAACTTTTACATCAAAGAAAAACTGGGCATTTACCTACTACATGATCTTTATTCATTTACAAGTATCTACTTCATATATGCTGTTTTGGGAGCAGGAGTTACAATCCTAGGTGAAAGGCTATTTTGAAAGTACTCCGTAAACTTAAATTTCAGTTATTAGTATCATGTTTAAAGCAAGGGTGACTCTGACCGGCTTGATCTGTTTCACGTGAACTAAGGGGCGCAGTGGATCTGGATTGGCGGCTGAAGACAGAGGTAACGCAGCGGAAGCGACAGAGTTGAGCGTGAGTGAGCGCACGGGGTAGGTGGGAGAACACGCAGGGGGGGTCTGCAGGCGTGGAGACAGGCACACAGGAAGCACAGAAGCGCCGGGCGCAGGACGCGGTGACGACTACGCCGGCCGTGGTGACGTAGGGCGCAGGCCGCAGCGGGGGGCGGACTCTGGGCCTTTCTTCCCCTTCTGATTTTCCCCCTCCCCCCTTTTCTCCCTTTCCGGGTTTGGTTTCCCCCTTTTCTCCCCCTCTCCCCCTTCCTTCCCAAGCCCCTTTCCCCTCCCCCGCCCCAGTCCCCCCTGTTCCCCCGCCCTGGGCCCTGGGGAAACCCCCGCTGAGAAGAGCCCGCCCCCAGAAGCGCGCCGCCGCCGGCCGTCGGGGCCGAGCCGCAGCCGTGCGGCCGTGGGCCCGGGCGGCGGGCGGAGACGCTGGCGCCCTCCCCGCTACGGCCCGCGTGAGGTGAGGCCACCTCCGGGCCGAGGGGGCGGGCGACGCGGGCGGCCCGTGGGGAGGGGGCGTGGCGGCCGCGCGGGCGGGTGGGTGAGTGGGTGGGCGGAGGCCCCCTGGCCTGGGTTCCCCGCGCTGGCGCTGCCCAGACCCGCGGGCGGTGGGTCGACCCGAGCCTCCGGTGAAGGACGGCTCGGAGGCCAGAGACGCCCCGGGTGTGTACCGGGAGCGCAGGCGAGAAGCGAGGGGCGCGGGGCGGGGGGTGGGGGGACTGGGGCCACCTGTGGCCTGTGCGGTGGGACCTAAAAACTTGTGCCCTTGTGCGCCAGGGTGACTAGTCTCATGTGTTTCTTGGATCTCCGTTTTTCTTCGAGCCTTGGAAAAATGGGAGGGAAAGGTGTTGGAGTGTTTCAGATCTTGGTGGTGCCCGAGTGTATTAGACGGACAGAGATTTGAGTTGGAACATACAAGGAGATGTTTCTGGAGCTTAAAAGTTGGGCCTACGCTTCGGTTGCAGCTAACTCTTGAGGCTTTGAAAACTCTTCTTGGTTTTGATTACCTCTGGAGCCCCAAATTGCAACATTTGTGACCATTAGCCTAGTAGCTCCACAGGCTAATGGTCACAAATGTTTTATTCATTCAAAATGAATTGTTCTTGGATAATGATGAAAAATGACCGAATAACAGTCCCAGAGGTTCATTAAACCAGAGACTGGTGTGGAAAAATTTAAATTCAGCTCTCAGTTGGATGGATGTCCTTTTATGTGTTTTTTTCCAAATAGACTTAATTAACATTGAGAAGCTTGAGCCCTGTGTTGTTGGTAGGCAGCATGGTGACTGGTGGAGGGAGGTGACAGGTTCCACCTAAGAACTTGCACAAATACCTAGCCTATTTTTTTAAATTGTATTTTTGGATAGTCAGATTGACATTTGAATCAGCTGCTTGTGCTCCTCTTTCTTAATGCTTCCCCCCTGCCCCCTGCCTCGTTTTATTCCTCTTATCTCCCCGCCCCGAGGAGTCTGGGGCATCAAGACTAAAATGGCTTAAATAGTGGTAGAAAGTGGTAGTCAATTCAGTTCACTTTTAGTTGTATTTTTCCTTCTCTTCGCATTTCTCCACAGGGCTGAGAGAACGGAGAACCTTTCTTGAGGGTCTGATGAACGCTCAGCAAAAGTTGTATTACTAATTTTCCCTAACAGTTAATAATATTTTACAGTGTTATTTTTCAGTGTTTAAATTCCAGTTTAGTGTCCACTATATGATTTACACTATAGATCTTCAGTTTTAAAACAAAATTTTAAAAATTTGCGCATGTAAGAATAGGATGCCTGATTTTTTTTAATCGAAAGGAGGCTGAAGAGATGGCTTCCTTCCTGTATCAGAATAAAACCCAGAGACCTTACAGTCGTCTTTAAAGTCCAAGATCTGTAGCAGCCTTACCTGCTGCCCCCTTCTTCTGCCCAGCAGCAAACACACTGGTCTCCTCACTGTTGCTTGAGCACTTTAGGCACATCTGCCTCAGCAGCTGTGCGGGTGAGCCTTCCTGGATCACCTTTTTCTATAAAGCTGCATAACCCTGTATCCTCACCTCCTTTAGGTCTTTGCTCAAAAGTCACTAACAGTGACATTTCCTAGACTATTGAAATTGCAAAGCCCTTCCTCCACATACAGTTACATAACTTTCTATCCCACTTGGCTTTAATTTCCTCCTTACTCATCAACAGATAACGTACTATATATGTTTAGTCTCACCCTTTAGAAAATAAGCTGCATGAGGTTTAGATAATCTTCATCAGTTGCTGTATCCTCGGCTCTTAGCATAGCCCTTGACATGCAGCAGGTGCTCAACAAATTTATTGACAAACTACATAAAGAAGTTTTATTCTTGAACTCTCTCATTGTCATAAATGAGAGACATGAATTTCCACTAGGCTTTTATAAGCTATTTATTGGAAGAACTTGAGATTTTTTTTTCTGTCAGTTCTTGCCACGTTTCTGTTTTGACAGAAGTCTTGTGTTTTCAGGTCTTTGAGTGAAAGCACTTTGAAAGCAGAGAGAATGGAGCGTGGTGTCTTAGAGGAAGATTATCTCAGATCTCATGTGGTCAGAATTTTTACTGTTTCAGGCTCTTCCTGGAGGTTGGTTCACATCCTCGAAGAGACAGATATCACCATCCTTACCTCTTTGGCCTCAGAACTAAGTAGGCTGGTTCCACTTTGAATTTTTCAGTAGACTGAAAATGTTAATATTTATAGTCTGGGCTGTATGGGTTAGATTTTTTCCCCCCTCCTATTAATGTGGAGACAGTTGAGCTTGAAAACTTGTAAGAAAACCCTTCTCTAACAATGGTGGCGTGTTTGATTGTGGGGAACGTGTGATCCTTCTTTCCACAAACCCATTTTTGGGGTCATTTTTAGCAACTAAATTAAGTCTGAGGATAAAGGAGCAGGCCCCCTGAGTTCTGTGGATTTTCTGTCGTTTATTTTTTCCTTTCTTATTTCTTGATTGGTGCATTTGTTATCTTCATTGACCTCTGGCTAAAGTGGCCTGGATGAGATTTCTCTCTGGGGGCAGCCCTGGCCACTGTTTTTCAGCGTAGGAAGGTGAAAGGGGTGAGATAGTGCTTTTAACACTTTGTAAGAATGCTGGTTGCAAAGCTATTTTTGTTTAAATTTTAATCAGGACGTTGAAAGCTTCCAATCCTATGAGAGAATGGTTTGAGTTGGGGGTGGGAGTATGGGAGAATTGGGGATCATGTGTATATTGGATTGGGTCTGATACTGTTGTTATTAACGTAGAGAGGTATATTCTCGTTTTGTGAATACTTTCTGGTAAAATTTTGGCACATTGATAAAGGCTTCTACCACATTTGCTCCTTTTAAAATCCTTTCACAAAGTTTCTAGGAAGTCTGTCTCAGTACCTAGAGATACTCAAACATCTTACATTCTCACCTCTTAAGAGATAAATACTGTACTGAGTACTGATGTTTCAGTATAGGTAACGGTTTCTGAACGAGGCATTGCTTGTTCCTGTGCCAGGTCTCTTCATGAACTCGAGGAAAGCTTTTAGGAGAAAGCAAGTTTTGAGGAAGGGATAAAAGTGCTGCGTTTTCATTACATGGCTCCAGGAAGTACAGAGGAGAGAATTTTGTGAAATTCTGTGTGTGTGCAGACGGGTGTTGTTTTTATTTTTTCCCCTGTGTCTACTAGTGAAATGGGATAAAGGACTCTAAATGTCCCTCTGTGAAAGGTGCTGCCAACTTACAAGTAGGAAAAATAACTGGACTCATGGCTTGAATATGTGTGCATGAATACAGTTGGTGGGTCTAATTTTAGAGACCGTCTTCATACACAGTGGCTTTAGTATTTTCCTCCTGCTGTATCGTCTCACCCTCTGTAGAAAACATTCCACTTCATTGTCTTTTCTGGTTACCTTTTGTTCTTACTGTGGTTGCCACTTTGGTAAAGTAGCAGTTGTTCCATCTCTCTGATAAAGTTATTCTGTCTGTTCGTTCTTAAATTTGAGTTTATTTCTGAAAACAGATATAGATAGGAAAGATTTCTTAACCTAGATCTGTTTTAATTCCTTCTTGAGTTCCCTTAGATTTCCTTAGCATGTGTCTGTTTTCTCCAACTCTTAAAAAAATGGGTGTTGAAAGCCCTAATTACATTAATCTACAGTGCTTCCATTATTTTTACTTGGGCTGTATGAAAGGAAAGGTTCTGGGATGTTTTGTAAATCCAGGCACTTTTTGCTTTTCTGCAAGGTCTCTTGTGAGTTGTTCAATCCAGTTGTTTGATTCTATATTGGGAAAACCGTTTCTGCTTTCTAGTTTTTGTTTAAATTAATTTAATTCGTTAATTTGGGCTCGTCGGGTCTTAGATGCATCATGCGGGATTTTTCAGTGTGGCGCCCAGACACCAGTTGCGGTGAGCAGGCTTAGTTGCTCCAGCATCTGGGATCTTTGTGCCCCTGATCAGGGATCAAAACTTATATCCCCTGCATTGCTAGGCAGATTCTTAACCATTGGATCATCACAGAAGTCCTGTCAGCTTTCTAGTTTTGACAGTAAGTTTCCTGGAATGTTTTAAAAAAGAACTAATTAAATTGGGAACCCCAGGCTGGAGATGAGAGAGGATAAGGAGAAAAGGTAAAAAAAAAAAAAAACACCCCAAAGCTCAGGCAGTCATGTCTCCAGTAGTCAAAACACTTCTGGTAATTAAAAAAAAACATTTTATTCTATCCCTCCTTAATTTGTATACCACAAGAGGAAAAAAAAAATCTTTTCAGTCTCTTTAACAGCTAGGAGATAATTTTTAGACCTTTCTGGGTATTTTCTTGGGGGAACAAAATGAAGCCAGTTGTTAAGTGTTCTTGTACGGTCTCTTCCCTGACCTAGACCAATGCACTAAAGGTGTTAGTGGTGGTCTGCAGCTTGTGTTTGTTTTTCATTGAAGACTAAGACTCTTTCGCAGGCAAGTAAAAACTGTAGTTTTATACCCATACAATTACTTTGAGGTCCCAAAATATCTCAGCTTGAGTCCTTATCCTGTAGAGCTAGCTAGAAGTGTAAAGATAAATGAGGTAATCAGCAGGGTTTAAAATAATCAGTCCAGCGGTTAGGACTCTGTGCTTTCGCTGCTGAGGGCCTGCATTCAATCCCTGGTGGAGGAACTAAGATCCCACAAGCCTCATGGTGTGGCCAAAAAAATAAAAAAATAAAGCTCTGTAAGTTAACAAACAGTTCAATTTCTTTTTTCTTTTTTAATTAATTTTTATTGGAGTATAGTTGATTTACATTGTTGTGTTTCTGCTATACAGCAGAGTGAACCAGTTATACATATATCCACTTTTTTAGAATTTTCCCCATATAGCTCATTACAGAGTTATTAATTAATTAAAAATTACTTATTTATTTTTGGCTGTGCTGGATCTTCATTGCTGTGCAGGCTTTTCTCTGGTTGCAGCAAATGGGGGCTACTCTCTAGTTGTGGTGCTCACACTTCTCATTGCAGTGGCTTCTCTTGCTGCGGAGCGGGGGCTCTAGGGTGGGTGGGCGGGCTTCAGTAGTTGTGGCACATGGCTCAATAGATTTTGTTTTTGAGTCTGTGCTCTGGAGGATAGGCTCAATAATTGTGGCACATGGGCTTAGTTCCTCTGTGGCAGGCATGTGGGATCGTCCCTGATCAGGGATCGAACCCGTGTCTCCTGCATTGACAGGTAGATTTTTTATTACTGAGCCACTAGGGATGCCTTTAATTAATTTTTATTAGAGTATAGTTGCTTTACAATGTTGTGTTAGTTTTAGCTGTATAGCAAAGTGAATCAGCTATGTATGCATGTGTGCCAAGTCACTTCAGTCGTGTCGGACTTTTTGCGACTCTGTGGACTGTTACAGCCTGTCAGGTTTCTCTGTCCATGGGACTCTCCAGGTAAGAATTATGGAGTGGGTTGCCTTGTCCTCCTCCAGGGGCTCTTCATCCCAGGGATCGAAACTGTGTTTCTTGTATCTCCTGCTGCTGCTGCTGCTGCTGCTGCTGCTAGTTACCACTATTTACCACTAGTGCTGCCTGGGAAGCCTGAATCAGCTATACATACACATATATCTCCTCTTTTTTGGATTTCCTTCCCATTTAGGTCACCACAGAGCATTGAGTAGAGTTCCCTGTGCTATATAGTAGTTTCTCATTAGTTGTCTATTTTTTACAGAGTATCAATAGTGTATATATGCCGATCCCAATCTCCCAGTTCATCCCACCCCTGAAATACTCTGAAACCCAAATTTCAGAATATTGATTCCTTGTGCTACTGTTGTGTTGTTGTGTAGTTGCTAAGTCATGTCCAACTCTTTGGTGACCGATTGACTGTAGCCTACCAGGCCCTTTTGTCCTTGGAATTTCCCAGGCAAGAATACTGCAGTAGGTTGATATTTCCTTCTCCAGGGCATCTTTACCACCCAGGGATCTAACCTGTGTCTCCTGCATTAGCAGGCGGATTCTTTTACTAATGAGCCACCTGGGAGGCCCAGATTCTTATTAGTTATTTGTTTTATATGTAGTTATGTGAATATGTCAATCCCAGTTTCCCGATTATTCCTCACCCCCTACCCCTTTGGTAACTATAAGTTTGTTTTCTATGTTCATGACTTTGTTTTGTAAATAAGTTCATTTGTATCATTTAAAAAAAATTCTACATATAAGCAGTATCATATAATATTGTCTTTATCTGACTTAGTTAATTCAGTATGGTAATCTCTAGGTCTGTCCTTGTTGCTGCAAATGCTACTATTTCGTTCCTTTTTAAGGCTGAATAATATTCCACTATATAATGGATCTTCCCTGGTGGCTCAGACGGTAAAGCGTCTGCCTACAATGCGGGAGACCTGGGTTCAGTCCCTGGGTCCGGAACATCACCTGGAGAAGCAAATGGCAACCCAGTCTAGTATTCTTGCCTGGAAAATCCCATGGATGGAGGAACCTGGTTAGGCTGCAGTCCATGGGGTTGCAGAGTTGGACACGACTGAGTGACTTCACTCACTCACTCATATATATATATATATGTATGTGTATATGTATATGTATCATGTCTTCTTTATTCCTCTGTTTATGGACGTTTAGGTTGCTTCCATGTCCTGGCTATTGTAAATAGTGCTGCACTGAACATTGGGATGCAGGTATCTTTTTGAATTATGGTGTTCTCCGGGTTTATACCTAGGAGTAGGACTGCTGGGTCATGTGGTAGTTCTGTTTTTACTTTTTTAAGGAACCTACATACTGTTCGTGGGGCTTCCCTGGAGAAGAATCCGCCTCCAGGGCTCAGTGGTAAAGAATTGGCCCGCCAGTGCAGGAGATGCAGGTTTGATCCCTGGGTGGGGAAGATGCCCTGGAGAAGGAAATGGCAACTGACTTGAGTATTCTTTCCTGGGAAATCCCATGGACAGAGGAACCTGGCACGCTACAGCTCATGGAGTTGCAGAGTTGGACATGACTTAGTGACTAAACAACAAACAATACTGTTCACCATAGTGGCTGTACCATTTTACATTCCCGCCAACAGTGTGGGAGGGTTTTCTTTTCTCCATACCCTCTCTAGCGTTTATTATTTGTAGGTTTTTTGATGATGGCCTTTTGACCAGTGTGAGGTGATACGTCGTTGTAGTTTTGATTGCCTTTCTGTAGTAAGGCAAATGTTGAGGATATTGAGGATGTTTTCATGTGCTTACTGGCCCTCTGTATGTCTTATTTGGAGAAATATCTATTTAGATCTTCCACCCATTTTTTGATTGATTTTTTTTTAATTGGGCTTCATGAGCTGCTTATATATATTTGGAGCTTAATCCCTTGTCTGTTGCTTCATTTGCAAATACTTTCTTCCATTCTGAGGGTTGCCATTTTGTTTATGATTTCCTTTGCTGTGCAAAAACTTTAATAAAATAACTTAGTTTATTTCTAATTGGTATTTTTGATTGTGCATCTGTGAGGCAGTGGGAAAAGAAGGAAAAAACTGACTTGCAGACCAGTCAAGTTCTCACTTGATCTTTTGGAGGTAATGTTTTTTGATAATATTTATATATCTGTTTTTGGCTGTGCTGGGTCTTCGTTGCTGTGTGGGCTTTTCTCTAGTTACAGCCAGTGGGGCCTACTCTTTGTTGTGGTGCGGAAGCTTCTCATTTCAATGACTTCTCAGTCTCTAGGGCATGTGGACTTCAGTAGTTGTGGTTCCTGGGCTTAGTTGCTCTGCAGCATGTGGGATCTTCCTGTACCAGGGATCAAACCATGTCTCCCCTTGGCAGGTGGATTCTAACACTGAGCCACCAGGGAAGCCCTGGAGGTAATATTTTTAAGTTAATTTTTATTGGAGTATATTTGTTTTGCAATGTTGTGTTTCTCCTGTATAGTGAAGTTAATCAGTTACACACACACACACACACACATATTTATATGTATATCCCACCCTTTTTAGATTTCCTTCCTGTTTAGGTCACCACAGAGCTCTGAATAGAGTTCCCTGTGCTATACAGTAGGTTCTGATTAGGTTTCTGTTTTATATATAGTAGTATGTATATATATGTCAATCCCAACGTCCCAATTCATCCCATCCAGCCCCTTCCCCTTTGATATCCGTAAGTTTTTTCTCTACGTCTGTATTTCTGCTTTGCAAATGAGTTCATCTGTACCATTTTTCTAGATTCCACATAAAAGCATTAATATACGGTATTTGTTTTTCTGTTTGACTTAACTCCACTCAGCACGATGATCTCTTAAGTCTATCTATGTTGCTGCAAATGCACTGTTTCGTTCCTTTTCATGACTGAATAATATTCCACTGTATATATATATTTCACATGTTCTTTATCCATTCCTCTGTTAATGGACATTTAGGCTGCTTCCATGTCCTGGCTATTATAAGTAGTGCTGCAGTGAATGTTGGGATGTATGTATCTTTTTCTGTGTGTGGGGGAATATAATTGCTTTACAATGTTATGTCAGTTTCTGCTGTACAGCAAAGTGAATTAGCTGTTTGTATACATATATCCCCTCCCTCTTGAACCTCTTTCTCTCCCATCCCACTCCTTCCTTCCACTGCTGTAGGTCGTCACAGAGGACCAAGCTGAGCTCGCTTGTTATACTGCAACTTCCCACTAGCTATTTTACACACATTAATGTGTGTGTATACATTATATATTATGTAGATTATTACATATACATATATACATTATATACATTATGTACAATGTATATATGTCAGTCCTGCACTGCAGTTTGTCTTAACCTTCAGCTCCTTCCCCATGTGTCCATAGTCTGTTCTCTACATCTTTGTCTTTAATCCTGCCTTGCAAACAAGCTTATCTTTCTAGATTCCATACATATGAATTAATATACGATACTTGTTTTTCTAACTTACTTCACTCTGTATGACAGAGTCTTGGTCCACCCACATCACTGCAAATGACCTAGTTTCACTATTTTTTATGGCTAATAGTTCATTGTATATATGTACCACATTTTTGTCCATTCATCTGTCAATGGATATTTAGGTTGCTTCTGTGCTCTGGCTATTATAAATAGTGCCGCAGTGAACATTGGGGTACGTGTGTCTTTTTGAATTATGGCTATTATGGTTTTCTCAGGGTATATGCATAGTAGTGGGATTGCTGGTTCATGTATTATTTCTGTCTTTAGGGGTTTTTTTTTAATATTTATTTATTGTTGTGCTAGGTCTTTGTTGCTGTGTGTGGACTTTCTCTAGTTGGGGAGAATGGGAACTGCTCTCTAGTTGCGATGCATGGGCTTCTCATTGCAGCGGCTCCTCTTGTTGTGGGGCACAGGCTCTAGGCATGTGGGCTTCAGTAGCTGCACCTCACAGGCTCAGTAGCTATGGCGCGCTACTCTGCCGAGGCACGTAGGGCCTTCTTGGACCAGGGATCAAACCTATGTCCCCTGCGTTGGCAGGCAGATTCTTAACCTGGACCATCAGAAAAGTCCCTCTTTTTAGCTTTTTGAGGAACCTCCATACTGTTCTCCACTGTGGCTGTACCAATTTACATTTCCACCAACAGTTTAGGAGGGTTTTCTTTTCTCCACACCATCTTTAGCATTTATTGTTTGTAGATTTTTTTATTTCTTTCTTTCTTTTTTTTTTAAATTTTATTTGTGTGTGTGTGTGTGTGTGTGTGTTTATTTTTAGATTTTTTGATGATGGCCATTTTGGAGGTAATTTTGCTCCCACTGCTAGTTTTCTATATAATTCTCGTCTAGTGTACAGCATAGAGGTAAACTTTTAACTTAATTATTAAGTAGTTTCCTTTGCCACTTGATTCATTATCTACCTTATGTGATGTTTTTTGTGTGTTTCATGTTGATAACAACATTTGTGCTGCAGTGTTTATTATTAATAATGATCAAAACCATGTTTCATATCTGCAAAGCATTTTCTTTTTCCTAAAAGCTCATCAAACCTTAAAGTGGTCAACATTCATATTAAAAGATAGATTTTCCAAGGATGCAGTTCATGTTTTTATGGGGGCAGTGTTTTTGGTGCATGTGCCAGTTGCAAGGACTTCTATCAGTTTTTAAGACTTTGCATGGTTTTGACACGTGGGCAACACTGTGGGTGTTCTTTATGCCTTGGAGAAGAGTGGCTCAGACTTCTGTAAGCTTTCTAACAGAACGAGGAGGGAAGTAATCAAGGCAGTGACAGCTCATACTTAATAAGTGATATATTTGAAATATAGTTTTCTTCCTATGCTCACAAATTATGTTGTCTCCTTTGTGATTCTGTGGGAAAAGGGAAAAAGATCTAGGACAGTAACCAGCTGCTAACTAGCAGGAAGCAGTGTGCTGTGACTGTGTAGAAGGCGAACGGTCACTTAGTGTTTCTGAACTATTGGTGGAGCTGCTCCCAGCAGCCATCAACATCAGTGGGAAGAATATGGTGGACCTTGTTAGTTTAATGGATTTCTTTTCATACTGGAGCGTTTGTCACTTTTGACCCTTCTCTTTCTTAAAATGTTTCAGTGATACTACTTTCTTTTCCACTTGCATTCCTGGCCCTTTGTCCCCTCCTCATCCCTTAAATATGTATTTTCCTTAAGGTTACTATTGTATTCTCTCTCTTTACCTCTGATTCTTAAACCTTAATGGCATAGCATCTCTTGGAGAGTTTAAGAATGTTTCTTACAGAAGCCTTCATGATCTCACCACTGCCAACTGCTGTGACTTACCTTGTGCCTCATTTCCCTGTTCTTACTATTCTTTCATTACAGTTCTGTTTTATTTGCTCCATAGCACTTACCACTATCTTAGTTATCTTGTTTGTTTTCTTGTCTATAGTCTGGCCATAGCCAAAACCTCAAACCTATAAGTACAGGGGTCTTGTTTATTTCATAGTTGCTGTATTCTTTATGCCTAGAATGGTCTTTGAGCACACGTTTTTGGAATAAATGAATTAGTGAATGGGTGAAACATGGGTTCCTGGGCTTATGCCCAGGGATTTTGACTTAATAGGCTTGGGATGGAGCCCAGGAATTTGTGTATTAACAAACATTCCAGGTATTTGTGATGTCTCTGGTCAGCTGTCTTGGATAACATTTAGAAGAATATTGTTCTACATAGTTTGTTACATATCCACCCTGGTAGCTTCACTTGGCATCTTTTATAAGCTGGCAATTTGTAATTCTCTGTGTCCAGTTTTGATCTTTTACCTGAGCTGCTGCTGCTAAGTTGCTTCAGTTGTGTCGGACTCTGTGTGACCCCATAGATGGCAGCCCGCCAGGCTCCCCCGTCCCTGGGATTCTCCAGGCAAGAACACTGGAAGAGGCTGCCATTTCTTTCTCCATTTACCTGAGCACTAGGCTTATTTATTCAGTGATCTCTTGAACATCTCCATATGACTGCCACACAGCATCTCAGACTCAGTATGACCAAAGCATAAATGAATTCTTTTTTCTTTGAATTATACTACCTAGTTATGTAAGCTGGAAACCTGGATATCATACTTTAGTCATTCTTACTCTTTGATATTAAGTAATCATGCAGTTAGGTACCCTCACACACACACACACACACACACACAAACACACACAATTGGGATCGTGGAGTCTTAGCCACTGGATTACCAGGGAAGTCCATATACACACACATTAAAATCTAGCTTGTTTTATCTCACCTACCTTATATTTTGCTCCTTTTCCCTTTGCTTTCAGGGTTAGGCTTCAGCTACAGATGAATTACTTGTTCTTTTACTTTCCCTGTTCTAACACCTTGCCACCCTTGGGTACACCATTGTTTCAACAGGACACCTCTGCACCCCAAAACAACAGATGCCCTCCTTGGCTTAGATGTAATGTTCTGGAACCCTTGAGGGCATCCCAGACTTCTCATTTTGTCTGCCTTTTTTGAACCAGTTTTCACAAATCTGGATTCCTCTTTGTCTTTAGTTTACCATATTTCCCTCTGTACATTCCATTCTGAGTTTCCTGCTCACAGTGAAGTTAAATTTTCTAGAATCGTCATTTCTCTAGTGCCAAAAGAGCTCTCTAGAGCGTGTGATTTTTGTCTTATTCCTTTACTAGGTGTAAAGGAGAAGAGAAGAGAAGAAAAATAATTAGATAATTTGAGGTACATGTTGTAGAGGTCTGTTGTCTAGATTGTGATTTGGCCAGTTTTTTGTTTTTTTGGCTGTGCCACGTGGGATCTTAGTTCTCCAACCAGAGGTTGCATTGAACCTGTGCTCTTGCAGTGGAAGCATATGGTGCGGTGGTGGCATTAGCGCTTTTCAGTGCATCTCATTGATTTGCTGAGCATGTTTTTCAGATGTAATGGTTTTTGCTGGATTCAGAAAGCAGTCGTGAATCAGACTGGCAGCAGACCCCCCAAACAGTGACCGAGACCTTTTTTTGCAAGTTTGGCTTTGGGAAGTGCTTTGCAGCTTCTCGGTCCTCCCACTGAGCTGGTCATCACTGATCATTGTATACAGTCCACTTTTTGTTGCCCGTCACAATTTGATCGAGAAATGGTTCATCATTGTTGCATAGACTACGAGACGATGACACTTAAAAAGGACACTTTTTTGATTTTCAGTCAGCTTTTGAGGCACTCACTTATCAAGCTTTTTTACCTGTCCAGTTTGCTTCAAATGCTGAATGAATGGTCGACATTGAGTTCTTTGGCAACTTCTCGTGTAGTTATAAGAGGATTAGCTTTGATGATTGCTCTCAGTTGGTCATTGTCAACTTCCAGTGGCAGGCACAGTGCTCCTCATCTTCAAAGCTCTCTTCTCCTTTGCAAAACTTCTTGAACCACCACTGCACTATGTATTCATTAGTAGTTCCTGAGCCAAACGCGTTGTTGATGTTGCAAGTTGTCTCTGCTACTTTCCAAAACATTTTGAACTCGAATAAGGAAATCACTCAAATTTGTTTTTGTCTAACATATGCTTAGTCTAAAATAAGTATAAAATAAATGGCAAGTAATAAGTCATTAGCAAAAAAACATAAAGCAAGAAATGCATAACATAACCACATTTATTTAAGAATGTATTCCAATATCAAACGGCAAAGTTCAGCCGTGCAAAACCACAATTACTACTGTACCAACCTAATATTTAAGCATTAGATGAGTTACTATTGTTAAAACAATCCCCTACTCCACGTTAGATAAGAGTTTCCTTCATTGCATGTAGACAAAGCGGGCTATAGGCAGGATAAACACATACTAGTCTAATATATCGGAGAAGGCAGTGGCACCCCACTCCAGTACTCTTGCCTGGAAAATCTCATGGACAGAGGAGCCTGGTGGGCTGCCGTCTATGGGGTCGCACAGTCGGACACGACTGAAGCGACTTAGCAGCAGCAGCAGTAGCAGCAGCAGTCTAATATATCACTGTGTCCTGTGAAACCTAGTCAGCATTAGTGGATTTTTACTAACAAATGAACCCTCTTTCAGATTCATGACACACACACACACACACACACACGCTTTTTTCACAGATAAATTTGGTCATATATTGCTGCTGCTGATGCTAAGTCGCTTCAGTCATGTCTGACTCTGCAACCCCATGGACTGCAACCCACCAGACTCCTCTGTCCATGGGATTGTCCAGGCAAGAGTACTGGAGTGGGTTGCCATTGCCCTTTCCGGCTCAATATGACCAGTGAGTAAAATAAGACATCTCTTTATGAATGTCTTTTTACATTATAATTAGCTTTCTCTCCCAACATTTATCATAAAATTTTCAAGCATACTGAAGAGTTGAAAGAATTTTACAGTTAATGTCCCTAACTCACCTCTACTACTACTACTAACTCGCTTCAGTCGTGCCTGACTCTGCTCGACCCCATAGACGGCAGCCCACCAGGCTGTGCTGTCCCTGGGATTCTCCAGGCAAGAACAGTGGAGTGGGTTGCCATTTCCTTCTCCAATGCATGACAGTGAAAAGTGAAAGTGAAGTCGCTCAGTCGTGTCCGACTCTTAGCGACCCCATGGATTGCAGCCTACCAGGCTCCTCCATCCATGGGATTTTCCAGGCAAGAGTACTGGAGTAGGGTGCCATTGCCTTCTCCAAACTCACCTCTAAGAGCCAATAATTAGTATTGTGCTGCATTTGCTATAGCACATATCCTAGCAATATTTTTAACTGTAAAAAACCAGGAAGACAAAGAGGGTTTGCCCTTTGAGTATTTTCCCTATATGGTAATGCAAAAATATTTTTTCTTTCTTCTTAACTAAATGAATATGATGGCTGAAAAATTAAGCGTAATTGACTGTTAAGATAGGATGACTGAAAGGAATCAAACCTGTTTAGTTTCTGTGTAGGCTTTGTGAGGGAGTAAAATCAGAGCCAGTGCTTGAGACTTGAATTTTTAACCTTATTTGAGGTTCTTCGAGGCTTTTCTGTGTTTACCCTCATGAACTCTGCTGAATCAGTGTCTTTATATGTAAAATGGAGTTGATGGTCTGTTGCCTTTTAGGATACAGGAAAATTGACTTTTGGAGGTATCTTAAGGTTAAGTATGATAATACTTCTTGATACATCTACTGATTTAAAATGTAAACACTTGAGATTGAAGCTGCCCTTAATGAATTCTTAGGCTAGCTTCAATATTGTACTTCACCTATAGTTAGTAGGTGATACAGAAGAGAGGCAAAGAGGTATCTACGGATACTAATGAGCATACTTTCCATATACCTGGGATGTATTTACATCTCTTTGGTGGCCACAATCAGAAAGTGAAAGTCGCTCACTCGTGTCCGACTCTACGACCCCATGGACTATGCAGTCCATGGGATTCTCCAGGCCAGAATACTGGAGTGGGTAGCCTTTCCCTTCTCCAGGGGATCTTCCCAACCCAGGGATTGAACCCATGTCTCCTCCATTGCAGGCAGATTCTTTACCAGCTGAGCCACAAGGGAAGCCCAAGAATACTGGAATGGGTAGTCTATCCCTTCTCCAGGAGATCTTCCTGACCCAGGAATCGAACCAGGATCTTCTGCACTGCAGGCAGATTCTTTACCAATTGAGCTACCAGGGAAGCCTTCATAGAAGGATAATCTATGTTAAATATGATCAAATCACTAGTCTCTAAATGACGTTCTCTAGTGCTATTAAATAACAGAACAGCATTGAAGTTAATATTTGCAGAGATAAAATGGTGCTTTATTTCCATGCTTTGTTTTTTTTCTTTTTCTTCCTTTTTCTCTTTGGAATTAACATTGCTTTCATAAATGTTTTTCTGCCTATTAGTTTGTTAGAGGTTGGGAAATAGCAACTGTCTTTTCAATTTAGTAGACTGACTGGATTCAGCTATAGAATCTATTCAGATCCATAATGTGTTTTAGGCCATGAGTCTCTTCTGTTCTTTCTGTTCTATCTTGTCCTTTATTATAGACTTGTGCTTTGTTCATTTCCCAAAGTAGAATACACAGATTTAGCTATACACATACATGTGCACATACAGTGCCACCTGAGGCCCTCTGAAAAGATTATCGATTTTCTAAGTCTATTTCTTAAAAAAAAAAAATTATTTTTGGCTGTGCTGGGTCTTTGTTTCTGCACATGGGCTTTCTCTAGTTGTGGTATGTGGGCTTCTTATTGCAGTGGCTTCTCTTATTGCGGAGCACAGGCTCTAGTCACTTGGACTTCAGTAGTTGCAGCGTGTGGGTTCAGTAGTTATGGCTCATGGGCTCTAGAGCTTAGGCTCAGTCGTTGTGGCTCATGGCATTAGTTGCTCTATGGCATGTGGAATCTTACCAGACCAGGGATCAAACTGATGTCCCTTGTATTGCAAGGCAGATTCTTAGCCACCGGACCACCAGGGAAGCCTGGTTATAGATTTTCAATTAAGAATTACCAGCATTCGCTTGCTACTGTTTCATGTTACAAACCCAGCATTTCCTTTGTTGTACCATGAGCCTAGTACATTTCTAAGGTACAGTATTAGCTTAGAAATCAGAGGAACTCAGTTTACTATTGGTCTTTGTTAGAATAAACATTACCCATATGTTTTCTGTCCAGGTTAGTTCTTTCGTAGAAGGTATTCTCTTAGTTTCTGGTTCTTCTCTATTTTTACAATAGAAAGAGTGATCTTTAAGTGAGGTTTACAGAACTGCTTCCAAAGTAATACGTCAAGAAGATTTATGAAAAGAACAACTTATTCATTTACTCAGCTGTTTAATAGGTACCTGTGATAGATTATCTACTAACGATAATAAGATAGATGCGACATCGTCCTTATTGTCAAGGATTATCATCATTCTCTATTGTCCCTATTTCATGTTTTATTTTTATAGATTACAAAAAAGTAAATACACTACAAGGTCATGAGTGTTACAGTTCAGTTCAGTTGCTCAGTCGTGTCTGACTCTTTGCAACCCCATGGACTGCAGCATGCTGGGTCTCCCTGTCCATCACCAACTCTCAGAGTTTACCCAAGCTCATGTCCATTGAGTTGGTGATGCCATCCAACCATCTCATCCTCTGTCGTCCCCTTCTCCTCCTGTCCTCACTCTTTGCCAGCATCAGGGTCTTTTCAAATGAGTCAGCTCTTCGCATCATGCGGCCAAAGTATTGGAGTTTCAGCTTCAACATCCAGTGTTTAATATCCACATGCCACAGAGCAACATCCAGTGTTCTTCAAAAGAATACTCAGGACTGATCTCCTTTAGGATGGACTGGTTGGATCTCCTTGCAGTCCAAGGGACTCTCAACAGTCTTCTCCAACACCACAGTTGAAAAGCATCAGTTCTTTGGTGCTCAGCTTTCTTTATAGTCCAACTCTCACATGCATACATGACTACTGGAAAAACCATAGCTTTGACTAGACGGACCTTTGTTGGCAAAGTAATGTCTCTGCTTTTGAATATGCTGTTTAGATTGGTCAGACTTTTCTTCCATGGAGCAAGTGTCTTAATTTCATGGCTGCAGTCACCATCTGCAGTGATTTTGGAGCGCAAGAAAATAAAGTCTGCCACTGTTTCCACTGTTTCCCCATCTATTTGCCATGAAGTGATGGGACCGGATGCCATGATCTTAGTTTTCTGAATGTTGAGTTTTAAGCCAACTTTTTCATTCTTCTCTTTCACGTTCATCAAGAGGCTCTTTCGTTCTTCTTCACTTTCTGCCATAAGGGTGGTGTCATCTGCATATCTGAGGTTATTGATATTTCTCCCGGCAATCTTGATTCCAGATTGTGCTTCTTCTAGTCCAGCATTTCTCATGATGTACTCTGCATATAAGTTAAAGAAGCAGGGTGACAATATATAGCCTTGACGTACTCCTTTCCCTATTTGGAACCAGTCTGTTGTTCCATGTCCAGTTATAACTGTTGCTTCCTGACCTGTATACAGGTTTCTCAAGAAGCATGTCAGGTGGTCTGGTATTCCCATCTCTTGAAGAATTTTCCACAGTTTATTGTGATCCACACAGTCAAAGACTTTGACGTAGTCAGTAAAGCAGAAATAATTGTTTTTCTGGAATTCTCTTGCTTTTTTGATGACCCAGCGGATATTGATGATTTGATCTCTGGTTCCTCTGCCTTTTCTAAAACCAGCTTGAACATCTGAAAGTTCACAGTTCACATGTTGTTGAAACCTGGCTTGGAGAATTTTGAGCATTACTTTACTAGCGTGTGAGATGAGTGTAATTGTATGGTAGTTTGAGCATTCTTTGGCATTGCCTTTCTTTGGGATTGGAATGAAAACTGACCTATTCCAGTCTGGTGGCCACTGCTGAGTTTTCCAAATTTGCTGGCATATTGAGTGCAGCACTTTAACAGTAGCATCTTTTAGGATTCGAAATAGCTCAACTGGTATTCCATCACCTCCACTAGCTTTGTTCATAGTGATGCTTCCTAAGGCCCACTTGACTTCGCATTCCAGGATGTCTGGTTCTAGGTGAGTGATCATACCATTGTGATTATCTGGGTCATGAAGATCTTTTTTGTACAGTTCTCCTGTGTATTCTTGCCACCTCTTCTTAATATCTTCTGCTTCTGTTAGGTCCATACCATTTCTGTCCTTTATTGTGCACACCTTTGCATGAAATGTTCCCTTGGTATCTCTAATTTTCTTGAACAGATCTCTGGTCTTTCCCATTCTATTATTTTCCTCTATTTCTTTGCACTGATCACTGAGGAAGGCTGTCTTATCTCTCTTTGCTCTTCTTTGGAACTCTGCATTCAAATGGGTATATCTTTCCTTTTCTCCTTTGCTTTTTGCTTCTCTTCTTTTCACAGCTATTTGTAAGGCCTCCTCAGACAGCAGTTACAAGGTGGTAATAAAATGTAATATGAGAGCAAGGAGAAAGAATGCTTAATTCTAAATGACGGGTTCAGAATCAACTTTTCAGAGAAGGTAAAATTTGAATTAGTCTCAGTGGACTCATTAATTCAACCAGCATATAAATAGCTACAGGATTAGGTGCTGGAGGTATTAAAAAACAAGACGTAGTCCTTACCTTCAAAGAGCATAGACTGAGAAGTCATGATACTGCAGCCTGATGAACTCTGAGCTAGAGGAATGCACAAAGTGCTTGGGAAGCACAATAAAGATCTGTAAAGACTTTCTGTCAGGGAGTTAGGAATCTTGAAGGTGTGATAGGTAGTTAACCTGAAGGAGTTAACAAGGTGGACAGGTACTTATGAGGAAGAGAGTTCTAGGGGAAGAACTACCTACATAAAGGGTGGAGGTGTAGAGCTGAACAGCATACTGCCTTTGTGAAACTTCAAGGACAGGGATGTGCCTTCACATGGGATGTTTATGGGGATTGTTTAGAGAAAAGGCTAGAGAGGTAGGTAGGGGTCTGATCTTGAAGGCCTTATTTCATAGGCTGCAATGAATTTTGTGTTACAGTATGAAAACTACTGAAGGATTGTGTTTTTAAAAGATTGCTTGTAGCAATGTGGGAACTGGATTGAAAAGTAGACTAGAACCAGGGAGTCCAATTTAGAGGCTAATATATAATAAATAATCCAGGTAATAGATTGTGAGGCTCTAATGTGGTCCTGCAAATGCATAGAGATGTACAGATTCAAGAGATGTTTAAAAGGTAGAATCTGTTAGACTTGGAAGTGTGTATGTTGTGTATATATGTGAGTATAGTTGTAAGTGAGAGGGATGAGCTCTTGAATGATTCCTAGTTTTCTGGATTCTATGCCATGGTGGATGGTGACCATCATTTATATGAGTTAGGGATCAGATCAGATCAAATCAGTCGCTCAGTCGTGTCCGACTCTTTGTGACCCCATGAATCACAGCACACCAGGCCTCCCTGTCCATCACCAACTCCCAGAGTTCACTGAGACTCATGTCCATCGAGTCAGTGATGCCATCCAGCCATCTCATCCTCTGTCGTCCTCTTCTCCTCCTGCCCCCAGTCCCTCCCAGCATCAGAGTCTTTTCCAATGAGTCAACTCTTTGCATGAGGTGGCCAAAGTACTGGAGTTTCAGCTTCAGCATCATTCCTTCCAAAGAAATCCCAGGGCTGATCGCCTTCAGAATGGACTGGTTGGATCTCCTTGCAGTCCAAGGGACTCTCAAAAGTCTTCTCCAACACCACAGTTCAAAAGCATCAATTCTTTGGCGCTCAGCCTTCTTCACAGTCCAACTCTCACATCCATACATGACCACAGGAAAAACCATGGCCTTGACTAGATGAACCTTTGTTGGCAAAGTAATGTCTCTGCTTTTGAATATGCTATCTAGGTTGGTCATAACTTTCCTTCCAAGGAGTAAGCGTCTTTTAATTTCATGGCTGCAGTCACCGTCTGTAGTGATTTTGGAGCCCAGAAAAATAAAGTCTGACACTGTTTCCACTGTTTCCCCATCTATTTCCCATGAAGTGATAGGACTGGATGCCATGATCTTAGTTTTCTGAATGTTGAGCTTTAAGCCCACTTTTTCACTCTCCACTTTCACTTTTATCAAGAGGCTTTTGAGTTCCTCTTCACTTTCTGCCATAAGGGTGGTGTCATCTGCATATCTGAGGTTATTGATATTTCTCCCGGCAATCTTGATTCTAGCTTGTGTTTCTTCCAGTCCAGCGTTTCTCATGATGTACTCTGCATATAAGTTAAAGAAGCAGGGTGACAATATACAGCCTTGCTGAACTCCTTTTCCTATTTGGAACCAGTCTGTTGTTCCATGTCCAGTTCTAACTGTTGCTTCCTGACCTGCATACAAATTTCTCAAGAGGCAGATCAGGTGGTCTGGTATTCCCATCTCTTGAAGAATTTTCCACAGTTTATTGTGATCCACACAGTCAAAGGCTTTGGCATAGTCAATAAAGCAGAAATAGATGCTTTTCTGGAACTCTCTTGCCTTTTCCATGATCCAGTGGATGTTGGCAATTTGATCGCTGGTTCCTCTGCCTTTTCTAAAACCAGCTTGAACATCAGGAAGTTCACGGTTCACATATTGCTGAAGCCTGGCTTGGAGAATTTTGAGCATTACTTTACTAGCGTGTGAGATGAGTGCAATTGTGTGGTAGTTTGAGCATTCTTTGGCGTTGCCTTTCTTTGGGATTGGAATGAAAACTGACCTTTTCCAGTCCTGTGGCCACTGCTGAGTTTTCCAAATTTGCTGGCATATTGAGTGCAACACTTTCACAGCATCATCTTTCAGGATTTGGAATAGCTCAACTGGAATTCCATCACCTCCACTAGCTTTGTTTGTAGTGATGCTTTCTAAGGTCCACTTGACTCTAGGTCAGTGATCACACCATCATGATTATCTGGGTCATGAAGATCTTTTTTGTACAGTTTTTCTGTGTATTCTTGCCATCTCTTCTTAATATCTTCTGCTTCTTTTAGGTCCATCCCATTTCTGTCCTTTATCGAGCCCATCTTTGCATGAAATGTTCCTTTGGTATCTCTGATTTCCTTGAAGAGATCTCTAGTCTTTCCCATTCTGTTGTTTTCCTCTGTTTCTTTGCATTGATCACTGAAGAAGGCTTTCTTATCTCTTCTTGCTATTCTTTGGAACTCTGCCTTCAGATGTTTATATCTTTCCTTTTCTCCTTTGCTTTTTGCTTCTCTTCTTTTCACAGCTATTTGTAAGGCCTCCCCAGACAGCCATTTTGCTTTTTTGCATTTCTTTTCCATGGGGATGGTCTTGATCCCTGTCTCCTGTACAGTGTCACGAACCTCATTCCATAGTTCATCAGGCACTCTATCAGATCTAGGCCCTTAAATCTATTTCTCACTTCCACTGTATAATCATAAGGGATTTGATTTAGGTCACACCTGAATGGTCTAGTGGTTTTCCCTACTTTCTTCAATTTAAGTCTAAATTTGGCAATAAGGAGTTCATGATCTGAGCCACAGTCAGCTCCTGGTCTTGTTTTTGCTGACTGTATACAGCTTCTCCATCTTTGGCTGCAAAGAATATAATCAATCTGATTTCGGTGTTGACCATCTGGTGATGTCCATGTATAGAGTCTTCTCTTGTGTTGTTGGAAGAGAGTGTTTGTTATGACCAGTGCATTTTCTTGGCAAAACTCTATTAGTCTTTGCCCTGCTTCATTCCATATTCCAAGGCCAAATTTGCCTGTTACTCCAGGTGTTTCTTGACTTCCTACTTTTGCATTCCAGTCCCCTGTAATGAAAAGGACATCTTTTTTGGGTGTTAGTTCTAAAAGGTCTTGTAGGTCTTCATAGAACCGTTCAACTTCAGCTTCTTCAGCGTTACTGGTTGGGGCATAGACTTGGATTATTGTGATATTGAATGGTTAGGGATGGATGTTTGGAAATAAAGGTGAGGTCTTTGGTTTTGGACTGGTTGAATATGAGGTATCTGTAGAACCCTGTGGAAATATGTAATACGAAATTAGATGCTTCAGTCTGAAGTTGAAGAAAATCAGGGCTGGGGAGAGATTTAGGAGTCAACACCATATACCTTGTAGTTGAAGGGATGGGTTTGGTTCCTCCAAGGATCATGTTAAGACTGAAGAGCTAAAGGCTGAGAGCGCCTTGGAGAATACTGACAGTTAAAGATGTGATTAGTGGCAGGAGCCCTGGAAGAAATATAGGAAGCCAGGAAGGTAGATGGGAATCCAGTAAAGTACTGTGATAGAATTTTAGAGGAGAAACTTTCAAAGAGGAGGAAGGTAATTGCGTTTGTGTGTAGTGGAAATGTCAAGTATAAAAACAGAAAGGACATGAAAGTGTGAGTGTTAGTGTTGGTCAGTCGTGTGACTCTTTGTGACCCCATGGTTTGTAGCCCACCAGGCTCACCTGTCCATGGGATTTCCTAGGCAAGAATACTAGCCATTTCCTTCAGTGGGGGATCTTCCCAACCCAGGGATTGAACCTGCATCTCCTGCATTGCAGGCAGATTCTTTACCGTCTGAGCCACCACGGAAGCCCTTACTTACTGGATTTGGGTCATTGTTGACATCAGTGAGAGCAGGATCACTGGAGTGATGAGGGCAGAGGCAAAATTGCATTGTGTTGAGGAATAAATAAGAGGTGGGAGAAAGTAAACTATTTTTCAGGAAGATTACAGAGAGATGGAGAGAGAGAACAGTAGTGAGAGTAGGTGGAGTTCAGAGAAAAGTTTTTAAAAAAGAATTAATCAACTTATTTATTTTTGGCCATGCTGCATGGCATGTGGGATCTTAGTTTCCTCACCAGGAATTGCGGTGAGGATTGGGGTGAGGGATTGAACCTGCACCCCCTGCATGGGAAGTGTGGAGTTGTAACCACTGGATTGCCAGGGAAGTCCCACGGGAGAGTTTTTTAACGTGAGAGACTTGAGCATATGTATATGTTCAGTGAATGAGCAAGGCGTTAGAGAATGGTGATAATGGAGTGAAGTCCTCGAGTGTGAAGAGAAGATGAACTCCAGAGCAGTTCAGTTCAGTTGCTCAGTTGTGTGCGACTCCTTGCAATACCATGTGCTGCAGCACACCAGGCTTCTCTGTCCATCACCAACTCCCAGAGCTTGTTCAGACTTAGGTCCATTGAGTCAGTGATGCCATCCAATCATCTGATCCTCTGTCATTCCCTTCTCCTCCTGCCTTCAGTCTTTTGTAGCATCAGGGTCTTCTCCAGTGAGTCAGTTCTTCACATCAGTCCTTCCAGTGAATATTCAGGACTGATTTCCTTTAGGATTGACTGGCTTGATCTCCTTGAAGTCCAAGGGACTCTCAAGACTCTTTTCCAACACCAGAGTTCAGAAGCATCAGTTTTTCGGTGTTCAGCTTTCTTTATGGTCCAACTCCCACATCCATACATGACTGCTGGAAAAATCATAGCTTTGACTAGATGGACCTTTGTTGGTAAAGTAATGTCTCTGTTTTTTAATATTCTGTCTAGGTTGGTCATAGCTTTTCTTCCAAGGAGCAAGCGTCTTTTACTTTCATGGCTACAGTCACCATGTGCAGTGATTTTGGAGCCCAAGAAAATAAAGTCTGCCACTGTTTCCATTGTTTCCCCATCTATTTCCCATGAAGTGATGGGATCGGATGCGATAATTTGTTTTTTGAATGTTGAGTTTTAAGCCAGCCTTTTCACTTTCATCAAGAGGCTCTCTAGTTCCTCTTCACTTTCCATAGGGGAGGTAGAATTATTTTTATGTCTTTCATTAAGGTAGAGGAAAAGGTCAAGAAAGGGATGGGGACAAATGCTTGGTCACTGAACAAAGGAGTTTGAGGGAGCTTCTGACTTTAGGGCCTTGATATTCCTTGTGATGGAGGAGACTTATCCTTTTGGGTTAGGGGGCTGGTGTGTTGTAATAAGAGAGTCGGTAAAATAGAGCCCTTGAGAAGAGACAGAAATTTGAATAACTGTTGAGAGAATGGGAAGGATAGTTGCCAAGGGGTTTGTTTGGCTAGGATGGCAAAGGTAGGGTGAGGTGGTATAAGGGTGGGAATGCATTTCAAGCAATAGAAGAGCCTGGGCAAAATCCCAGGAATGTTAAAGACTATGGTGTGTACGGAGAGTTAGCATTATTTTGATTGACTGGAGAGAATATCTGTAGAGCCTAATTTCATGATAGGCTTTAAGAGGTATATTATGGAATTTGAAATATTTTTAGGCAAAGAGGAACCTCTGAAGATTATCATCAGAGAAATGGAATGGTTATTTTACAAGGGTAACTCTGGTACCAGTTTTGAAAAATACAATGGATTAAGAGTAGAGGGAGAGACATTTGTTAGGGGGTTATTATAGTCACGCAGAAGATGTTGAAATCAAGATAGAGATGGGTATGGTGGGTAAGAAACAACCGTCAAATATAGCTTGAAAGAGCAGTTTATTTCTCACACTACATGTTCATCAGGATAGATTAGAATTTTAGTTATTCAGGGATAAAGGCTAAAAGGCCAGCAGAGGAGCTACCATGGGAACATTGCCAGCTGCTTTGCTGGAGGAAAAAAAGAACTCTGGAGGTCTTGTCCCATTAACTGATTTCTCTGCCTATCAATGATGGAAGTGGAGAAGAAGGGACAGGAGCTAAGACGATCAGATGGATCCAGGAGATGGTACCAGAGTTTGGAAATTGGTTAAATATGGGAGGAGAGAGAAGTAATTGTGAACAAATGACTCTCAGTTTCTGTCTTAGGTGACTGGGCGGTGTTAACAGAGATAAGAAAGGGGGCAGGTTTTAGGAGTATCTAATTATATAAGATAGATATTAACAGACCTAAAGGGAGAAGTAGACAGCAATACAGTAATAGGAGACCTTAATTCCCCACTTTTATCAGTGAGTAAGTCATCAAGACAGAAAATCAACAAGGAAACATTAGCCTTAAATTACAAGTTAGACAAGATAGACTTAACAGACATGTATGGAACATTCTATCCAAAAGCAAATGTGTATCCAAATACACATTCTTCTCAAGTGCATTTGGAACATTCTCAAAGATAATATGTTAGGCACAAACAAATCTTAATAAGTTTAAGAAGATTTGAGTCATATTAGCAATCTTTTTGACCACAGTGGTATAAAACTAGAACTCAGTGACAAGAGGAAAACTGCAAAATTCATAAACAGGTAGAGCTTAAGCAACATGCAACTGGATAATCAATGGGTCAAAGAAGAAATAAAAAGAAAAATTAATAAATACTTAGAGACTAATGAATATGGAAATACAATGTACTAAATACAAAACCTATAGAATGAAGCAAAAGAGAAGTTCATTGAGAAAAGGCCAAAGTTAAGAAACAAGGCAGATCTTAAATAACCTAACTTTACACCTCTAGGACTAGAAGAACAAGCTAAATCTAATGTTAGTAGAAGAAAGGAAATAAATATTAGAACTAGAGTAACAATAGCAAAGATGAATGGAACTAGGAGCTAGTTTTTTTTAAAAAAGATAAAATAGACGAAACCTATAGCTAGACTTACTAAGAAAAAAAGAGGACTCAAATAAGAAATCAAAGAGGAGACGTTAACACCTCATATCTCAAGAGACTACTGTGAACAATTACATGCCAACAAATTGGACAACGAAGAAGAAATAGATAAATTCTTAGAAACATACTGCCTACCAAAACTATATCATGAAGAAATAGAAAATCTGAACCAAACCCCATTACCCCATTAGAGATGTACCTCATTTTTTTTTTGAGATTGGCTTTATCGTGCTTCACAGATACTGTGTTTTTTGTTTTTTAAACAAATTGAAGGTTGGTGGCAACCTTGCATTGAGCAAGTCTCGTGGCCCTGTTTTTCCAGTAGCAGTGATTCACTTTGTGTCTTTGTGTCACAAATTGGTAATTCTTACAGTGTTTCAGACTTTTTCATTATTATTTGTTATGGTGATCTGTGTTGAGTAATCTTCTGTGTTACTATTATGTTATCTTGTCATTTTTTAGCAATAAAATATTCTAAAATTAAGGCATGTACATTGTTTTTTTAGATGAAATGATATTGCACGATTAACAGACTACAATATAGTGTAAATGTGCTTTCATATGCACTGAAAGGCCAAAAAATTTGTGACTTGCTTTATTTTGATATTTGCTTTATTACAGTGTTCTGGAGCCAAACCTGTAGTATCTCTAAGGTATACCTATATTAGTAAAGAGATTGAATCTGGATCAAATAATCTTGATTATTGAGTAATCAAAAAACTTCCAACACGCAAAAGTCCAGGACCAGATGGCTTCACTGGTGAATTCTACCAGACATTTAAAGAACTATTAACAATCCTCAAACTCTTCCAAAAAGTAGAATAGGAGGGTACACTTCAAACTCATTTTATGAGGCTAGCATAACCCTGATACAAAAAAACAGACAAGAACACTGGAAGTATAGAAAATTACAGGCCAGTATCCCTGATGAATATGATGCAGAAATTCTCAACAAAATATTAGCAAACTAAATTCAACAGTACGTTAAAAGGATCGTTCACCATAATCAAGTGGGATTCATTCTGGAGCTGCAAAGGTGGGTCAGCATCTGTAGGTCATCAGTGTGATACGTCATATTAACAAAATGAAGGATAAAAATCACATGATCTGCAGTGGTGCAGAAAAAGGATCTGACAAATTTAACATCTGTTATGATACAAACTTTCAACAAAGTGGGTATAGAGGGAATGTACCTCAACATCATAAAATCCAGATTTTTTAAGAAACGTTTTCTTCTATTAAAGCAATTCTTTAAATCAAAATTCTTTGTAAACTCCTCCTATGGATAAAAACCATATATTACAAGCCCTCAGCTAACATACTCAACTGAAGCTGAAAGCTTTTCCTTCCCACTTTTATTTGACATAGTTTTGGTGATTCTAGTCAGTGCAGTTTAGCAAAAACCAGGCAAATAATAAATAAAATTATTAAAAAGGAATGAGTCATTCAGATCAGAAAGAAAGAAGTAAAACTGTCACTGTTTGCAGATGACATGATATTATATATAGAAAATCCTAAACACTACACTGTTAGAATTAATGAATGAATTCAGTAAAGAATTAGAATTAATGAATGAATTCAGTAAAGTTGCAGTATACAAAATAGGTATACAAAATCAGTTGTGTTTCTATATGCTAATAACTCAGAAATTTTCAAAATAATCTCGCTTTCAATTGTAGCATAAAGAATAAAATACCTAGAAGTAAGTTTGACCAAGGAGGTAAAAAACATTTACAGTTTATTATAAGATCTGTAAGACATCAGTGAAAGAAATTGAAGAAGACACAGATTAGTGGAAAGATATTCTCTGCTGATGGATTGGGAGAATTAATATTGTTAAAAAGTCCATACTGAAAAAGGTCCATACCACTGAAACCAATTTACGGATTCAACCCCTATTGTATTTCTCATTACATTTTTTACAGGGCACAAACAATCTAAAATTTGTGTGGAACCACAAAAGACAGTAAATAGCCAAAGAAATCTTGAGAAAGAAGAGCAAAATGAAGGTATCATATTTCCTGATACCAAACTATATTACAAAGCCATAGTAATCAGAGCAATATGGTATTGGCATAGAAACAGATAAGTAGATTAATAGAATAAAGAGCCCAGAAATAAACCTATGCATGCATGGTCAGTTCATTTATGACAACAGAGCCAAAAATGTACAGTGGGCAAATGATGGTCTCTTCAATAAATTGTGTCGGGAAAACTAGACTACTGTATTATACCAGACACAAAAAATGGTTCAGAATGGTTTAGAAACTTGAACATATGACCTGAGACTATAAAACTTCCAGAAAGAAACATAGGGAGTAAGCTCCTTGGCATCAGTATTAGGATTCTTTCGATTTAACACCAAAAGCAAAGGCAGCAAAAGTAAAAATGAATTAAGTGGGACTACATCAAACTAAAAAGTTTTGCACAGAAAGAGAAAGGGAAAGTGAAGTCACTCAGTCGTGTCTGACTCTTAGCGACCCCGTGGACTGCAGCCCACCAGGCTCCGCGTCCCTGGGATTCTCCAGGCAAGGATACTGGAGTGGGTTGCCATTTCCTTCTCCAATACATGAAAGTGAAAAGTGAAAGTGAAGTCGCTCAGTAAGGGAAGCCATCAACAAAATGAAAAAGTCTGCTGTATGGGAGAAAATATTTACTTATCATATACTTGAAAGAGGTATAAATGATTATATATAAAAGTTATAAGGATTTATTGGTACAACACAGGGAATATAGCCAGTATTTTAAGGTAATGGAATATAAACCTTGAAAAATTATGAATCACTATATTGTACACCTGTAGCTTAGGTAATATTGTACATAAACTATACTTCCAAAAAACTCATATATTTAAAAAAAGGTTAATATCCGAAATGTTCTCATGCAGCTCAATAGAAAAAAGACCAGTCTGATTTTAAAATGGGCAGAGGAGTGTTGTTAGGAAGTTCACTTTTGGAAATATAGTTGTCTAAATGAATCTGGGGCTCTTCAGAGGGGCCAGAGGTATTTAGATTTTGAAGTACTCTGTACATGAATATTGTTCAATCCATGAGAAGAAATAGGGTCATGGAGACAGACTTACAGAGTGATAAGAAAACTGAGAGGAAACTCCAGGAAATACCAGAATTTAAGAGGCATTTCTGGCCTGAGGGCATTGGATTTTAATGTGAAGATTGATATTTTGGGGACCAAGGCAGGCTATATCTGTTTCTGACATAGAACCCTCTTGTGAGGAAGAAGCAGCTGTAAGCTGTGAAAAGCTGCTGCTTTAACATGGTAGAGTATGTTAGCTCTGTTATTGTGTTGATGGTGGATTTATTTTTATTGGTCCTTAGATGGAATGCATTTTAATTTTTTATTTGAATTTGGATATATTTGGCAATTCATGAAATTTTAGTAGTTTTAGTAAAGTTATTGTAGTAAATTTTAGTAAAGTTATTAATAGCTCATAAGCTAGTTGCCAGGACAGAGAAAGGCTAAAAATTGATCCAGTCTCCCCATACTTAGAAGGAATATAAGTGAACAGAGAATGTGATATCACAGAAGTATAATAGTAGCACATATTAGATGATTTAATCCTTAGAAGGTCGTCCCTGTGGATCAGTACTGTATTATCCCTATTTACAGGCGAGGTTCAGGGAGTGTCTTTTTCTGTTCAAGGTGCTGTAACAAAATACTGGGTGGCTCATCAACAGAAATTTATTTCTCACTCTTCTGGAGGCTGAGAAGTTCAAGATCAAACATGGTCTGATTCTGCTGAGGACCCTTGTCCTGGTTAATAGCCTTCATCTTACTGTGTCCTTTCATGGTGAAAGGAGCTAGCAATCTCTCTAAAATCTTTCTGTGTAAGACAGTAAGTTCATGACCTCACCACCCCAGAGGCCTCACCTCTTAATATGTTTGGAGGTTAGGATTTAACATGAATTTTGGGAGGATACATTCAGACCATTGCAGAGAGGTTAAGTTAGGTTATTCATTGTGCAGCCAGGACAACCCACTTTCATGCTGAAGTCTGCACTTGTAAGCATCACCTGGAATTGCTTTTTATTAATAGAACACAGCAAAATTTATACTGGATAGCCAGGAGCTTGGGTTAAAGTTGCTGCTTGTTCTTTTTTACCTCCATGTTTTTATGTGTAATTCCAAACCTGAAGAAAAATTGAAGGAGTGATATAATGAGCACCCATATGATTTTACCTAATATTTATTGAATATTTTGTCACATTTGTGCTTTCACACCTTCTTTACCCACTTCCTCCTTCCCTCTCTTTCCCTCTCTGTCACATTCTACTTCTCACTTCCGCTTCCCTCCCTATACATATACACATTATTATTATTAATTTTTTTTTTAACTGTGTATTAGGAAATTTCAGACATCAGGAAACTTCACCCAGAATTGCTTAAGCATATGTCACCTAGGAACAAGGTATTTTCCTGTATTACTACAATATTGTTATAAAATTCATTATCTTCTTTAAAAGAGTTTACAGTGATATAATAATTATAGTGTATGCTCAAATTTCCTCAATCATATTAATAACTGAGATACTGTTTTATAGCTGTCCTTCCAATCTTGGATTTATTCAAGTATCATGAATTCCACTTATTTTTTATATCTTTTTAGCTTTTTAGTTCAGAGCAGTTCTTTCCATTTTTGTGTCTTCGGTCATTGATACTTTTGAAGAGTTTAGGCCAGTTGTATTGAAGAATGTTTCACAATTTGGATTTGTCATGATTATGCCATGATTTTTTTAAACAGTTTTGACAAGAATACTGTTTAGGTAACGTGTGCTTCTCTGTGCACACAATGTCATTTTGCCGCATTATTGGTGATAAGTTTGATTACTTAGATGAATTGATATAGGCTGCATTTCTTCTTTGTAAAAGTGCCTTTTTCCCTTTGTAATTAATAAAATATCTGTAGGATGGTGCTGTTAAGATTGTATGATTCTTTTTCTCTACGTTTTACCCAGTAGTGTTAGCATTTGTTGGTGATCCTTGCCTGAATTAATTATTACATTGGTGGTTACAAAATGTTGATTTTGTCATTCCTTCTCCATTTACTAGTTGGTGTTACTCTATAAAGGAGAACTTTATTTCTCCTGTTCTTTGTTTTTGAGGATCACTATAGATTTGGTATTAAAAAAAATTCAAAATGTTGCAGTCATTTATCAATGTATAAAATACTGACAGTATTTAGTATTATACATACAACAATTGTTGTCAGTCTGGTCAATCGGAGCGCCTTCAAACTAATTCCTATGCTTTTTTGACTTGCCCTGGTCAGGTTCTGAGAATTTCTTTACATCCTGCCACAACAAGGTATTTTGGGTTCACTCTGTACTTTACTTGCAAGGAACCCTGATTCCTTTAGTGGGGAATGGTTCCTTTAAAGGGGAACTGCTCATATTTAATTATCTATCCTTTGCCATCTTTATGGGGTCAGTTATTTCCAGTACAAAAAAATGAGTGGATTCCAGACCTAAGACCCTTCTGCGTCTTCCTAAAAGTACTCAGTAATAAAGTGTCTAAATTGAATTATTTCTCAGAATGAAGTAATGTTGATGACTTGCCATGGGAAATAATGGGATGTTGTTTAGAAAATTGGCATTGTATTTTTTTTCCTCTAACTTGGTGGTGACATGTGAAGGTGAAAACAAGTATTTGTATCCTTTTTACTCTTATATAATCCATGCTTTTTTTTCTGTGGTGTAGTGACTTAAGAGTTGTTTCCCTCTTCGTTATTTTCTGCTTTCTGAATTAAAATCTCCTTAGATAGGGAACCTTGTAATCCAGCTCTTTAATACTTTGTATTTTGAACCTGCATGTTGTATTCATCTGCACATACACTTTACACATTGGTTTGTGTACACAATCTATGAAACTGACATGAAGTTAGGGTGTTTATTGTATTGAACATTTATGCTGGGGCCTGGTTTTATGGCTCCTTATGAGGTCTGATATTTCAGAAAATCCAAAATAGATTTGGCCTTAGAATTGAGATCTTGTACACCCTAATGACTAATGGCCCAACAACTTGAGAACATCCTGCTATGGGACTCTATGTGAAATGAGACATGTCAGTCCTTTCTACAAAACTTTTTTTCCTTGATTTTTAAAAATTGAAGTATAGTTGATTAACAGTGTTGCGCTAATTTGTGCCTTACAGCAAAGTGTACAAAAAGGTTTTGCATTGAAGGTGAAACTCCTTAAACCTATCTATATATTCCTTTGAAGTGGAAACAAATAAATAAGCTGTAAGGAAATTGCTGTTAACATTAAATTTTTTTTTTTGGCCACGGCATGTGGGATCTTAGTTCCCTGACCAGGGACTGAATTGGTGTCCCCTGCATTGGCAGCATGGAGTCTTAACCACTGGACTGCCAGGGAAGTCCCATGTTTTGTTGAAATATTTAAAACTCTATCCCTGTGGAAGGAACATGGAATATATTTTTGGAGGAGTGATGATGGTCACTTCCAGAAGTTATAGGTAATAAATATTTTAATTACATGGCTTATGTATTTGTTCTTTTATATGTGGATGTCTACTCTAAGAGTATTTTAAAAATTAGCTGCCTGGCAACATAAATGTGCAGATATTAAAATGAATTGCATGCCTTCCAACTATTTCTGTTACTTGGCTAAATTTAGAACCCTGTAGAGCTTCTGCAGAATTGAAATCTCAGGGGATTTTAATAGTGAAGATAGATAATATTTGGCTCTTCGAAATAAGGTAGAAAAAAAATAGCTTCAAATTAATTTTTGCACTGTCACCTGGGCTACTTAATTAAGGCACGGAGGCCAGTGAAAAGTCAAAACTGTTCTGAGAATTTTATTTGACTGTTGCTGAAAATTTGTTGGAGTTTAGATTCTGGGTGGTGAAAGGGATAATTTTTTTCCTCCTCCTAGGTGAATTGCTGGAGGCTATCCACTCTCCTTTCTCCAATGTCTCTTCAGATTATGCTTGATAAGTGCAGTTCTTTATACTTCACCAGGATGGATGAGGCAATACATCTGAGTTAGAGATCAGGTGAGCATTATGGTTGGGTACTGGTGGGTGAGTTTTATGACACTAGAATTGCTTTGCATATATGTGGATTCAGACTAGTCTAGGATATTTTGAGGAAAAACTTATTCAGTGTATATTTAACTGTACGTGAAATAAAAGTCTCTTGATGGAGTTGGATAGACATAAAAAATAGCAAATAAAAGGAATGGTAGTTTGAGTAACTAATTTAAATGTAAGTTAAAATAGGGACAGATTTTATATAGAGTGTATATGATGTGTTTACTACCTGACTTGGCAATTGGAAATGTAAGGCTTTGGTGCTACTATGGTAAGAAATTTTGAGGACATTAGAAAAATGCCCCTAAATTATTGTAAACCAAGAAAATTTCCAGAGTGGAATGTAGGTTTTTTAATTTTCTGGCCCTAGATTTATACAAATGGTGAAATGTAAAAAAATTGAAAGACAGATCTGCATCTTATTCTCATCGTAAGCCCATGTGCCCTTTTTTTTCCCTGCTCTCAATAGACTTACTGTTTAGTAAGACAAATGCCATGAGGAGGTAGTAGGATGGTTTTTCTTTTCTTTTTTTCTTATCTCTTTGTAAATACCAAGGATTTCTCTTACGGTTAGGTGGAAAAGTCAGTTATTTTAAAACATTTCTAAAAAGGATAAAGGGGCTATAAATCAACTCTTGACACTTATAAGTACACTAATAGACTTGTTTTCCAGTGCTCTTGGACTCCAGTTAGATGGTGAGTTCTTTTTTCCTGGGCTTTGTGACTATTTCTTTGGGCAAACTTTCTTTATATTATAGCTGAAATTTTTATTAAAGAATTTTAGTGTGTTTAGTCAACCACTTAGATAATAAACTTTCTATTTAAACCTGCTGCTGCTGCTGCTAAGTCGCTTCAGTCGTGCCCGACTCTGTGCGACCCCATAGATGGCAGCCCACCAGGCTCCCCCGTCCCTGGGATTCTCCAGGCAAGAACAGTGGAGTGAGTTGCCATTTCCTTCTCCAGTGCATGAAAGTGAAAAGTGAAAGTGAAGTCGCTCAGTCGTGTCCGACTCTCAGCGACCCCATGGACTGCAGCCCACCAGGCTCCTCCATCCATGGGATTCTCCAGGCAAGAGTACTGGAGTGGGGTGCCATTGCCTTCTCCGTATTTAAACCTAGTAATGTATAATTTTGTTTTTGTGAAAGAGTAAAAATACTCAAGTTCCCATTTGAATTCTGGGAGGAAAGCTTGTGCTTATTAACTTGCCCTAGCTTTCTGGAGACTCATCATTTTGATGTTATAAAGGGAACCTCAGTTAAATTTGAAAAAGAAAATATTATATGCTTTACTAGAGTAAAATCTTAGTAGTCTTTGGGGTGACAGGGAAGACTGTTGCATTTTTCCCTAGCTCCCAGGGATTTTCAGAGACACCTTGAGTATCAGATAAGGTATTTGGGACCATTAGAAAAGTCTTAGGACCATTTTAAGGCTATGGGATCAAAAAAATTTTTATGTGCATTAAAAGACCTTACTGGCTAGCTGTGGAGATAAACTTGATAATTTATGAACAAAACAACAGTAGATATAGTGGGTTAGATTCTATAGTATAGATGGAATGTTGTAGAATTTAGTTGTATCTAACTGTGCAGTATGCTGCTGCTGCTAAGTCGCTTCAGTCGTGTCCGACTCTGTGTCATCCCATAGACTGCAGCCCACCAGGCTCCTCTGTCCCTGGGATTCTCCACGCAAGAACACTGGAGTGGGTTGCCATTTCCTTCTCCAATGCATGAAAGTGAAAAGTGAAAGTGAAGTCGCTCAGTTGTGTCTGACTCCTAGCGACCCCATGGACTACACAGCCTACCAGGCTCCTCCGTCCAACAAATATAAAAGAAAAAAGATAGAAATCAATGTAGGAAGTATGGATAGAGGTAGGAATTGAACTGGGCTTCAATAAAAGATTAGTATATAAAATTTATTTCATTTCAGTGGCTATATTTCAAATATTTATATTTTTCTGAGAGTTGCTTATTTAAATAACTTTTTTTTTTTTTTTGCCATTCTCCCAAATCTTGCCACCCTCTCCCTCTCCCACATTAAATAACTTTACTATGAAAAATTTCAAACATTTGAAAGCAGTGAAATAGTTAAATGAACTTCCATATGCAGTTGTTAGCTTGTGGCTACTCTTACTTCGTCTATAATCCTATCCCCTTTCCTGACTGTCTTGAAGAGAATCTGGTGTATGATTTCACCCTGAATATTTCAGTATATACCCCTAAATAATGACTTTAAAGACATAATATCAATACCATTTATACTTCTAAAATAATAAATAGTAATTCCTGAATATTAAATATTTGGTGTTCATATTTCCCTGACTGTATCATATTTTCTAAACAGCTTGTATGTTTAGTCAAATAAAGTCTGTATCTTGTAGTTGGTCAATATATGTTTAAAAATCACTTAATCTGAAAAATTCCCCCTCTCCTTTTTTTTTCCCCTAGTGTATTTGTTGAAGAAACTTGGTTATCTGTCCACTAATTTCCCACAAAGTGGATTTGATCAGATTCATTGTTTTTGGCTAGAATACTTTATAGTGTACTTCCATTAGGAGGAAGTGTGTGATGTCTATGAGTCTAATTTTCATGATGTCACCAGCCATTGATGAACCTTGTCTACATCCTTTATTGAATTTCATTAGTGGTTATAAAATGATGATATTCAATTTGTATTATTTTAACATTTATTTTAGCTTGAATTTTTTTTAGCAGTTTTATTTTTTAGTATTTATTTGTTTTATTTTTGGCTACTCTGGGTCTTCATTGCTGTGCGTGGGCTTTCTCCAGTTGAAGTGAGTGGGAGCTTCTCTTTAGACGTGACGTGCAGGCTTCTCATTGTGGTGGCTTCTTGTTGCAGAGCACGGGCTCTAGGGTGCGCGGGCTTCAACAGTTGTGATACATGGGCTTAGTTGCTCTGCGGCATGTGAAATCTTCCTGGACCAGGGATCAAACCCATGTCCCCTGCATTGGCAGGCGGATTCTTAACCACTGGACTACTAGGGAAGTCCTGGAATACTTTTATAAAGGGATACTTCCTCATTATTTACTTGGTTACTTTCAGGTGTATTTTATACAGCAAAGGGGAGACAGTTGCTTTGAATCTTCATTTTAATTAATGAATCTTTATTTTCAAAATAGTTTGTTCACTGCTGCTGCTAGTGACTGTTAAGTTTTTTGAATTGTCATTATGAACTCATCAATTTAAATATATTGATGTGTTTCAGTCTTATTTCTTTTTTATTATTGATGTCTCATTGATTAACTCATAATGGCAAATGGAAACCTCTTTAAGTTGGCTTCAGTGTCCTTTTTTAAAAAAAAAAAAAAACCTTTTCCATTTTGGCTACACTGCACAGTTTGTGTGATCTTAGTAGACTGAACCTGGGACCTTGGCAGTGAGAGTGGAATCATAATCACTGGACCACCAGGGAATTCCCTCCAGTGTTCTTTTCATGTGATCCTCCTAGTTTCTTTGTTTTCTGGTCTGACCTGATATTCAGAGATCCTCTTTTTCATTTACATTCATGGGCATGTAACAGCCATTGCCCCTTTTTTGGGAAATGGTGTTTAGAAGCCACAGTCTGGGTGCAAGAGGCACTATTACCTCGTGGATTGTTCATTATTTCTCGCTGTTTTTAGTGAAGAAGGCTAGGAAATAAGGTTTTTGTCTTTTTAAAAGCAAGTGTATTACAAGTTTGTTTCAGTATTTCCAATTCAAAGACAGGACTATAGATTTTTAAGTTCAGTATCTTTAATCTTATAGATTTGTATTTTTCAGATTGTGAAAATAATAATGTAATTATCATAAGAAATTTAAATAATTCAAAAAATGTAATAGGTGAAGACCCTGACCCTACCCCAGAACCGTTAGTTAACTACTTAACACAATTAATTTAAAGCCTTCATAGTGGATATTTTTTTCTTGTTTTTAAATTGAAGTATAGTTGATTTATATTATTAGTTTCAGGTGTACAGCATAGTGAGCCAGTATTTTTACAGATTATACTCAGTTAAAAGTTATTATAAGATAGTGCCTCTAATTTCCTGTGCTATATAATATATCCTTGTTGGTTATCTATTTTATATGTAGTAGTTTGTATCTCTTAACTCCATACCCTTAATTTGCTCCACACCCCTTTCCTCTCACCTCTGGTAACCACTAGTTTGTTGTTGTTTCATTGGAGAAGGAAATGCACCCCACTCCAGTGTTCTTGCCTGGAGAATCCCAGGGACGGCGGAGCCTGGTGGGCTGCCGTCTCTGGGGTCTCACAGAGTCGGACACGACTGAAGCGACTTAGCAGTTTGTTGTTTTATATCTGTGAGTCTGTTGCTTTTTTGTGTGTATTTTCATTTGTATTATTCTAATTTTTCTTTATTTTTCCTTTAAAATTTTTACTTATTTACTTTTAATCAAAGTGTGGTTGATTTACTATGTTGTTGTTAGTTTCTGGTGTGCAACAAACTAATTCAGTTATACATGTAAATATATTCTTTTTCATACTCTTTTTCATTATGGTTTTTTATAAGATACTGAATGTAATTACCTGTGCTATACAGTAGGACCTCATTGTTTATCCATTTTATATATAATAATTTGCATTTGCTAGTCCCAACTTCCCAATCCAACCCTCCCTTGCCCCCTATTGTATTATGTTTTAGATTCTGCGTATAAGTGATACACAGTATTTATCTTTCTCTGTTTGACCTATTTCACTAAGCATAAAATTTTCTGGGTCCATCCATATTGCTGCAGATGGCTGGATTTCATTCCTTTTTATGGCTGAGGAATATGTTTTGTGTATTGTGTGTGTGTGTGTTTGTGTGTATCTCAGTCTCACATTTTCTTTATCCATTCATAGGTTGATGAGCATGTTGTAGTGGTGGTTTAGTCGCTAACTCATGTCCGACTCTGCAACCCCATGGACTGTAACCCACCAGGGTTCTCTGTCCATGGGGATTCTCCAGGCAAGAATACTGGATGGGTTGCCATTTCCTTCTCCAGGGGGTCTTCCCAACCCAGGGATTGAACCTGGGTCTCCTGCATTAGAGGCAGATTCTTTACCATCTCAGCTTTGAGAGAAGCCACGAGCATCTTGGTTGCTTCCTTATCTTGGCCATTGTAAATAGTGCTTCATGGATATTGGGGTGCATGTATCTTTTTGAATTAGTATTTTCATTTTCTTCAGATATATGCCCTGGAATGGAATTGCTGGATCCTCTGGTATTTCTATTTTTAGTTTTTTTGAGGAAACGTCATACTGTTTTCCATAGTGACTCTTCCAAATTATATTTCCACTAATAATGTACCAAGGGTTCCCTTTTCTCTGCATTCTTTCCAGTGTGAAGTAAGTCAGAAAGAGAAAGAAAAATACCATATGATACCACTTACATGTTCATAGCAGCACTATTCACAATAGCCAAAACAATGAATACAACCTAAATGTCCATCAACAGAGGAATGGATAAGGAAGATGTGGTACATATATACAGTGGAATACTATTCAACCATAAAAAGAACAAAATAACACCATTTACAGCAACATGGATGCAACTAGAGATTATCATACTGATTGAAGAAAGTCAGAAAGAGAAGTACCTTATTATATCACTTATATGCAGAATCTAAAATATGGCACAAACGAACCTGTTTACAAAACAGAAACAGACTTGTTGACATAGAGAACAGACTGGTTGCCAAGAGCCAGGGAGAAGGATAGATTGGGAGTTTGAAATTAGCAGATGCAAACTATTCAGTTCAGTTCAGTCACTCAATTGTGTCCGATGCTTTGCGACCCCATGAATTGCAGCACACCAGGCCTCCCTGTCCATCACCAACTCCCAGAGTTCACTCAAACTCACGTCCATCGAGTCAGTGATGCCATCCAGCCATCTCATCCTCTGTCGTCCCCTTCTCCTCCTGCCCCCAATCCCTCCCAGCATCAGAGTCTTTTCCAATGAGTCAACTCTTCGCATGAGGTGGCCAAAGTACTGGAGTTTCAGCTTTAGCATCATTCCTTCCAAAGAACACCCAGGACTGATCTCCTTTGGAATGGTCCGGTTGGATCTCCTTGCAGTCCAAGCTACTCGCAAGAGTCTTCTCCAACATCACAGTTCAAAAGCATCAGTTCTTCGGCGCTCAGCTTTTTCACAGTCCAACTCTCACATCCATACATGACCACAGGAAAAACCATAGCCTTGACTAGATGGACCTTTGTTGGCAAAGTAATGTCTCTGCTTTTCAATATGCTATCTGCTGCTGCTGCTGCTAAGTCGTTTCAGTCGTGTCCGACTCTGTGCAACCCCATAGACGGTAGCCCACCAGGCTTCCCTGTCCCTGGGATTCTCCAAGCAAGAACACTGGAGTGGGTTGCCATTTCCTTCTCCAGAATATGCTATCTAGGTTGGTCATAACTTTCCTTCCAAGGAGTAAGCGTCTTTTAATTTCATGGCTGCAATCGCCATCTGCAGTGATTTTGGAGCCCCCAAAAATAAAGTCTGACACTGTTTCCACTGTTTCCCCATCTATTTGCCATGAAGTGATGGGACCAGATGCCCATGATCTTAGTTTTCTGAATGTTGATCTTTAAGCCAACTTTTTCACTCTCCTCTTTCACTTTCATTCATCTTTAGGTTGGTGCAAATGTAATTGCTGTGCTGGACCATGAATTTTAAATACATATAACTAGGCTCAAAGAGTCAGACACAACTGAAGCAACTTAGCACACACACAAGTACATCTTTACTAATCAAGATAGAAACCATTAAAATCAACACACTTTTTTATTTTATTTTTCAATCAACACATTTTTGCCAGTGAAAAATGTTTGTTTATTCCTGTAGTGTGAATATCTGTGCTTCAGGATTCGTCGAACTCTTGGAAAGCATTTTCTGCCTCCTGCTGGTTGTGGAAGCATTCCCCCTGCAGAAAGCTGTTAAGATGCTTGAAGAAGTGGTGGTTGGTCAGGTGAACGTGGCAGATGAGGCAAAACTTCGCAGCCAATTTATTCAACTTCTGAAGCGTTGGTTGTCCTGGAGAAGAACTGGGTCCTTTCTGTTGACTGACAGCAGCTGCAGGCATTGTAGTTTTCAGTGCATCTCACTGATTTGCTGAGCATACTTATCAGATGTAACAATTTCGCTGGGATTCAGAAAGCTGTAGTGAATTAGATTGGCAGCAGACCACCAAACAGTGACCATGACCTTTTTTTTTGGTTCAGGTTTGGCTTTGGGAATGCTTTGGAGCTTCTTGGTCCATTCACTGAGCTGGTTGTTGATGATTGTCATATAAAATCCACTTTTCATTGCATGTCATGATCCAATCAAGAAATGGTTCATTGTTGCCTAGAATAAGAGAAGATGACAATTCAAAAGGACAATTTTTTTGATTTTTGATCAGTTCATGAGGTACCCACTTATTAAGCTTTTTACCTTTCCAGTTTGCTTCAAATTCCATATGGTTGATGGTGAGTTCTTTAGCAACTTCTCATATAATTTTAAGAGGATCAGCTTTGATGATGGTGCTCAGTTGTCATTACCTTCCGATGACCGACCACTATGCTCCTCATCTTCAAGGCTCTTGTCTCCTTTGTAAAACTTCTTGAGTCACCACTGCACTATATGTTCATTAGCAGTTCCTGAGCCAAATGCGTTTTTGATGTTGTGGTTGTCTCCTCTGCTTTTTACAACCCATTTTTGAACTTGAATAAGAAAATCACTTGAATTTTCTTTTTGTCTAACATCATTTCCATAATCTAAAGTGTATATAAAACAAACAACAAGTAATGTCATCAGCAAAAAAAAACATAGAACAAGAAATACACATTAAAATGATGTATAACATAACCATATTTATTTAAGAATGTATTCCAGTATCATGACAAATTTCAACAATGCAAAGCTGCAATTACTTTTGCACCAGCCTAATGTGTGTGTGTGTGTGTGTGTGTGTGATGGATAAACAACAAGGTCCTACTGTAGAGCACAGGGAACTATATTCAATATCCTGTGATAAACCATAAGGGAAAAGACTATGAAAAAATATATAGTATGTGTATAACTGAACCACTTTGCTATATAGTAGAAATGAACATGACATTGTAAATCAACTATACTTGAAAAAAATAAAAAATTTAAAAAGACATTAGGGATTAACATTTTCTGAGGCTGGAAAAAGAAAGATAAGAAGTTATTCCTAATGTGAAAAATTACGTATTTTTAGATTTGCTCTTTGAATTGGTGTCACATTTATATGGTATAAGGTTCTACTGACAGAAAAAAGTAGAGTGAAATTTTCTTCTTTTTCCTACCATATAAACCAGTCATTTCCTCTTTCCAGGGGCAACTAGGGTTACCAGTTTTTGTGTATCCTGTGCACTTACAAGCATGAAATATACACATACATGAAAATGTGTCTATGTTCTTTTCTTCCTTTTTTAAAAAATGATTGTCTTGTACTTTTCTTACACATACATCAAGTTGTATGTGTTGTTGTGATTCAGACTTACAACATAACATCAAAAATTTCCTTATTCTTGTTTGCATCTGTACAGTATTATGGGCTGTGTATGAAGTTTCTATCATTTATAGTATTTATGGTTATTATTGTGCTATGTTATCAGTAAGGTTTTTAAGGCAAATCTCTACAATTTAAGATACTTTTAGGGGAAGAGTTGAGCACAGGGGCAAATCAGGAGTAGTTATGTATGTTTCTTATTTAAGTACGTTACATACATTTTTGCAAGCATTTTCCCTACTCTTTTCATAGTGACTTGTAACTCTTCAAAAAAAAAAGCATTTTGACTTTTTTCTCAGTTATAAACAGTGCTGCATTAATAACTTTGTACATATGTTATTTTGCATATTTGTAATAATTATTAAGATAATTTTCTAAAGGTATATACTTTGCAGTTTTTATAAACATTGTAAAATTGACTTCTAAATATATATGAAGTTTACATTTCTACCAGTAGTTGATTCGAGATTTGAGAGATAGGATTTAGTCATGGTGGATACATACAAAATAACCACTTTGAAATGTTTCCACACATGTATATTTGGTGTGCATTCAGCTTAGCCTAGTTCATTCAACACAGTTAACTGAGTGCCTCTGAACCAACGTAGTCTTTGCTCTCATAAGCAACTATAGCTGATTAAGCTATCAGGGAAGGCTTTCTGCAAGAGCAGAGCCTTGAAGGACAAGTGGGGCAGGGGAAATTCTAGATTAGCAGTTCTCAAATCTTAGTCTGACTTTTTAACTCTTTAAAAAATTATTACGGACTCCAAAGAACTTTTATTTATGTGGGTTATATTTGCCAATATTTACTATTTAGAAATTAAAACTCAGGAAACATTTAAATATTTATTAATTTATTAAAAATAGTAAATTCCTTACATATTAATGTATGACACACTTTAATTTTTTATATATAATTTTTAATTAAAGATTGCACTTCACTTGCAGTTACTAAAATATTGGCTATATTCCCTGCATTGTACAATACATCCTTATAGCCTATTTTATAACCAAAGAAATGCAAAAAAGCAAAATGGCTGTCTAAGAAGGCCTTACAAATAGCTGTGAAAAGAAGGGAAGCAAAAAGCAAAGGAGAAAAGGAAAGATATAAACATCTAAATGCAGAGTTCCAAAGAAGAGCAAGAAGAGATAAGAAAGCCTTCCTCAGCGATCAATGCAAAGAAATAGAGGAAAACAATAGAATGGGAAAGACTAGAGATCGCGTCAAGAAAATTAGAGATACCAAGGGAACATTTCATGCAAAGATGGGCACAATAAAGGACAGAAATGGTAGGGACCTAACAGAAGCAGAAGATATTAAGAAGAGGTGGCAAGAATACACAGAACTGTACAAAAAAGATCTTCATGACCCTGATAATCATGATGATGTGATCACTCATCTAGAGCTAGACATCCTGGAATGTGAAGTCAAGTGGGCCTAGCATCACTACGAACAAAGCTAGTGGAGGTGATGGAATTCCAGTTGAGCTATTTCAAATCCTAAAAGATGCTGCTGTTAAAGTGCTGCACTCAGTATGCCAGCAAATTTGGAAAACTCAGCAGTGGCCACAGGACTTGAAGAGGTCAGTTTTCATTCCAGTGCCAAAGGCAATGCCAAAAAATGCTCAAACTACCACACAATTGCACTTATCTCACACGCTAATAAAGTAATGCTTAAAATTCTCCAAGCCAGACTTCAGCAATACGTGAACGGTGAACTTCCAGCTGTTCAAGCTGGTTTTAGAAAAGGCAAAGGAACCAGAGATCAAATCACAAACGTCCGCTGGATCATTTCTGGCTTTACTGACTATGCCAAAGCCTTTGACTGTGTGGATCACAATAAACTGTGGAAAATTCTGAAAGAGTTGGGAATACCAACCATCAGGAAGCAACAGTTAGAACTGGACATGGAACAATAGACTGGTTCCTAATAAGGAATACGTCAAGGCTGTCATGAGAAACGCTGGGCTGGATGAAGCACAAGCTGGAATCAAGATTGCTGGGAGAAATATCAATAACCTCAGATATGCAGATGACACCACCCTTATGCCAGAAAGTGAAGAAGAACTAAAGAGCCTCTTGATGAAAGTGAAAGAGGAGAGTGAAAAAGTTGGCTTAAAGCTCAACGTTCAGAAAACTAAGATCATGGCATCTGGTCCCATCACTTCATGGCACATAGATGGAGAAACAGTGGAAACAGTGGCTGACTTTATTTTTCTGGGCTCCAAAATCACTGCAGATGGTGACTGCAGCCATGAAATTAAAAGATGCTTACTCCTTGGAAGGAAAGTTATGACCAACCTAGACAGCGTATTAAAAAGCAGAGACATTGCCAACAAAGGTCCATCTAGTCAAAGCTATGGTTTTTCCAGTGGTCATGTATGCATGTGAGAGTTGGACTATAAAGAAAGCTGAGCGCTGAAGAATGGATGCTTTTGAACTGTAGTGTTGGAGAAGACTCTTGGGAGTCCCTTGGACTGCAAGGAGATCCAACCAGTCCATTCTAAAGGAGATCAGTTCTGGGTGTTCATTGGAAGGACTGATGTTGAAGCTGAAACTCCAATACTTTGGCCACATGATGCGAAGAGCTGACTCATTTGAAAAGACTGATGCTGGGAAAGAGTGAGGACAGGAGGAGAAGGGGACGACAGGATGAAATGGCTGGATGGCATTACTGACTCGATGGACGTGGGTTTGGGTGAACTCCGGGAGTTGGTGATGGACAGGGAGGCCTGGCGTGCTGCGGTTCACGGGTTCGCAGAGTCAGACACGATTGAGGGACTGAACTGAGTTTCTGTCTCCCACTCTCCCACCCCTATGTTGCCTGCTCGTGCCCACCCCCCACCCCTCCCCCTAGTAACCACTGATTTGTTCTCTGTATCTGTAAGTCTGCTTTTTTATGTTCATTAGTTTGTTGTATTTTTTAGATTCGACATATAAGTAACATCCCATAGTATTTGCCTTTCTCTCTTTGTCTTATTTCATTTAGCATAATGCCCTTCAAGTCCACCCATGTTGCTGCAAATGGCAAAATTTTGTTCTTTTTATGGCTGAGTAATATTCCTGTGTGTGTGTGTGCACACGTGCCTACATGTATGTGTGTATATACACACACAGTAGAATTGCTGGGTCATATGGTAATGGCACCCCACTCCAGTACTCTTGCCTGGAAAATCCCATGGATGGAGGACCCTGGTGGGCCGCAGTCCATGGGGTCGCTAAGAGTCGGGAACGACAGAGCGACATCACTTTCACTTTTCACTTTCATGCTTTGGAGAGCAAAATGGTAATCGACTCCATTGTTCTTGCCTGGAGAATCCCAGGGACGGGGGAGCCTGGTGGACTGCCATCTATGGGGATGCACAGAGTCGGACACGACTGAAGCGACTTAGCAGCAGCAGTAGCATGGTAGTTCTGTTTTTAGCTTTTTGAGGAGCCTCCATACTGTTTTCCACAGTGGCTGCTCCAGTTTACATTCCTGCCAACGATGTACAAGGATTCCCTTTCCTCCTCATCCTTGCCGACATTTGTCATTAATGTTCTATTTTCTTATAGCCATCCTGTGAGGTGGTATCTCATTGTGGTTTTGATTGCCATTTCCAGTGATGTTGAGCATCTTCTCCTGTGCCTGTTGACCATTTCTATTTCCTCTTTGGAAAATCACCTATTCACTTCTTCTGCCCATTTTTTTATAATATACTTTTTAATGAAAACACTAATTTTTAAAAAAATTTATTTTATTGAGGTATAGTTGATTTACAATGTTGCATTAATTTCTGCTGTACAGCAAAGTGATTCATTATACAGAAACACACAAATATATATATATATACACTTATTCATATTCTTTTCCATTATGATTTATTACTAGATGCTGAATATAATTTCCATCATCCTGTATATAATAGTTTGTATCTACTATTCCCAAACTCCCAATCTATCCCTCCCCCACCCCCTGACGTTGACAACCATAAGTCTGTTCTCTGTGAGTCTATTTCTGTTTTGTAGATAAATTCATTGTGTCTTTTTGTTGTTGTTGTTTTAATTTTTGGCTACGCTGTGCTGCATGTGGGATCTTCCCTGATTAGGGGTCAAACCCATACCTCCTGCATTGGAGGTGCAGAATCTTTTTTTTTTGGAGGTGCAGAATCTTAATCAAGGACTATGAGGGAAGTCCCCATTGTGCCATATTTTAGATTCCTCATACAAGTGATATCATATGGTATTTGTCTTTCCAGCTTACTTCACGTAGTGTGATAATTTCTAGGTCCATGTTGCCTCAAATGGTATTATTTCATTCTTTTTTATGGCTGAATAGTATTTCATTGTGTGTGTGTGTGTATGTATATATACCACATCTTCTTTATCCATTCATGTGTCGATGGACATTTAGGTTGTATCTGTGTCTTGGCTTTTGTAAATAGTGCTACTTTGAACAAAACGGTGTATGTGTCTCTTTGGATTACAGTTTTTTCCAGGTGTATAGCCAGGAGTAGGATTGCTGGATCATTTGGTAATTCTACTTTTAGTTTTCTGAGGGACGTCCATACTCTTTTCTGTTGTGACTGTACCAATTTTCATTCCTACCAACAGTGTAGGAGGGTTCCCTTTTCTCTACACCCTATTTAGCATTTGTTACTTGTGTGTGTGTATATATATATTTAGGTGCAGGGTCATAGTTATTGCACACAGGATCTTCACTCTGTTGCAGCATACCAGATCTTTAGTTGTGGCATGTGGAATCTAGTTCCCTGACCAGGACTGAACCCAGATTCCCTGCATTGGGAGTGCAGAGTCTTAGCCACTGGACTACCAGAGAAGTCCCTGAGCTCCACTTCCTGATGGGAATTGCTGCAAATAATCTATGGCCATGTTTAACCTATAACACTGGGCATTCCTTTTCCTTGTTCCTCTTCTTTTGTCTTCTTGCTCTTTCTCCCTCCTTTTCTCACCTCCCTTCCGTCCTTCAAGTTAAGTGGATAGTTGGTGGATTTTTAAAAATTACCTTGCCTTGCCTTGTCTTTTTCTCGAAGTTCATGTTAGAACAAAGCTTACTTGGTTAAAGGATTTCTTCTGTGATTTCTTGGTGTGGGGAAGGACCAGATATTTTTAGGTCTTGACTTTGTAACTTCTTTTCAAATTACCTTAGTAGTACCAAATATCTCTTAATACAGGAGAGATTAGTTTTTTCTTCAGGTGATTTTGATCTTAAAAAAAAATCCTTTTATTTGTAATTGCTAAGGTTTAACATTCTAGTCCTTTTATGATCTCTGTTCCCAGCCATTCAGTCATTCAGAAGTTATTTGTTAGTCATCCAGAGTTCCTGAAGTGGGTCTGAAATGGCAACTTTTTTCCATGGTGCTCATTGAAGTCAGGAAAGGAAAGGTTCCCTATCAGGAGAAGGTATCTGGATTGCAGTTGTCTTGAGTGGACAGTGTTTTTCACATGTGAAATCAGTAAGAATTTTGGGTAAGGTGCAGATGTCAGTGACCTGTCAGCCCATCAGGATAAATCAGCTCAAGTCCTAAATGAGGTGACAATGTCAGCACAATGAGCCCCTTGCCCTGAGTTTATTGGGCCTCTCGTTAAGGTAGCTGTCATAGCCCTTATTTTAAAGAAAAGTCTGAGTATTTGTTCAAGATTCAGCTGACTTTAAACATTATTTATTTTGGAGGGGGAAGGTCACTTTCAGTATAGATGCACCATTGGAAGTGACGTGTGGCTGTTCTTCAGATTATAGCCATTTTCATGTGCCCAAGTGTTACAGTTGTTCGCATCTTTTAAACTTGTCTCTAGGTGACTAGAGGCAACAGGTGACTGTTTCTCTGAGTAAGTTTAATTAATTGTCTTGGGTCCCAGACAAGTAGATTTGTTAACTGTAGTTTCTGATTTATCTGTTGCCCAAACTAGTGATAATTTGATAGGAATAGGAACTCAGAGGTGGCATTTTATTGTAAAAGATGGATGTTGGTTGCTAAATGCAGCTGATTGGAAGGCTGGGACAAAGAATCTGTTATTCTGGTGACAGGGTCATTATTTAGGCTTTCTAGAATGTGCCACTAGTCTGATGACTAAACTAAATCTCCCTACTCCTGTGAGGAGTGCTTCACAGAACTCTTATCAATTATGATACTCTTAAAGGATTTGCAACTTGGTTCAGATTAACCTGGTTGTTCTGCTTTTCCTCAGTGCAATACTAGTGGCCAGATTTTTGGTACTTGCTACTGCCTGAGAACTTTGGATCTGAACCCCACAGACCTAGAGGACTGTGTTGCCAGATAAGATTGCATCTATTTTTTGAGTGCAAATTTTACTTTCAGAGGTACGTTCTCTCTTCCAGAAAGGAAGAGAGCTTTTTGAGAATACAGGACAGATTGTTAGAATGAAGAGAACATAGGGTTTTGAAGCCTGGCTGTTTTTTTGGCTGTAGAAATAAGTTTTAAAAAACTGAACACCTCAGAGATAGTACCTGGCTTTGTAAGTGAATCAAACTATTAGAAAACTGTTACAGTGTTTATTGTGTGTCAGACACTATTTGGCATTGGCGGTACAGATATGAAAAAGACACATGAGATTTCTGCCCTCAGAGAGTTTACATTTTCTTGAGAACTTTGATAAAGAAGAAAATAAAGAAATAAGGTAATTAGAGAGTATAGTGCTATGAAGAAAATTGATATGGTGATGTGATTGAGAGTAAGAGGATACTTTAAATTGTGTGGTCAGATCTCTTCATAGTGACATATGAACTATTATTTGAAGTGGGGTTAGAACCAGCGTTTCCTGACGGAAGGTTACTGTTCTGGGCAGGAGGAACAACAAATACAAAGGACTTATGGGGAGTATGTGGTTTGGTATGTTCAAGAATAGGCAGGGCCAGGTTTTACAAGGCTCTGTAGACCTTGCTTTGGATGATGGAAAGCCATTAATGAAGGAAACTGGTTGAACAAGGAAGCTAAGTGATCTGATATACATGTTAAAAAGATCATTCATAACACATTGTAGATCAACTATACTTCAATTAAAAAAAAAAGATCACCCTTGATTCTCTGGGAAGAACAGACAGCAGAGTGCCCAGTGCAGAAGTAGAAAGATCAGTTGAGAGGCTCTTAGTGTAGATCAACTATACTTCAATTAAAAAAAAAAAAATCACTCTTGATTCTCTGGGAAGAACAGATAACAGAGTGCCCAGTGCAGAAGTAGAAAGATCAGTTGAGAGGCTCTTAGTGTAGTGTTAGTCGCTCAGTTGTGTCCTGCTCTTGGTGAGCCCATGGACTGTAGCCCACCAGGCTCCTCTGTCCATAGAATTCTCCAGGTAAGAATACTGGAGTGGGTAATCATTCCCTTCTCCAAGGGATCTTCTAGACCCAGGGATCAAACCCTGGTCTCCTGTATTCCAGGCAGATTCTATTGCATTTTATTAAAAAATTGCAATTATAAGGAATTCAACTTCTTTCAGAAAGTATTTCATTTTTAATTTTGATAGATTACAGTTTGGGCAAGAAAACCATCATAGCAATAAGTACTAGTGTGGGCTTTGAATTATGTTGCTCTTGATTCTCTGAGTCAGAGTTGGAAAGTGACTTTTTGGTGTGGCAAGGCCTCAATTTGAATCTCCTTTGCTCACTGAAGAATAAGACACATCTGGGCGTGTCTTGAGGGCCTTTAGGGAAAGGCAACCAGTAATTTCTTTGCATGAGGAAGAACAAGACATTTCGTGGGGAAAAAATTCACTGTGCAGATAGTGTTTCAGGACCAAGATTGGCGATGGAAAGGGGAAGGGCAGTATCCTCCGGTCACGCCTCCCAATCCTAACCAAACCACCACACATTGAATGCCAAAAGTCTGAGGGGAAGGGACTGTACGGAAACTGGAAGAGTTTTTTCATGGAAATCTGTGTAAGATACTGGGAAAGTGGACTTAGCGATGTGATATTCATAAAATAGAGTTATAAAACAAAATGATGAATTGGAGATACTCCTCACTGTATAGAACTTAGTAGCGCTTAGGTTTTTTTGTTTGTTTGTTTTTGTTTTTTAGGGCTTAGGTTTTGGAGACAGGCTGGCTTGAGCATATTAAGGGTTCTGGTGGTGGCACTCAGCACCCTGGGTTCCTAAAGTGGATTCAGCAGCAACCAGCCCTCAGAGTCCTATAATAACAATAATAATAAATATTGCAGTTGGAGTGAGGAGATGCTAAATTCTGTGTTTGTGATATTATTTCTACTCAGAGAAGAAAATTTTTTCTCTGGCCACTCTACTTTTGCTTCGCATCTACCAAGACAGATGCTGTTCTGCTAGGTCAGTTTCTAGATTTGTCTTCTGTAGAAGGATAATGGGTAAAAAAACAGCTGAAGAAGTTCAAGGAATAAGACTGGATGAAAGTGGACTTTATTAGAAAGTGGACTGAGAACTGCTTATAAGTAGAAGGGATCAGCAGCAGGGGAGGAACCAAATGACTAGTGTTTTATTGTGAATTAAAATAGGGGTAGATACCGAGGTTCAGGGCAAAGTGAGGGTTATAAGAAATATTGTGAGCAAAAAGAATTGAGAAAGAAAATATTAAGAAGCTGCTATGGATTTTTAAATAGATCTCTTTATTTTCTTTGAGAGTCTCAGATTGAAATATTGCTTTTAACTTATCTTTTTTTTTTTTTTTGAGGTTAGACTTGTTACTTATATGTGACACCATTCCAGCACTGAACTCATGGAGGCTGAACATTTATTCAGGTAATAATAGTTAACATTTATGAAACACTTTTTATGTGCCAGGCAACAAAGTAAGTGCTTACCCATGATCTCATTTAATCCTCACACAACCTAGAAGTGTTATTGTATCCATATAATGGGTGAAGAAATTGAGACTCAGTATATCAAGATTGAATTCATCTGAATTTTATTTTTTAATTAAAAAATGCAAAAAGGCTACTGCAATAGTTAAAGTGAGACATATAGTAGCTTGGATTAGATGATGTTGTTATTCATTATCTGACGTAAATATGAATATAAAATGGTTTTGATGGACTGTAGTTCACCCTCATCTCCATAACTTTTCCCCGTTGCTCAATACATCATACTTTCTGTTTGTCTTTAAAACAGTGAAAATATCTTTTGGTAAAGAAAAATTCAGTTTAGGATTTTTAACCTTAAAGCTCTTAAACTTTTTTTTTAAGTAGGTAAAAAGTTTATATTTTTTGAGTAAATGTCTACAAAAGGTAAAAATCTATAATTGGGGAATTCTTAAGAGGAGATAATACAGATTCTAATCTTTTTTTATTGATTTTATCACACTTGGGGTACTATTCACAGATGTTTTCAAATTTAAGGAACCTTATTAGGTTTTCTTGTAGGAGCTTTTTTTGGTGTATCTAAATGCTTATTTACAGATCACATTAATTGTGTACTTGCCAGAACTGACAGAGTTTCTAGCAGTACCAACTGAAGATCTGTCAAAATTAAAGATGGAACATGTCTGAAATTATAATATAGGTTAATGGAAGTGTTTTTACGTTTACAAAAATTCAAATGTATATGCTACTTTGAGTGGTTCTCTCTGTTTAATTTTGCCAAGAGTTGCCTGTACACTCAGCAAGGGAAAGTAAAACCGCTTTATTAATGCCTTATCAATTATTGAGTGGCCAGCAGGAATACATTGTCCTCTCATAGTTTTCAAAAAAGAGCTTAATTGAGGTTTTTAAAAATTAGCATACAGTAAGCTACAGATGAAAATACACAATTTGTTAAGTTTTGGCATGTGCTTGTCATGAAACTGTCACCACAATCAATGCATAATGAATATATTTATCACCCCTCGAGTTTTCTTATCCCCATTTGTAATTCTTCTCCCAACCTCTGTGGTCTTTGGACAACCACTGATCAATTTTCTGTCACTATAGAATAGTTTGCAGTGCCTAGAATTTTATATAAATGGAATCATAAGTGTACACTCTCATATTTAATTATTTTTGGTTTGGGTTTTTTTTAAAGTTAATTATTTTAGATTGATATATGTTGTTTTATGTATCAATAGTTCATTACTTTTTATTTCTGAGTAGTGATCTTTTGTATAGCTGTAGCACAGTTTGTTCATTCATTTACTTACTGACAGACATTTGAATTTATTCCAGTTTTCAGCAGTTATAAATAACGCTGTGCTGTGAATATTTGTATACAAATCTTTGTATGGACTTAGACTTTATTTTTCCCTCCAAGTTAATTTCTTTTTTTTTTTTTTGAAGTGAGTTCACATAGCATACAATTAACAATTTTAAAGTGTACAATTAATGAGTATTTAGTATATTTACAGTGTTCTGCAATCACTAGCGCTTTCTAGATTCAGAACTTTGATTATTCCATGAACCACCTCAGGCTCATTAACTAATCTTTTCCCATTCTCTCTTCCCCCCATCCTTTGGTAACTTCTAATCTGCTTTCTGTTGTTATGGATTTACCTAGTCTGGACATTATAATATAAAAGGAATCAGATAGTATGTGAACTTCTGTGGCTGGCTTCTTTCATTTAGCATAATGTTTTTATGGTTCAGGTTTCCCTGATAGCTCAGTTGGTAAAGAATCCACCTGCAATGTGGGAGACCTGGGTTTGATCCCTGGGTTGGATTCATCCAATTTGTAGCATGTATCAGTACTTTGTTTCCTGTTTAGGCTGTGCCACATGGCTTTTGGAATTTTAGTTCCCTGACCAGGGATTGAACCTGAGCCACAGCTGTGAAAGCCTGAAATTCTAACCACTAGACCACAAGGGAACTCCCAATACTTTGTTCTTTTTTTATGACTGAGTAATATTCTGTTGTGTGGTGAATATATCCTGTTTTGTTTATCTATTCATCAGTTAGGGGACTTTTATGTTGTTTTCCACTTTTGGGGTGGAAATATGAATAATGCTACAAACTATTATATACAGGCTTTTGTGTGGAAATATGTTTTCATTTATCTTGGCTATATACCTCAAAGTCTATTTGCTGGATCATAATGGCAACTCACTCCAGTATTCTTGCCTGGAAAATCCCATGGACAGAGAAGTCTGGCGAGCTACAGTCCATGGGGTTGCAAAGAGTCAGAGACAACTGAATACATGTGCACCATAGTAACTCTATGTTAACTTGTTAATGGACTCTCAGATTGCTTTCAAAGTGGTTGCACTATTAACATTCCCACCAGCGGTTTATGAGAGTACCAGTTTGTCCTTATCAGACTTCTTCTTATCTGTCTTTTTGAGTCTGGCCATCCTGCTGCTGCTGCTTGCTGCTGCGTTGCTTCAGTCGTGTCTGACTCTGTGCGACCCCAGAGACGGCAGCTCACCAGGCTCCCCTGTCCCTGGGATTCTCCAGGCAAGAACACTGGAGTGGGTTGCCATTTCCTTCTCCAATGCATGAAAGTGAAAAGTGAAAGTGAAGTTGCTCAGTCGTGTCTGACTCCTAGCAACCCCATGGACTGCAGCCCACCAGGCTCCTCCGTCCATGGGATTTTCCAGGCAAGAGTACTGGAGTGGGGTGCCATTGCCTTCTCCGCTGGCCATCCTAGTGGATGTGAAATAGAATCTCATAATGGTTTTGATTTGCATTTTCCTGATTACTAGTGATGTTGAGCATCTTTTCACTTACAAGTTGGCCATTTGTATATCTTTTTTGGAAAAATGTATATTTAAATTCTTTGTCTTTTAAAAAATTGGATTAGTTGTCTTTATATTATTGAGTTGTAAGAGTTCTGGGTACAAATTCCTTATCAGATGCATGATTTGCAAATAGTTTTTCCATGGGTTTTGTTTCATTTTCTTTATGGTATTGTTTTGTTTAAAATATTTATTTATTTGGCTGCGTGAGTCTTAGTTGCAGCACATGGGACATTCATTGCGTCATGCAGGAGCTTCTGTTGTAGCACGCAGACTCTCTAGTTGTGGCATGTGGGCTCTGTATGTGCAGGCTCAGTAGTTGTGACACGTGGGCTTAGTTGCTCTGTCATGTGGGATCTCAGTTCCCCAATCAGGGATCTAATCCACGTCTCCTGCATTCTTCACCACCACCACCAGGGAAGTCCCTTGATGATATTGTTCACAGACAAGTTTTAAATTTGATTAAATCCACTTAATCTATTTTTTTTGATTAAGTGGATCTTAATCTATTTTTAGCTCTTACATTTAGGTCTGTGATCCATTTTGAGTTAATTTTTGTGTATGGTGTGAAGTATGGTTCTAACTTTTATGTATAGATATCTACTTGTCTCATTACTGCTTGTTGAAAAGACTCTCAGTTGTGTTCAACTCTTTGCGACCCTATGGACTGTAGCCCACCAGGCTCCTCTGTGGGGATTCTCCAGGCAAGAATACTGGAGTGGGTTGCTGTGCCCTCCTTTGGCCTGTTGGATTGATTGTCTTGGTACCCTTGTCAAAAGTCAGTTGACTGTATATGTAAGGATTTATTTCTGGACTTTCAGTGCTATTCCACTACAATACTGTTTTGATTACTATAGCTTTGTGTAGTTAGTTGAACTTCGGAAATTGAGTCCTCCAATTTTTTTCTTTTTTTAAGAGTATGTTGTTTGTTCTAGGTTCCTTGCATTTCCATATGAATTTTAGGATCAGTTTGTCAGTTTATGAATAAAAAAGCCAGCTAGGATTTTGATAGGGATGCTTTGAATCTATAGATCAGTTTTGGGAGTGTTACCATCTTGACAGTAACATACATTCCTTGGTATGTAAAACATACATGCATGCGTGCACAATGCTTCAGTTGTGTCCGACTCTGTGCAACCCCATGGACAGCAGCGCACTAGGCTCCTCTGTCCACAGGATTCTCCAGGCAAGAACACTGGAGTGGGTTGCCATTTCCTTCTCCAAAATATATATCATCAGGGTAAGTCGCTTCAGTCATGTCCGACTCTTTGCAACCCCATGGACTGCAGCATGCCAGGATCCCCTGTCCTTCACTAGCTCCAGAATTTGCCCAGATTCATGTCCAGTGAGTCAGTGATGCTATCTGACCATTTAATCTTCTGCTGTCCCCTTCTTTTGCCTTCTATCTTTCCCAGCATTAGGGTCTTATCCAATGAGTTGGCTCTTTGCATCAAGTGGCCAAAGTATTGGAGCTTCAGCTTTAGCATCAGTCCTTCTAGTGAATATTCAGAGTTGATTAAGTTTATATCTAAGTATTGTTTTTAAATTTTTTTAATTTTTGGCTCTGCTGGGCCTTTGTTGCTGCACGGGCTTTTCTCTAGCTGCTATGCTTGGGTTTCTCATTGCCGTGGCTTCCTTTGTGGAGCGTGGGCTCTCTAGGGCAAGTGGGCTTCAGTAGTTTTCAGTTCCTGGGCTCTAGAGCACAGCCTCAGTAGTTGTGATGCACGGCCTTAGTTGCTCCATGGCATATGGCATCTTCCTGGAACAGGGGTCAAACTTGTGTCTCCTGCATTGGCAGACGGATCCTTTACCGCTGAGCCACCATTTTTTTAATTTCAACTTTATTTGGCCAATGTGTCCAATTCCAATATTGTGGTAGAAATGCCTGAAGAACTGTCACCATGTGATTCAGCCCAAGCATCCTTTGCTGTCTCCCAGCCTGGAAACGAAGGGTCCTGGTTCTGCCTGGCACAGGCCTCAGGCCACCCTGGACATCACGGAGCAATAAGGACCCTGGCTTGGGGAAGGAGGGGGCTGCTGGGCTTATCCTGGCTTATCTTATTTTTCTTACTACTGTAAATAATTTTTTCCCTTAACTTCACTTGTGTGTTGTTCATTGCTTGTGTATAAAATGCAATCAATTTTTTTATATTGACCTTGTATCTTGGAACCTTGCTAAACTTGTTTACTAGTTTTTAGTGGGTTCCTTAGGATTGTCCAGATACAAGACCATGTTATCTGCGAGATAGTTTTTACTCCTTTTCCAATCTGGGTGCCGTTTCTTTCTTCTTAATGTCTTACTGTCCTAGCTAGAACCTCCAGTGCAAAAGTGGATGTCTTTATCTTGTTACTGAGCTTAGGATAAATGCATTCCATCTGTAAGTAGGATGTTATGTATGAGGTTTTGCAGATTTCTTTTTTTTTTAATGAAATTGAACTATTTCCTTAGGATTGCTCTGAGGATTACAGTTGACATCTTAATTTATAACAGTGACATCTTAATTAATACCAACTCAATTACAATTGTGTGCAAAACTTTGTGCCTGTTCAGCTCTGTTCCCTCCCTTCTCTTTTGTGGTATTATGTGCAAATTATATCCTTTTATATTGCATGCCCATCAACACAGTTTTATAATTATAGCTTTATTTGGTTTTCTTTGAAATTAGATAGACAAAGAGTTACATACAAAGCATTTATACTATGTTTTATATTTACCTATGTAGTTACTTTTACCAATACTTTTAAGTTTTTTGTTTGGATTTGAGATACTGCCTAGTATCCTTTTATCTCAGGCTGAATGACTCTCTTTGGTATTTCTTATAGACTAGATTTGCTGGTGATGAATTCTTTCATTTTTATCTAGGAATGTCTTAATTTCTTCTCTGATTTTGAAGAGTGGTTTTGCTGGATATAGAATTCTTGCTTGATAGTCTTTTTCTTTTAGGGCTTTGAATAAATCTTCCCATTGCTTTCTGACCTCCATGGTTTCTGATGAACTTCTTGGATATGCAGATTTAGTGTTTTAAATCACATTTGAGAAAAATTTGGATACTATTTCATTAAATATCATTTCTTTCCCTTTCTCTCCTGTCATGGGACTCCCAAAATGAATTGTTATGTTTTGTGCTGAGACTTTGTTACTTTTTCTTTATTTTTTTTTCTGTTTCTCAAAATCTAGCCTAATTGACCCAACTTAAAGTTTGTTGATTATTTCTTCTTGCTCAGATCTCCTGTTGAACTCTCTACTGATTTTTTAATTTCCATTATTGTAATTTCCGACTCCAAAATTTTCATTTGTGGTTCCTTTTTATAATTTCTTTCATTCAGTATTCTATTTTTGGTGAGACATTGTTCTCATAGTTTTTCTTTACTTTTTTAGTCATAGTTTTCTTAATTAAAAAAAAATTTTTCCCTCCCTCTTTCCTATTTGATCTTATTTAAAAGTTTTTTTCCTAATGTATTCTGTTAAAATTTTTAATCTGCTGTTAGTCTTACATAGTGTAGTTTTATCTCTAATATATCAGAGATTTTTTTTTTACTTCTTCTTCTAACATGCTTAGTTTTTTCTTTAGATTTTTGCATATATCAGTGCAGTCACTGAGTTCAGTTCAGTTCAGTTCAGTCACTCAGTTGTGTCCGATGCTTTGCGACCCCATGAATCGCAGCACGCCAGGCCTCCCTGTCCATCACCAACTCCCAGAGTTCACTCAAACTCACATCCATCAAGTCAGTGATGCCATCCAGCCATCTCATCCTCTGTCGTCCCCTTCTCCTCCTTCCCCCAATCCTTCCCAGCATCAGAGTCTTTTCCAGTGAGTCAACTCTTCACATGAGGTGGCCAAAGTACTGGAGTTTCAGCTTTAGCATCATTCCTTCCAAAGAAATCCCAGGGCTGATCTCCTTCAGAATGGACTGGTTGGATCTCCTTGCAGTCCAAGGGACTCTCAAGAGTTTTCTCCAACTCAGCCTTCTTCACAGTCCAACTCTCACATCCATACATGACCACTGGAAAACCCATAGCCTTGACTAGAAGGACCTTTGTTGGCAAAGTAATGTCTCTGCTTTTGAATATGCTGTCTAGGTTGGTCATAACTTTTCTTCCAAGGAGTAAGCGTCTTTTAATTTCATGGCTCTCAGTTGTGTCCAAATCTTTGCAATCCCATGGACTGCAGCATGCCAGGCTTTCCTATCCATCACCAACTCCTGGAGCCTACTCAAACTCATGTCCATCACGTTGGTGATACCATCCAACCATCTCATTCTCTATCGTCCCCCTCTCCTCCTGCCTTCAGTTTTCCCAGCATCAGGGTCTTTTCCAGTAAGTCAGTTCTTTGCATCAGGTGGCCAAAGTATTGGAGTTTCAGCTTCAGCATCAGTTCTTCCAATGAATATTCAGGACCGATTTCCTTTAGGGTTGACTGGTTTGATCTCCTTGCAGTCCAAGGGACTCTCAAGAGTCTTCATGAACACCACAGTTCAAAAGCATCAATTCTTCGGCGCTCAGCTTTCTTTATAGTCCAACTCTCGCATCCATACATTACTACTGGAAAAACCATAGCTTTGACTAGACAGACCTTTGTTGGTAAAGTAATGTCTCTACTTTTTAATATGCTGTCTAGGTTGGTCATAGCTTTTCTTCCAAGGAGCAGGCATCTTTTAATTTCATGGCTGCAGTCACCATCTGCAGTGATTTTGGAGCCCCCCAAAATAAACTGTCACTGTTTCCACTTTTTTGCCATCTATTTATGGTGAAGTGATGGGACTGGATGCTATGATCTTAGTTTTCTGAATGTTGAGTTTTAAGCCAACTTTTTCATTCTCCTCTTTTACTTTCATCAAGAGGCTTTTAGTTTTTCTTCGCTTTCTGCCATAAGGGTGATGTCATCTGCATATCTGAAGTTATTGGTATTTCTCCCAGCAGTCTTGATTCCAACTTGTGCTTCTTCCAGTCCAGCATTTCTCATGATGTACTCTGCATATAAGTTAAATAAGCAGGGTGACAATACACAGCCTTGACATATTCCTTTCCTGATTTCAAACCAGTCTATTGTTCCATGTCCAGTTCTAACTGTTGCTTTGTGACCTGCATACAGATTTCTCAGAAGGCAGGTCAGGTGGTCTGGTATTCCCATCTCTTGAAGAATTTTCCACAGTTTGTTGTGATCCACACAGTCAAAGGCTTTGGTGTAGTCAATAAAGCAGAAGTAGATGTTTTTCTGGAATTCTCTTGCTTTTTCAACAATCCGACGGATGTTGGCAATTTGATCTCTGGTTCCTCTGCCTTTTCTAAATCCAGCTTGACCATGTGGAGGTTCATGATTCACGTACTGTTGAAGCCTGGCTTGGAGAATATATTTGCATATATAGTTATAATAATTTTCTAAATGTCTTTCTTTACTAATTCTATAGTCTACATTGTTTCTTAGTCATTTATCTTTTCATTAGGAAGTAAATGTAATTTACAAGAAGTTGCACATGTTCCATGTGTTTTTCACGCATTTTCTCCTAGTGGTATCAGTTTGCATAATTATAGGACCATATCAAGCTAGCAAATTGATATTGGTATAGTCTGCAGAGTTTATTCATACCTGATCAGCATTTTAGATCTATTCTCATGTGTATGTCTGTGTGCATGTAGTTCTTATGGAATTTCATCACATGTGAATTTGTCAAAGTACAGAACAGTTTTATTCCCACAAGAATTTTTCCTGTTGCCCCTACCCTTTTTTTTGGCCGCACTATGCAGCATGTGGGGTCTTAGTTCCCCAGCCAGTTCCCCGTGCCCTCTGCATTGGGAATGCGGTGTAGCCCCTGGACCACCTGGGAAGTCCTTGTTGCCCTTTTAAAACCACCCCTACCTCCCTCCACCCCACTCATAAACCTGTAACCCTGACAACCAATAATCTGTTCTCCATGTCTATAATATTGTCATCTCAAAACTTGTTTTTTGCATTTGCCACTTTTTAATTATTTATTTTTGGCTTTGCTGCGTCTTCGTTGCTGCTCATGGGCTTTCTCGAGTTGTGGTGAGCAGGGGCTACTCTTCATTGTGGTGTGTGGGCTTCTCACTGCAGTGGCTTCTCTCGCTGCAGAGCACAGGCTCTAAGTACATGGGCTTCAGTTGCTGTGGCTTTCGGCCTCTAGAGTGCAGGCTCAGTAGTTCTGGTGCATGGGCTTAGTTAGTTACTCTTAAGGCATGTGGAATCTTCCCCAAGCAGGGATCAAACCTGTGTCCCCTTCGTTTGCAGGCAGATTCTTACCCACTGTGTCACTAGGGAAGTCCTCAGAATGTTATTTAAAAGGAATCATACTCCATGTAACCCTTTAAGATTGACCTTTTTTTCCCCTTACTCAGCATAATTTCCTTGAGATCCAAAAAAGTTGTGTGTATCAATAGTTCCTGTTGCTAAGTAGTGTTCTGTGGTATGGCTATCCCAAGTCTGTTTAAACATTCATGTGTTGAAAGATTTTTATGTTGGCTTCAGTTTCAGGCTATTGTGAATAAGGCTATACATTCATATGCATGTAAATATTCATATGCATGTTTTTGTATAAGTTTTTATTTTTCTGGAATAGAGGTCCAAATTACAGTTGCTTAATAATAGCATGGTAACTGCGTATTTCATTTCATAAGAAACTGCTCTACTTTCTTCCAGAGTGGCTGTGCCATATTATATTCCTACCAGTGATCCAGTTTTTCTGCATCCTTGCCAGCATTTGGTATTGACAGTATTTTTTATTTTAGCCATTATGATGGGTGTGTAGTGATATCTCATTATGGTTTTAATTTGTATTTCCCTAATGGTTGATTTTCAATATGTCTGTTCATGTCTACTGCCCATTTTTTTTTTTGTTTGTTTCTTTACTGTTGAGTTTGAGAATTCTTTATATATTCTGTATACAAGTCTTTTGTTGGTTATGTGGTTTGCAGATTTTTTCTCCAATCTGTGGCTTACTCTAACTCTAGACTCTGCTTTCTCAGGCTCTCACTCCTGTGTTCACCACTTAGGAAGCCTGTAGGAACATGCCTAGGTTTCCCTTAGACTCTTTCTTCCTTTGGATATTTCTTGGAAACTCTCAAGGCATTAAACTTAGGTAATATAGAGCTTGGTTGGGGCTTCCCAGGTGGGTCAGTGATAAAGAATCTGCCTGCCAACACAGGAGTCCCAAAAGGCACGAAATCGATCCCTGGTTTGGGAAGGTCTCACTTCAGTAGGAAATGGCAACCCACTCCAGTATTCTTCCTGAAAAATCCCTTGGACAGGGGAGCCTGACTGGCTACAGTCCATAGGGTTGCAAAGAGTCAGACATAGACTGAGCACGCAGTATAACACAGAGCTTACTTTATTTTTTCCTCATCTCTCAGGAATCATTGTCCTTCATTGCCTGATGTTCAGTGTCTTAAACACCAGTGTTTTGCACATTTGTCTGATTTTTTTTATTATTTCTGCCAGGAATATAAATATCATTCCTATTATTCCAAGTTAGAAGTGAAATCCCCATCCCACCCTCAGAATTTTCAATAACACTAGGAACATCCATTGTTACTAACTACTGTCCAAAAATGCCTTCCTTTCTCAGGTTGTTTTTTAAAAAGGGTGGGCATGAGGTGGGAATGGAGGCTAAATATAACTCAGACAAAAGATACTTCTGATGTTGTTCAGTATCTCTTGAAGCTCAGGTCCTTTCAGAAGTTTGCAAATCAATCAGATACAGGTTTAGAGCTAGAAATAGGTCATCTACCATAGAACACAATGATGATGTGAAAAGATTTTTGTGACAGCTTGTGTGTGATAATATATCTTTTCTTGTTCAGGTTTCTGTTTGGATGTAATGCTAGATTCTGGATATTTTCAAATATCTTTATTCTTATCCTTACATCCTTTTCTTAAAAGAATAACCATATTTTTTAAATCACATTTTCTTTTATCTAAAGGGTAGAGTTAACCGGTTAAAAAAGCTGCTTTGTAAGCTTAGGTGCATCTAGCTGGGTAATTCTCCTTTGACCTTTATTATTAGTTTTGGAGCTTATATCAGAGCTTTTGATGTTCTAATATGTATACAAGTGTTTCTTAAAGAGTTTGCTCTGCATTTCAAAACTGCACTTGCCTATATAAAATTCAAAGAGATAAGCATTGCCACAGGATCATGTAGCTATCAAACACTTGAAGGAAATACTTCTTTGGAGTTATTTTGTGGAATGAGGACACATTTCAGCAATTAGGTAACTGAGCTCTGGAAATCTGCTAGAGCCACCTTTAGAATAGAGCTATCTCTGCTTATGCTAGTCTCATTAGGAAAGTTTTACTTCTATTCCCAGTCTATTGCTTCTGCTGATGTACAGGGGTATAGCTTGGTATATTATTAGCTGGTTTTCCGCAGTGTATCATGGATGCCTTGTACCGAATGGTTACTCAGTGAGTGAGTACTTGTTGCATGAATGAATGAATGCCTTTTCATTGAGTCACTGCTTCGGTCAGTTCCTTTCATATGTTTTGTCCAGAATCTTTCCTTTTCTTTCTATCTCTATCCTTTTGGTCATTTTTTTGGTCTGCATTTCCTCCAGAGGGTGGACAGAGAAGGCAAAAAAGATGAACCAGAAATCATTCTGTTGTTTGTAAATAACTCAGGTAAGGAAAGAGTACTGTATGAGAAGAAATTGAAACTTCTGCCTAAAATGAGGTTTTTGAATTAATACTAGATTTCACTTCTCTATTTTTCTTGCCGTTACTAATGCTGAATTGGTGTTTTGCTTTTCTTCAGCATCCTGAGCAGCTTTTTTCTCTTTAGCTTATGGCTGGTGATAAGAGAATTCCATGGACTGTGTAGTTCATGGGGTCGCAAAGAGTCAGACATGACTTTGCGACTTTCACTTTAACTTCACTTTCACATGCTGCTTTAGTTTTCATTTTTATTTCTAATTTTTGTAACCTTTTCTTTTCTTCTATGTGGAGTTCTCTTCTACTTCTTTATTCCTTAAGTATTAGTGTATCCTGAAACCTCTGCTCACCTTTCTAGTCTTTTCTGCTATTAATCTTCCAGTGTTCTCACCATGCACTCTCCCTTTAAAATCCAAGGTTTCAGCTCCTGTCACAATCTGGTGGTCTAGTTATCTAGTTCCATCAGTGTAACTGCCTACTGGGCACTTTATGTTAGTACATCACATATACCATATTTTAAGTAGAACTTTATTCTTTCTTTACAGACTATTCTCCTTCAATATGCATATCTCAGAATACTGAGAAATGTCTGTCTACCCCAGTTGTTCTCAAACTTTTTGGTATTATAATCTCTTTACACTCTTAGAAATTACCAAAGCCTCCAAAAGAGCTTTTGTTTATGTAGGTTATATCTATCAATATTAATGTATTAGAAATTAAAACTGAGAAATTTAAAACACATTAGTTCATTTAAGTATGATAATAAATCCATTACGTGTTAACATAAAAGTGAATTAAATATTTTTTTCCCCACAATAGCAACAAAATTTATAAGAAATGTGTCATTGTTTTTAATTTTTCCAAATAATTTAGTGTTGGGGTTAATAGAACACAGATGAGTCTCATACCTGCTTTTCATTCAATTAGTTGTTATATTATATGTCATGTAGCTTTCGGAAAATGCTCTTGTGTATCTTTGAGATACACGAAAAGGGTGAATAAGGTTTAACATGCTTATAAAAATGGTTTTGATCTTGTGTATTCCTTGAAAAAGTCTTGGGAATTCCCAGGCCACACTTTGAGAGGTGCTTTTGTCTCTGGCTGCCTGGATGTCCTCTTTGACTTCTCCCTATCATCACATGTATTTCCTGTGTCAGCATGTCTTAATGATTCTACCTCCTTAATGCTTCTTGTATCAGAGTCCCTTCATTCTCCAGCCAGAATGCTTATCTCATCTTTTCCCTAGGTAGTGTCTCTGCCTCTAGTTTATCTGCTTTCTTAATCCATTACTTTTGTAGCAAAAGTAATCTTTTTAAAATAGAAATATAATCATGTATCTCCTTTCTGGATGTCCTTTATAAGTTTCCCAATGCTTTAGTTAGTACACCAGATTTATGTACATATATATATTTGGTTGTGCTAGGTCCATGTAGGATCTAGTTCCCTGCCCAGGGGTTAAACCTAGGGCCCCTGCATTGGGAGTGTAGAGTCTTAGCCACAGGGCCACCAGGAAGTCCCACAGCACAAGATATTTCATGAGCCTGTTTCCACTAACCTCTAACTTCTTTTGTAGCCACTTTTCTGTGAGTGTCTTATGGTATAGCTTTTTTTATGCAATACTTGCAGTTCTGAGAAAGCAGCATGGTGAGCCATACATCTGTGTTAATGATATTATTGTTTGTTGGATTCACATTATGTTACTGGCATTATTCTTTACATGTATTATTTCATTTAATCTTCACACAGTCTTCCAAATGAAGTACTCTTACCATTTCATTTTGTAGATGAAGAAACTGGAGTTTAGAGAGATTAAGTATCTGGCTTCACATCATCCAGTTGTTAAATATGGAATCTGGATCTCTTTCTCCATTTCCTGTTTTGCTGTTTTTCCTTGAGGATTAGGCTTAAGCATCACCTCCTTCTGGAAGCCTTCCCTCCAGTGTGATTTAGATGACCACTTCCTCTATTCCTATTTAACCTTGTGAGCAGCTCTAGCTAGCACTTAGCACATGAGAATTTACTTATTTGTCTCCTGTACCATTAATTTTCCTAGTAGGTACAGGAAGGGAACTTCATTCTTCTGGCATAGGAAAATTAGTCTGCATCCCAGAATATTTATCTCTAAAAGGAGAATGCATATTGAGGGCCTTAAAACCTAATGTCACTCTGGACCTACTTACTCTGTTCATTCTATACCAGCAAGGCCCTCAATTTCAGAGAAACCATAAAACAGTTAAGAATATTTCTATATTAATTCTTCCAAGTTTAAAAAATAGTGTCCCTGATCTTGTTTTGGTTTGTGTTGTTTAGTTGCTAAGTCTTTTCCAACTCTTTTGCGTCCCAATGGACTGTAGCCCACCAGTCTCCTTTGTCCATGGGATTTCCCAGGCAAGAATACTGGAGTGAGTTGCCATTTCCTTCTCCAGGAGATCTTTCTGACCAGGGATCAAATACACATCTGCTTTGGCAGGCGGATTCTTTACCACTGAGCCACTCAGGACCCCCCTAAGGGAAACTGAGGCACCAAGAAAATAAGTAACTTATCCAACATCACACAGTTTTTAAGTGGCAGATGTGGAATTTGAAATCTCTATAAAAACTTTACTGTACAGAATACTGAATCCTTTTTACCCAGGATCTCATAGTACAGTCATTGTTAGGATAAAGGTAAGTGAGGAATAGAGGTAAAATTATATGGTGCAACTCTACTGTCATGATCTTATAGAAAGTGATGATTTACTATAGATTTTTAAAAATGTGTTTTCTTTTTAAAACACCATCTTTTTAGTATGAATGAAAGGCTCTTTTATGTTATCTTTATTACAAAATTAATATCAGTTCTGAGCTTCCTGCCCAATTTAATTTTTACCTTCCCAGTGAATAATAGCAACAAGAAGTCTCACATTTTAGTTGAGACTTAGGAAGCTGATAATCATTTTTCTTCTCCTAGCAACTTACATTAGGTAATTCCAGAATTCTGTTTTCTTAATTTATGTGAGAGATACATCTCCCCAACCACCACCACCCCCCACCCCCCATCCCTTAAGCATTGCTGTGGATGTTTAATTTTGAGAATGCTAATTAGCTTCAGTAATTACACACCTTGAGGCATGTCTAGACATTTATAGCTTTGTATTTTTGGTTTGGAATAGGATGTGTTGGAACTTTTTACCTTTTGTGTCTTTTTCTTTTTTCAAGAAAGCTTTGAATTTAGTTCATGGAGGAGCTTGTTAATCTAAATTCAGTCATGGAATTTAGGGCTATTGCAGATTTATTTAGCCAGTATCCAGGAATGTGATACTTATTTTTTGCTAACAGTATTTTGAAGTAACCAAAAGTAGTTCTTCTTTAAGATGATGCCTTATGTTGTAGTTGGGTTTTGGAATCAGACCAATATGGAGAATGTAATTTTATTAAACTACCCAGCCTAGTTTTAGGGTTTGTGTGAATCCGAAAGCACATCCACAACAGGTCCCCTTTGTTGACACGTTTTTAATTCTTAGTTATTTAGGGTATGCTGCTACACTATCTTTTTACCAGCCTTCCTTCTGTCTTTTGAAAGTGTTAGTTACAATGTTGTCAGTGTTTTAGTCTGTTTCCGGAATAGATTTGTTTCCAAATTACCTACTTCTGACACAATATTTTAACCTTTAGTTTGACAGTGAGCATTCACCAAAGAGATAAGTGGATTGGTTTAAGAAAATTTGAAAGTCATAGTATTTCTTAGAAAAGATTTATTTGTGGCTGTGGTGGGTCTTCATTGCCAGGCAGGCTTTCTCTAGTTGTGGTTAACGGGGGCTACACTTCACAGCGGTTGCACAGGCTTCTTACTGCAGTGGCTTCTCTTGTTGCAGAGCACAAACTCTAGGGGTGTGGGCTTAAGTAGTTGCAGCTCTTATGCCTCAGAGCACTGGCTCAGTAGTTGTGACAAATGGACTTGGTTGCTCTATGGCATGTGGGATCTTCCCAGACTAGACCTGTGTACCCTGCATTGACAGGCAGATTCTCAACCACTAGATCACCAGGGAAACCCCCGTAATAATGTTTTTGAGAATGTGATGGGGTGCAGGATATGGTTTGTAGACTGACTTTGAGCTCTTTAAGAGCTGATAGGATTGGCCTAGGCAAGATACAGCGGGCTTAGGGAGAAAAGCATGAGAGACATGCAGAAAGGTGCTTTTCCCCTAAACGACTCTTTTGGATATCTTTCTACTACATCCCATCATATTTGGAGCTTAAAATAAGAACTTCAGTATAATTTAGTTAATTAGATTATGCTCTCTGGTAGGATTATGTGTGAAATTACTGAGTATTTTTAGTATCCCTGTGCAGGAAGGTGAGGCATCAAGTTAAGGAGAACAAAATTGTCCTTATATTAAAGACATACTCTACAGTTTCAGTTAGTTTCAATTTTAAGGAAACTGTTCTGAAATTAGAGAAACAGCTAAGTGAAATAGCCATATATAAATAATTCATTTTCTGGTTATGCCAGACTTACTTACATGTGATATTGATGTTGAGGTATCGGGTAACCATTCCATACTCACTTTTTGTAGTCAGTGGTTTATTAACAATAGTTTATTTGTTATTCCAGGAACTGTCTGAGAGTAAGGAATCAGATCAGATCAGATCAGATCAGTCGCTCAGTCATGTCCGACTCTTTGCGACCCCATGAATCGTAGCACGCCAGGCCTCCCTGTCCATCACCAACTCCCGGAGTTCACTGAGACTCACGTCCATCGTGAGTGATACCATCCAGCCATCTCATCCTCTCTCGTCCCCTTCTCCTCCTGCCCCCAATCCCTCCCAGCATCAGAGTCTTTTCCAATGAGTCAACTCTTCGCATGAGGTGGCCAAAGTACTGGAGTTTCAGCTTTAGCATCATTCCTTCCAAAGAAATCCCAGGGCTGATCGCCTTCAGAATGGACTGGTTGGATCTCCTTGCAGTCCAAGGGACTCTCAAGAGTCTTCTCCAACACCACAGTTCAAAAGCATCAATTCTTTGGCGCTCAGCCTTCTTCACAGTCCAACTCTCACATCCATACATGACCACAGGAAAAACCATAGCCTTGACCAGACGAACCTTTGTTGGCAAAGTAATGTCTCTGCTTTTGAATATGCTATCTAGGTTGGTCATAACTTTCCTTCCAAGGAGTAAGTGTCTTTTAATTTCATGGCTGCGGTCACCATCTGTAGTGATTTTGGAGCCCAGAAAAATAAAGTCTGACCCTGTTTCCACTGTTTCCCCATCCTTGCCCTTGTACAGCTTACATTTTTTCCCCCCAGTTTTATCTAGACACAATTGATATGCAGCTCTGTATAAGTTTAAGATGTACTGCCTAATGACTTGGAATAAGAAAGGATTACTGCAAAAAGTTTTATTAACATTCATCTCTTTGTATAGTTTTAAAAATTGGAGCTTAACATTTTACTGGGAGAAATGATCAATGCCATCAAACTTCCATGGAATTAATGTGGAATTCCTTAAAGTGAGACTTAAAGATGGTGGTGTTTTGGTTGTAGTTTCTCTGAAAATTGGCTCTACTTTTTTGTCTTCGGTACCTATTTTGCCCTTCCAGGGAGAAGTGTAATGGCAGAACATGTAATAAATGATAGTTTCAGTTTGTCACAGATTTGCTGAGTATTAGGTGCCCTGTAAAATAATTTTGAAAATTATTTAATTGCATTAAAATCCTACAGTGGCATTTTTAACTTGCTTATTTTACAGATCAGTTAAGTGAGGGTTATAGAGGTAGCTGCTACTCAGATCACACAGCTGGTGTGGCTAGGTAGACCTGTTCCTAACAATTTTAAGTCCCAGGTTGAAAGTGTGAATGGAAGGATATATTCCATGTGTTTAGATATTTAAGTTATGAATCAGAATTTTGTTTATTTATTTGGCTGCTTCTAGTCTTAGTTGCAGCACACAGGATCTCCGTTGCATCATGTGGGATCTTTTCATTGCAGTGCACGGACTCTCTAGCTGTGCTCAGGCTCAGTAGTTGTGGCCTATGGGCCTAATTGCTCTGTGACATGTGGGATCTTAGTTCCCCAACCTGCAAACCTGCATCGCCTACATTGCAAGGCAGATTCTTAACCCTGGAGCACCAGGGATTCCTCAAATCAGAATTTTCAACACAACTCTGGGGAAAAAAATTGTCCTCCTGCTTAGATATATTTTCATAATGTCCTGGAAGGCCAGAATTCTTGGACTTCTCAAAGTTCTGAGACAGGAAGGGGATAGTACAGGGATGTCCTCTTAAGTCTGGTTTCTGTCTACATCTGTCTCATCATCTGTCCCTTGCCCACCATTCACACCATGGGATGTGAACAACAAGTATTGTCTGTTGAGGATGGAGTTTGAGGAGAGACCCTCTGAAAGACCTGGAAGTAAGTTTGAGCCTTGGGCAGGGCATTCTAGAATCCAGAGACTATAGTTGGTGATGATAGAGTCAGAGGCTTCCGGTAGGGCTGGCCCCTTGGTCCTATTAGCATCTTGCCCTGAGGGGATAGACAGGTCAGAAGAGCATCAGAGTGAATCTGTCTAAAGTACAAGACTCAGAATAGGCTTTCTTTACAACAGCCAAGGGTGGTACTACCACCAGGACTCAAACTTGGGTATATTTGACTATTCTGTCCTTTGTCAACAGTGAGAAAGTGTGGATTTACATAGAAAGGACATGATTGTTTATTGTTTGGTGAGTGCAGCAGGTATGGAAAACAGCTAATTTGACCATGTTATGTCATGCTTGGAGAAGTGCTTTGAAGTTGTGTTTTTTTTTTCTTTTGATATGGACCATTTTTTTTTTAAGTATTTATTGAATTTGCTACAGTATTGATTCTATTATTTATGTTTTGGTGTTTTGGCCAAGATGCACATAGAACCTATACCCCCTGCATTGGAAGGCAAAGTCTTAACCACTAAACTGCCAGGGAAGTCCTGGAGAAGTGCTTTGAATGGATCATGTTTTCAATAAGCCAGTCTGTTTTACCTTTTAACATACTATTTAGTATTTAATCTTAGATTCTAGAGAATTTAAGAGTGGGAGAAAAAAAAAAACAATAAAACTTGTTCCAAGTGTGTTCTGATCTTTCTGCAGTTTAAGTTGAATGACATAGTAATGAGGAGACATAACCAATTTTTCTTCTGAAGATAGGTGAGGCAGAAGCATATTGGTCTGTTTATGTATTGGTCTGGAGTTTAGGCTGAACAAGAGTTTCTTCAGTACTACTTGCTTTGCTTAGTTAGAATGAAACATTTATAAAAGGACAAGATTATGGTTTCTGTTGTATTTTATATTATATTTTAAAGGTAGATTAGGCATCATTATATAGTCTTAAAATTTTCAGTTGTCTGAAATTGATCTTAGAATTAGGAAGAGAGAGTGGTGTTTTGGTGGCTGTGAAGAATTGCTGTTTGGATGTGGAATATTAGATTTTCATTATACAGATTGTTGAGTTTTTAGAATATATCTGGGTTCTAGTCATTCTTTTATTAATAGTCCACAGGATACCAGTCTTAAGGCTGTCCAGCCACACTATTCATCAGACCCCATTCTTGAAGCATTCTTGAGTAGATTGAAACCTGGAAAATCTATGTGAACCCATGATCTTGGATTATCCTCATCTAATTATACATTTGTCCTTTTTTTTGTTTTTTATTTTATTTTATTTTTTAACTTTACAATATTGTATTGGTTTTGCCATATATCAACATGAATCCGCCACAGGTATACACGTGTTCCCCATCCTTAACCCTTCTCCCTCCTCCCTCCCAATATCATCCCTCTGGGTCGTCCCAGTGCACCAGCCCCAAGCATCCAGTATCGTGCATCGAACCTGGACTGGCGACTCGTTTCATATATGATATTTTTGTTTTTTTGACTGAGTTGCAAGGCTGACAGGATTTTAGTTTCCTGACCAGGATGGAACATGGGCCCTTGACAGTGAAATTATTGCATCTTAACCACTGGACTTCCAGGAAGTCCCAAATTCATCAGTTTTATCAGACTTAGAGTTTAATTTCAGAGAAGGCAATGGCACCCCACTCCAGTACTCTTGCCTGGAAGATCCCATGGATGGAGGAGCCTGGTAGGCTGCAGTCCATGCGGTCGCAAAGAGTCGGATACGACCGAGTGACTTCACTTTCACTTTTCACTTTCATGCATTGGAGAAGGAAATGGCAACCCACTCCAGTGTTCTTGCCTGGAGAATCCCAGGGATGGGGGAGCCTGGTGGGCTGCCGTCTATGGAGTCGCACAGAGTTGGACATGACTGGTGACTTAGCAGAGTTTAATTTAAATGTGGAAATAATATAGTCATGACTTCTGTTCAGTTTTCAAGGTACTCTTTTTTTTTTTAAACAGGTGAGAATCTTGTGTTTGCATGTGTTGCATGATCAGATCTGTTAGTGGTGGAAAACTGAATAGAAAAATCTTGAGTGCTGTGCACTCTCAATTTTAGAGGTATAATTATTAGTAAGTCTAAATTGATGTTTTACCTAGAATGTAGTGGTATGAAAAATAGAATTTTATCCCCCTTCTAATTTTTTTCTTAAGAACGTGTCTTCCCTATGTCATTTGGATTTGCTTTTTTTTTTATGATACCTACTATTGCCAAATAGTACTATTGTTTATTACCTATCTTGTTACCAGCTTTGCCAAGTTCTTGGAAAAAGTACTTGTTTTTTGAAAAAACACATTAGATTTCTGGCATCTGTTTTGAGTGACAATTTCAGCAGCATCCTGTATTGCAAATGGCTTGGGAATTGTTGACATAAATCATTTTCTCTGACTCCTGATTCTTCCACCTAAGCTCTATTTTTAAGCCTTGCTGCTGTGCTCTATATTGCGGCAGTTCTTTTCCTGAATTATTTATCATTGTTTGGAGCTGAATGGAGCAGTATGTTTTTTCGCCACTGCTCATTAGAACCCACGTGTCTGTCTTCGACTTGGTTGACAGATTTGGTTCCTGTTAAATCCCACTGGCTCATCCTCAGAAGGCTGCAAGGCAGTGTGGGTACAGGCCACAATCTGTGATGGCATTGTAAGGTCATTCAGGTTTTTATTTTTTTATTTATTTATTTTTTCATTCAGGCTTTTAGATTATTGTTATTTTGTTTTGGCAACAATGGGAAAGATAGAAGCTATGCCATGTTCTTCCCTTAGAGTCTGTTAAAAGAGCGCTTATTATGCTGATTTTTGTTATGAAGCTTATTTTATGTTTTTATAGTTATGCTTTCAGGAGAGATGAGGAAGGAATCCCTACAAAAAGCATGACATTGAACCAAGATTCAAATTTAGTTATAAATATGACCCAGATACTTGGGGGCATTTTGAAATTCTTTGGTCTTGGCATATGGGTTGTAGGGAATTAATTTGTTTTATTTGAGAGTATTTCTTCTCATTGCCTATTCTTTCACCTTCTTAGAGATTCTGGACTTGGAAAAAGGGTGGCAAAATCTGTTCTGACAGTTACTTTGAACGTTTCTTCCCTTTTCTATTTTCTAGTGCATCAGAATTGGTGTTTCTCTTTTGTCTCTGTCCTGTGTTTTTCCTTCATCTTTTTTTTTCCTCTTTGATATAGGAACACACTACTATATGCATATTCTTTACTTTTTAAACTATTTCCCCCTTTTATATCACTGTAAACAGAAAGTACAGGTAGCTGTCACTCACTTGGGCAAAAGAGAAACCTTGTTTGTCCCCACTGCCCTGTTGTCCATCTCCGAGTTTGCTTCAGACCTTTTTGGCAAGAGTAATAGTATAGATTTGGTTCCCATTCTTGGCGTAAGGAAATGCTTTTATATTTTGAACTAGAACAAGTTTTATAGTCTTCTGTTGCTTCTCACTGCTCAGTGATTATAGGTTTTATCATTATTATCATTTTGCTACCCTGTGATAGTAGTTCTCAGTTGCATAAATCCAACATATCTCAGCAGGACCTAAGGACAGCCCCACTCAGACTGTTCTGACATTTCATTAAATTCCTTTCTTTGGACTGTGTCAGCCAAGTTAAACAAAACTAAATTTACTGTCTTTCCCCATGTGCTTTTGCTCTCCTCTGAGTTATGTTGACTCTCTCTCAATACATTTCCGTGACTTCTTGAAAAATCCAGTGCAAAATTATGTTCTTTAGGGAACTTTCCATGGTTCAAACTACCCAACTCTTATTAATTTGTATGTACGTGGACGGAGGAGCCTGGAAGGCTGCAGTCCATGGGGTTGCTGAGGGTCGGACATGACTGAGCGACTTCACTTTCACTTTTCACTTTCATGCATTGGAGAAGGAAATGGCAGCCCACTCCAGTGTTCTTGCCTGGAGAATCCCAGGGACTGGTGGGCTGCTGTCTATGGGGCCGCACAGAGTCAGACACGACTGAAGCGACTTAGCAGCAGCAGCAGCAGTTTTTTTATTTATTCTATTTTCAAGTTGCTGATCATGTAAGGCATAGTCCTTGCACTTTAGGAAGTCTTTATCTTAGGAGGGAATCAGAGATGAATGCACTTATTTTTCTAATTATTTTTAACTTCTTTTGGTTTTAAATTTCACATATATATTTTTAAATTCTAGTTTTCATTTGTAAGATCAGGAGAAAGTATCTTGTTTTCTATAGAAGAAATCTGATAAACTGTTCCTACTGCTCTTAGCATGTGGTAGGCAGCCACTTGCCTTAACATAGGGCAGTCTCTTGAATAACAGTTATCAGTGTAGGGAACGAGGGATCCTAAGTTCTGGATATTCTCTATTTTGTATCTTTTATAATGATAAGAAGACTAAGACTTTACAGTCTTACTTGGAATTGTATTTTGGAAACTAAAATGACACAGATTACAGATTGAAAGTTCAAAAGATATGCTTGGTTTCTGAAGTAGCTATCCAAGTTTTGTTTGCATAATGAAGTTAGAGCATATTTATTACTGGCATGCTAGAAGGATGGCTTACCTGAGCAAAAGGTCTATCCCTGACAGGCTGATGGTATAATTGTACATTCTTAATAGATTTGAGTTCATCTTAGTTTACTGTGAAAGTCTTTTAGGTGACATTCAAAACTAGAAATGCTATTATCTGCAGAGCTGTTAACCTTATTTCCAGCCCCCCATGACCGTTTACATGCATGAGTTTACCTTAGAAATCTTAATTCAGAGCTAATGTCCCTGACCTTTTAAGAAGTGGAGCTGTGTTTCATTTTCCTAGCACTTCTTAGATCACTTGATGATGTTAAGGTGCTGGGGTAGTAGGAGGGGGTAGGAAAAGTGAGATTTGGCAGCATGAAAGTTCCTGAGTGAAGACTAGAAGGAAAGCTACTTGAGGACACTTATTTACCTAATCCTTCTATATGAAGTCAATCTCCTGACTACTTATGCCGCCTTCTTAGCCCCACCCCAGCCCCACCAGCTGAATTCTCAGTCCCAGTGCCGCTGACTTTGTGTGGAGTTAGGGAATGGTCTCCAAACCTGCCCTCACTTCTAGCACCAATTTCAGAGTTTGAGGATCTCCAAGACCACCCTTGGGGTTCAGTGATTTGTTAGAAGGACTCACAGAACTCACTAAAAGCTGTTCCATTGAAAGTTATGGTTCATTTCAGCAGAAGGACACAGATTAAAATCAGCCAATGAAAGAGACACACAGAGTCCAGGAGGGTTCCAAAACTGAGCTTCTAGTTGTTCTCTCCCAGTGGAGACGTGAAGAGCATTAACTCTTCCTGGCAGTGACGTTCGACAGTACACAAGGGCAACTGCCAATCCAAGAAGCTCCCCCAAGCCTTGGTGTCCAGAGTTTTTATGGGGACTCCATCGTCCCCTGGATATGGTTGATTGCTTGGGTAGACAGCCTCAGTCTCCAGTCCCTCCTCAGATGGAGCTGATACTGTGTGACTCAAAGTTCCTGCCATAAATCACATTGTTAGGTTGTTTGGCACAGCTCATGGTCCCCTAGTAAACAAAGACTCTTATCAAACAAGACATTCCAGCAATTTAGGATTACTTCTAGGGTTCTAAAGGCAAAAACCAGAGCTTTTTTAGGGGCAAAGCTAAATTTTTTACAACATACTATGCTAGTTCAGACCTTAGGCGCAACCAAGTAAAAGGGGAAGGAAACTAGTTTAATTTTTTTTTGGCCACATGGATGTGGGATCTTGGCTCCCCGATCAGGAAATGAACCTGTGCCCCCCTACAGTGGAAGCGTGGCATCTTAACTACTGGACAGCCAGAGAAGTCCCTAGTGTAAATTTTTTGAACCACATATATTTATTTTCTGGTCAAAAAGCTAGAAAAATATAAACTGAATTTTTTCAAAAAGTAGATCCAAGTTGTTAGAGCTCCTAGGCACCTGAGAGAAGCAAACTCAGATCATCTATGGTGGAATATACCCCAGCACTAGCCTCAAAGAATTTACCGAGATGGATTGTTAACAAATACGAGCTCATAATAATATAACCAGCAAACAAATTACTGTGAATAAGTGTTAATAGAAACAATTGATTCAGATCCACAGAAACTTCAGATATTGGGATTGTTTGATACAGAAAATAAAATAAGTATACTTAATGAAATAAGAGTGTGAATAAAAACTATGAATAACAAAGAAGAGAAAAAAGCAACACTGGTTGATTTATAAAACAAGCCATTAAATATTTTAAAAGTAAAAAATATATAAATCAGAGTTAACTCGATGCAAGAGAATGTATGCTTCTGGTCATGATGGAATAACAAGAAGTTGTTTTATATATGCTCTTGCCTTAAACAGATAAATAACTGTACAAAATGTATTTCAGAAACTGCTTTCAGATATTGGACAAAGAGTAGAACAGAGTAGTGTTACTTGAAAGAAGGGAAAAAAATAAGTTGAGCCCTCTCCTGTTCCCACTTTTGCACCTAAATAGAGTTCTCAGACTATAGCACCTAGTATGGAAAGGGATACCTAAACAAAGCTGGCAGTCTCCCTGAATTGAGACAGAGGTAAAAGTTCAGGGAAGCCAAGGCAGCTAATTTGTGGGTGGAGGGTTTCATAGGAAAGAGGACTCCAGAGATTTGCAGAGGTTTCCCCTAAACCTTCATGGCCCAGTACTGTAGCTACTAACCACATGTAGATATTTAAATAAAAATTCAGTTCCTTGGGTTCATTAACCACATTTCAAATACTCAGTGGCAACAATTTCATCACCCCAGTAAGTTCTTTTATTGCCTTAATCTCTTTAGTTGAGTGTCAGTTCTTGATTAGTGAGGAAACTAACCCAAGACCAGGAAAAGATTATTAGAAAGCATTAGTCAGAACTGGAATCTAGGGCCACAAATATTTTGATTCCACTAACCAGTGCAGAAGCTGCTCTGACATCTGGGACATTGAATAGAGTGCTTAAAAGGGTATTGCCTCAGTAATGGTGCCAGATTTGCTGCAGTTTAAAGGATTTGACTAACAAAGTAGAAAGCAAGCCTCAAGAAGGATCAAATTATTTCAAGTCACTGATTCGTAAAACAAAGCTCAAAGTTAAAGAAATTTAAAGAAAAACCCTAGCAGCTAACAATGCAGAATTTACAGTGTTTGACATCCAGTCACGAATTATCAGGCCATACAAAGAAGTAGAGAGTACATAGTTCATTTGGAAGAAAAAGAATAGTGGGTAGAAATAGCAGATGACAGACTTAGTAGACAATGATATTGTAGCTGTAATACCTATGCCATAGGTTCAAAAGCTAGAGGAAAGATTAAGCATGTTAAGTAGAGACATGGAAGATACAAAAATAACTCAAAATTCTTGAAGATGAAAATTGCAGTGGCTAAAATGAAAAAATATAATGGACAGGATTAACAGCAGATAGGTAGTGCAGAAGAAAAAATTAGTGAACTTCAAGATACAGCAATAGAAGCATCCAGAATGAAACATAAGAAAAAGATTGAAAGTATAAATATACAGTGATAAGTGAATAATGAATAAGTGACATCAGAAAGTCTAAGAATGCATATAATTGTAGTTTTAGGAATGTGGGCATGGGGACAGAAAAAATATTTGAAAAATGATGGCTGTGTGTTTGCTAAATTTATTAAAAACTAAACTCACAGATCCAAAAGGCTTATTTGAGATTTTCATCACTGATTTTAAGTAATTTAATTATGATATACTTCGGTATAGCTCTCTTCATGATTTTTCTGTTTTGGGTTCTTTGAGATGCTTGGTTCTGTGAGAACACAAAATAGAAAAATCACGAAGAGAGCTGTACCAAGGCACATCTTAGTCAAATTGCACAAAACTAGTGAAGAGAGAAAGTCTTCAAAGGAGGCAGGAATAAAAAAACCAAACCCCCCAAAACATTATATACAGAAGTATTACAGGCTGAATTATATCTTTATATCCCCCCCAAATTTATATGTTGAAGCGCTAATGCCCAGCAGCTTAGAATGTGACTGTATCTGAGGAAAGAGCCTTTAAAGAAGGGCCTCTAATTCAGTCTGACTGGTGTTCTTATAGAGGAAGCATTTTGGGCACTCAGGGACACCAGGGACATGGATACACAGAGGAAAGACCGTCTGAGGACAGAGTGAGAAGGTGGCCATCTGTGAGCCAGAGAGAGAGGCCTTAGGAGAAAACAACCTGCTGACGCCTGAACTCGGAGCTCTAACCTTCAGAACTACGGGAAAACAAATTTTTATTGTTTAAGCCACCCAGCATTAAAGTCCTAAATTAAAAAAATGCCTGTCAACCTTAAAATGGTATATGCAGTGAAAATACCTTTCAAAATTGAGGAGGAATATGTGGAAAATGGGCAAATCACTCAAGTCAGAAAGTACATTCATGGTTCCTTAGGGCCAGGTATTGGGAGAAAATGGGAAGTTATTAATGATGGGCATAGGCATTTCTTTTTAGTGTGATAAAAATATTCTAAAATCTGTTTTGGCAATAGAAGCATATCTGTAAATACACTAAAAGCTATTGAACTGTGCATGTTAAAAGGGTGAATTGTATGGTAAGTGAATTATACACAATAAAATTAATGAAGGTTAAACAGAGCCTTTTAAAAATATATGAGTTGATAGAATTAATCCCCATCAAACTACCATTATAAGAAATGTTAAAGGCAGAAGAAAAATATTCCAGTTGGAAATTTCGATCTATGTAAAAGTATGAAGAGGAGCAAAAATCTATATAGAAAATATTAGCATTTTCTTATTTGAAAAAAAAACACTTAAAAGATAATTGACTATTTAAAACAAATGATAAAACTGTATTATGGGATTTATGACATGTGTAGAGATAAGACATATGATAGCAGTTGCCCAAAAGGTTGGGAAAAGTAAAATAGAAGTATACTGTTCTAAGGTTCTTACAGCAAACAAAGTGGTGTGTTGAAGATGTATACCCTAAAAGCTTAAGAAACTACTTTTAAAAAGAATGCAAAGAGGTATAGTTCATAAGCCAATAAAGAAGATAAAATTGAATCATAAAAATGCTTAATTAATATAAAAGATATCCTAAAGGGAAAGATGAACAGATTGGACAAATAGAAAACAAACACCAATTTGGTTGATTTTAATCCAGCAATATGAGTAATCATTTTAAATGCAAATGACCTGAAACTACAATTAATAGGTGGAAATTATCGCATTTCATTTAAAAGCAAGACCTGATTGGGTGCTGTCTGTGAGAAACCCACTTTAAATATATTTAAAGACACAGACTGAAGTACAGGGATGGGAGAAGATACACCATGCATACACTAATCAGAAGAAAGCAGGACAAATTAATCAATTTGTTTAATTAATATTAAAGTAGGTTTCAGGACAAGGATATTACTATGGATATAGAGCGTTACTTCATGATGAAAAGAGGATCAGTTCTTCAAGACGACTATGATGATGGTGGTGGTTTAGTCACTAAGTCATGTCCGACTTTTGCCACCCGACTCCATGGACTGTAGCCTGTAGGCTCCTCTGACCATGGGATTTTCCAGGCAAGAATACTGGAGTGGGTTGCCATTTCCTTCTCCAGGGTATCTTCCTGACTAAGGGTTCAAACCTGGGTCTCTCCTGCATTGCAGGTAGATTCACAATTCACATACAAAAAAAGAACACAAATATTTATGCGTTCAATAACAATTTCAAAATGCATAAAGCAAAAGAAAACTGAAAGGAAAAATAGAGAAGCCACCAGTATAGTTAGGTATTTCAACACCACTCTATTAATAATTAATAGAACAATTAGACAAAAAATTAGTAAGTAACTTGCTTGACCTAGTTGACATTTATAGAACACTCCACCCAACAACGTCATGGTACATATTTTTTTCTGGTATTCACATAATATTTACAAAGTAAACTATATTCTGGGCCATAAAAGTAGCTTCAATAAATGTATGGTTTAAATTACACAGAATATGTTATTTTATCATAAAGATAGTAAATTGGATATCAGTAATAGGAAAATTACCTGGTAAATTCCCAAACATTTGAAAATTAGACACAGTGAATTAGATATAGTTCAAAGAAGAACAAGAGAAATTTGAAAAAAATTTTTAGAAAATATTTTTTAAAGAATGAAAATATGATAGCAAAATTTGTAGGATGCAGTATTTAAAAGGTAATTTATAGCATTAAATGTTTATATTAGGAAAAAAAAAGATCTAAAATCACTGACCTAAGCTTTCACTTTAAGAAATTAGAAGAACAAACTTAACTCCAAGGAAGCAGAGGAAAGAAAATTGCAAATATTAGAGCAAAAAAATCAGAAAACAGAGAATATCAATGAATTAAAAAGCTAGTTCTTTAAAACAGTTAACAAAATTAATAAACTTTTAGCCAGACTTAGAAAAGGAAAAGAGAGCACATTTCCAATATCACAAATGAGAGATGGGGCATTACTGAAACTTCTTAAGGTGTTATGAAGATAATAATGAATACCACAAATTATTCTATGCTGGTAAATTTGACAATTTAGATTAAATGGACAGGTTCCTTAGAATACACAGATTGCTAAAGCTTAATCAAAAGGAAGCAGATAACCTGATCTCTGTTAAAGAAATTGAATTGTGGTTTAAAATTTTTCCACAAAGTAAACTCCAGGCATAGAGGGCTTCACCACTGATGTCTACCAGCAATTTTAAGGAAAAATTTATGTACTGTTTCTACATAAACTTTTGACAAACTCAGAGGAGTTCGGAATACTTCTAAATCATTGTATCAGCCCAACCTTATTTTGTTACCAAAACCAAAGATGTAAGAAACCACAGACCAGTATCAGTTATAAACATAGATGCAAAAATCCTTAGCAAAATTTTAGTAAATTGAAGCTAACAATTTATAAAAATGACATACAGTATGACAGAGTAGGGTTTATCCCAGCAATTAATGGTTGGTTTAACATTCAAAATTCAGATGATGTCATTAAGTGTATTAATAGACTAAAAAAGGAAATAACATATGCTTCTCTCAAGAGAAACAGAAAAAGCATTTGAGAAAATTCAACTTTCATTTGTGTTAAAATTTCAACAAATTAGAAGGGAAACTTCCTCAATATGATAGGAGGCATCTTTGAAGAACCTTCAGTTAATACTATACTTAATGGTGAAATACTGAATTTTTTGCTCCTAAGAACAAGATGTGAATGTTTGCCTTCACCACTTCTTTTCAATACAGAACTGATGATTCTCACCACCGCAGTAAAACTATTTTCCCACTGTAGAAGACAGCATGATATGTATAGGAAATTATAAAAAATTAAATTTAAGATGGTTGTAGATACAAAATCAGTATATAAAAATTATGTTTATATACTTGGAAGAGCAATCTGAAATTAAAGTGAGTGAAACATAGCATTTACAAAAAACATAAAAGTATGAAATCCTTAGGGCTGAATTTGACAAGACACATGTGATAGCTGTATACTAAAAAATACAAAATATTGCCTATGAGAAGACTCAGTATTGTTAAGATTTCAGTTCTTCCCAGATCTATAGATTCAACACAGTCCCAATCAGTTGATAGGCTGAATAAAATTTATCTGGAAACACAAAAGATCTAGAGTAAACAAAACACATTTGAAAGTAAAGATCCACATTGGAGGACTTTTACTACCTGATCACAAGACTTATTATAAAAGTTTGTAATTAAGATGGTGTGGTATTGGTGTGAAGGTAAACATGTAGGTTAATAGAATATAGAAGTCCAGAAGTAGATCCACAGGTTTATGGTCAATTGAATTTTGATAGTTTCCAACGCATTTCAGTGGGGAAAGGGTATCTTTTTAGCAAGTAGACCTTTAATAATTGGATAACCATTAAAATCTTTTTTCCTTCTGTTCTTCTAGGTTCTCAGCTGGTTCTCTTTAACAAAAGACATATTAACAGGAGAAAAATACATTTATTAACATGTATCTCATATGTACATGGGAGAAGCTCTTAGATAAGTTACTAAAAGGTTCAGTTAGAACTTAGGTTTATATAGCTTAACAAAGGAACAATAAATGTTTTGAGATATGACAGGACAAAGTAGAAGGACCTTGAGTCTCTAAGGGTGGCAAATTGTGGAAAAGCAAATGCTAGTGAAGATTGTTACATAGAGTCCTCTGGTGCCATCTCCAGGCTGGTAAGGGTTGTCTTCCGTGATTAACTTTTGCTTTCCTGGTAGAGAGGGGAGAAGGATACCTTTATAAATGTAATTCCTGCTTTTAGGCAAATACAGAGAGCTTTTCTGGCATCTGTTTTTCAATTGCTTTCTCTTAAATAATCCTTAGAAGTGACATTTTTGCTTCTGCTGCCCTTCATCACATTTTAAAAAATTACCAAAAAAAACCTCTAAACCTTATTTGACATTATCAAAAAATTAACTCAAAATGGATCATAGACTTATATGTAAGGGCTGAAACTGAAATTCTAGAAAACTTCTGAGAATATCATCATTATCATAGATTAGGCAAAAATTTCATAAGCTTAACACAAAAAACACAAAGTATTAAAAATAAAAAGTTTGTTTTATTTCATCAAAATAAAATTTCTTTTTTAAAGACAGTGGTAAAGAAAATGAAAAGACAGGTAACAGATTGGAAGAAATATGTCTAAGAATGTACTTGTCGGACTTCCCTGGTAATCCAGTGATTAAGAATCTGCCTGCTAATGCAGGGGACACAGGTTCGATCCCTGGTCTGGGAAGATTCCACATGCCATGGGGTAGCTAAGCCTATGCGTTGGAACTACTGAGCCTGTGTGCCTAAAGCCTGTGCTCCACAAGAAGAGGAGCCAATCTAATGAGAAGCCCAGACATTGTAACTAGAGAGTAGCCCCAACTCGCCGCAACTAGAGAAAGCTGATGAGCAGCAGTAAATACCCAGCATAGCCAAAAAATATGTATATACTGATCTTCAGCCATTCCACTCTGAATGCACCTGATTTCATCTATAAGAAAATACTTGTATGTAAAATATATGTAGAACTCTCATAATTCAACGATGCTATGCTTAGTCATTCAGTCGTGTCTGACTTTTTGTGACCTCATGGATTGTAGCCTGCCAGACTCCTCTGCCCATGGGGATTCTCCAGGCAAGAATACTGGAGTGGGTTACCATGCCCTCCTCCAAGGGATCTTCCCAACCCAGGGATCAAACCCAGGTCTCCCACATTGCAGGTGGATTCTTTACCTTCTTAGCCACCAGAGAAGCCCCAATAGGAGAACTCAATTTAAAAATTAGCAAAATATGGGAACACTTTGCCATAGAAAATATGTGTTTGGCAAATAAACCCATGAAAAGATGTTCAGCATTAGTCATTAGGGAAATGCAAGTTAAAATCACAAGATACCAGTATACAACTATTATTAGCATGACTAGTATTAAAAAATATGACTGTATTAAATGTTGGTGAGGATGGGGAGCAATAAAAATTAACAGTCTATTGATGTACCAGTACATGCTATTATAAAACTATTCATTACAAATATTTTTTTGGACAGTCAGTTGTGCGTAACATGGTATTTCCTTGTATTAATTTTCATTTTCCTAATTACTAGTAGAAGGTGAGCTTCTCTTCTTTTATTATTGGTGTTTCAGGTTTCTACTCTTGAGTCTTTGCCAAATTTTGTGTTGAGTTGTCTTTTTCTTTTTGTATACACTGAATATTTATTATATATGTATGTTAAAATTGTTTTTAAATCTATAGTGTATCTTTTAACTTTATGATTTTTTAAAGTTTAAATTAAAAAAATTCATTAAATATTGCAATCTTTTTTCCTACTTTGTGCTTCAGATTCTTAAGAAATCCTTCTTTTGCTGAAGACGTAAAGATTCTTGTATACGTATTTCTAAAAGTTTTAAGGATTTGCTTTTCATATGTAAGTTTTTTAATCCAGCTGAAATTCATATTTGTGTGTGGCAATGAAAAAGGCTCTGATTTTTTTTTTTATATGGATAATTAGTTGCCCCAAGCCATTTGTTATGGAATATTAGTGTTGCCTCCTATAATATAATCCAAGTTGTTGAATATGTGTAGGTCTCTTCTAGGATCTCTGTTCTTTTCCATTGCTTTGCTCTATTTACACATATTTTAATTACTGTATATGAAGCATATGCCTAGTCAGGCAGATCTCCTTTGATCTTATTCAAATTCCATTGACATTTTTTATGGAATTGCATTGAATTTATAGATTAACATGAAGAGATCTGGTTTCTTTGCAATATTGAGTCTTTCGAGTCAGGGATATGGTCTCTTAGATGTATCCCTAGGTAGTATTGGTTGTTATTGTGTATGTGTTCTTTTTTTCTATTGCTGTTAGAATATAGATACATTGTTAATTTTGCTACATTGAGCTTCATTTCACCTGAGGTCTTTTAAATTCTTAAGGATTAGTCCTTGGATTCTGGATTCCACACAGTCACATTGCTAAATTCAGGGAAATTTTGTTTTTCTAATTCTTCTATTTCTTGTTTCTTTTTTGTGTCTTGCTGCTATTGTTTAAGCCTTACCATTTAGTATTGAGTAGAAACAGTGATGGTGAGCTTCCTTATATCATACCTCACCCTAATGGATATTCTTTTTCCTGTTAAACTCAGTAGTAATAATACTCTGTTGTTAAGCCACCAAGTTGTGTCCGACTCATTGGGACCCCATGGACTATATATATAGTCTGCCGGGCTCCTCTGTTTATGGGATTTCCCAGGCAAGAATACTGGAGTAGGTTGCCACTTCCTACATCTTACTAAGGTTGCATACTTTGTGCCAGGTCCTGTGCCAGTGATTTGTAGTATCTTGGGAAGCAAGTATAGTTACCCTCAGTTTTATAGATGAGGTTCAAAAAAGTAGCCTGCCAGTTACATGATTACTGAGTAGAAAGCCTGCAGATCAGTCGCTGTTAGTCCTGTGCTTTACATTGAGGAAAATCTCTCCATGAGAAGTAGAAGGAAATACGTACTAAAATGAAATATGTACTGATGCTTTCCTTATCTATGAATTCTCTGCCTGTCCTGTGCTATAGAAACAGTACGTATGTGCTCCCTCGGTACTTACCATCTATAGACCTTAGTTATTGCTTCCTTTTATGTCCTGTTGATATGAATAACATTATTGATTTTTAGTCTTAATTATGACTTAATTCAGAATATGTCTTATTCATTACATAAGCATATTTTTACTGTCAGAATCACCAACCGTTTCCTGTTCTACATGTTGTTTTGGATTCTTTAGACATTTGATGTCTTATTTGCCATCCAAATATGGGAAAAATTCTTGGAAATTTATCTAAATCCTCACTCTCCCCCCTCATGTAAACTTTCTTTTCAGTTTTTTTTTTTTTAATGGAAGATTTAAACATAAATACACCAGAGAATGGTCTAATGAACCACCATAAATTCAATATCTAGTCAACACAGGTTTTTGTTATTGTTGTTGCTACTGAAGTTGGACTATCTTAAAACAAATCAACACATCATTTTGCCTGTAAATAATTCAGGATGTGTCTACAACTAATAATGACTTTAATAACTACCATATCATTTGCATATTTTATAAAATTAGCAATGATGATATCATCCAATACTTATTTCATGTTCGGTTTTCCCCAGTTGTCTGTAAGGTGTCTTTTTTTATAATTGTGTGAATATGGATCCAAACAAGGTCCATATGTTTAAACTTCTTAGTTGAACAGATTGTGGGAACCAGTGAGTTCCTTAATTTTTATTTGAAGGTGCTGTTGTTGAATTTTTTTGTGATGCAGTGTAGAACTAGAGGACTTTTGCTGTAGTTATGATACTGTCCATGTTAAAACTTATTGACTTGCTTTGTTCACAGTTATGAGGATCTGAGCACATCCTCGTTCTACAGCCCAGCTAAGATTCTAAATTCAGTTAATTCTAAATTCAGTTTTGAAGATTTGTTTTGTAAAGCTCACATTTAAGCCTTCTTGTACTGAGCATGCTGCTAAGTCACTTCAGTCGTGTCTGACTCTGTGCGACCCCATAGACGGCAGCCCACCAGGCTCCCCCATCCCTGGGATTCTCCAGGCAAGAACACTGGAGTGTGATGCCATTTCCTTCTCCAGTGCATGAAAGTGAAAAGTGAAAGTGAAGTCGCTCAGTTGTGTCTGACTCTTAGCGACCCCATGGACTGCAGCCTACCAGGCTCCTCTCTGCCCATGGGATTTTCCAGGCAAGAGTACTGGAGTGGGGTGCCATTGCCTTCTCCTGTACTGAGCATGGAGGGACCTAAAAATTACCAGTTTCCTAATTTCCTTGTCATTGCCATCTGTTAGCTCATATAGTTCAGTACAAGAATGACTATTTTTTTAATATCTGATTACAGAATCAAGCCATGTTTATTATTAAAGACACTTTAGAAAATCCAAGTAAAACTATGTAAAGAAAGCAAATATCACCTATAATCTCCTCAGAGAAAGATACTTGTTATATTTTTTAAAATTTATTATTTTTTCATAAATTTTGTATAGTTAATATCATAATATATAATAAATATACTTTTTACGTAAGATTTTTCTAGGCTATCATAAGGATTTCCTTTGTCATTAAAAAATTTATAAACACAGCACGAGAATAACTATAAAGTTCATTGATTTGAATTTGTCATCATTTACTATAATTCCTTTTATTGGTTAGTTATTTCTAGATTTTTCTCTGTTATAAATAATGCTTTTGAACATTTTTGTATGCAGATATTTTATATAATGTTCACTATTGAAGAATGAAATTTCAGTGAAAAACATTGAAAATGCTTAAAATAGTGCCTAAACCATAGAAAACACTCAAAAATATTTTGGGAAATGTAACTTGCTTTTATCACTTAATATGACCTGGAGGTCTTAACATACTCCATCCAGATTTAGCTGATGATTCTTTAAAAGAATAACTTTGTCAAAGAATATTAACATTCAGATATATTTCAATCTGTCACATCTTAAAAAACCTCCTTTTGATCTCCCTGCTCTGGCTACCACCTCATTTCTATTTACAGCAAAATTATTTGAGTTGTCTATTCTTGCTAATACTAATTTATCTCCTTTTTTCTCTCTTATTCCCACTCCATTTAAGCTTTCACTACCACTACTCTCTATTCCTAAACCTGATAATCAGTTGTAAGGTCTCATCTTATTTTGACCTAACCTCTTTGAAACGCTTTTTTGTCTGGCTTCCAAAACATCACAGTTTTCTTTCTCACTGGTCACTGCTTCTCAGTTTCCTTCACTGGTTCTCCTGACCTTTTTTTTTTTAATGAAAATTTTCAAACATACAAAGTAAATAGAATATTATAACAAATCCTCTCATGTACCCCTCAATAATCATCAACATTCTACTGTTCTTGTTCAATCTATGTATCTCCAGTCATTGATTACCCCTATTTGATTATTTTGCTTATTTATAAAAGTCATGTTTATAAGATAATTTTACATCAGATCAGATCAGATCAGTCGCTCAGTCGTGTCCGACTCTTTGCAACCCCATGAATCGCAGCACGCCAGGCCTCCCTGTCCAACACCAACTCCCAGAGTTCACTGAGACTCACGTCCATCGAGTCAGTGATGCCATCCAGCCATCTCATCCTCTCTCGTCCCCTTCTCCTCTTGCCCCCAATCCCTCCCAGCATCAGAGTCTTTTCCAATGAGTCAACTCTTTGCATGAGGTGGCCAAAGTACTGGAGTTTCAGCTTTAGCATCATTCCTTCCAAAGAAATCCCAGGGCTGATCGCCTTCAGAATGGACTGGTTGGATCTCCTTGCAGTCCAAGGGACTCTCAAAAGTCTTCTCCAACACCACAGTTCAAAAGCATCAATTCTTCGGCGCTCAGCCTTCTTCACAGTCCAACTCTCACATCCATACATGACCACAGGAAAAACCATAGCCTTGACTAGAAGGACCTTTGTTGGCAAAGTAATGTCTCTGCTTTTGAATATGCTATCTAGGTTGGTCATAACTTTCCTTCCAAGGAGTAAGCATCTTTTAATTTCATGGCTGCAGTCACTGTCTGCAGTGATTTTGGAGCCCAGAAAAATAAAGTCTGACACTGTTTCCACTGTTTCCCTATCTATTTCCCATGAAGTGATGGGACCGGATGCCATGATCTTCGTTTTCTGAATGTTGAGCTTTAAGCCCACTTTTTCACTCTCCACTTTCACTTTCATCAAGAGGCTTTTGAGTTCCTCTTCACTTTCTGCCATAAGGGTGTTGTCATCTGCATATCTGAGGTTATTGATATTTCTCCCAGCAATCTTGATTCCAGCTTGTGTTTCTTCCAGTCCAGCGTTTCTCATGATGTACTCTGCATATAAGTTAAAGAAGCAGGGTGACAATATACAGCCTTGACGTACTCCTTTTCCTATTTGGAACCAGTCGTTGTTCCATGTCCAGTTCTAACTGTTGCTTCCTGACCTGCATACAAATTTCTCAAGAAGCATGTCAGGTGGTCTGGTATTCCCATCTCTTGAAGAATTTTCCACAGTTTATTGTGATCCACACAGTCAAAGGCTTTGGCATAGTCAATAAAGCAGAAATAGATGTTTTTCTGGAACTCTCTTGCTTTTTCGATGATCCAGCGGATGTTGGCAATTTGATCTCTGGTTCCTCTGCCTTTTCTAAAACCAGCTTGAACATCAGGAAGTTCACGGTTCACATATTGCTGAAGCCTGGCTTGGAGAATTTTGAGCGTTACTTTACTAGCGTGTGAGATGAGTGCAATTGTGCGGTAGTTTGAGCATTCTTTGGCATTGCCTTTCTTTGGGATTGGAATGAAAACTGACCTTTTCCAGTCCTGTGGCCACTGCTGAGTTTTCCAAATTTGCTGGCATATTGAGTGCAGCACTTTCACAGCATCATCTTTTAGGATTTGAAATAGCTCAACTGGAATTCTATCACCTCCACTAGCTTTGTTCGTAGTGATAACTTTCTAAGGCCCACTTGACTTCACATTCTAGGATGTCTGGCTCTAGGTCAGTGATCACACCATCGTGATTATAATTTTACATAGAGTAACATTTACCCTTTTTAAGTGAACACGTCTATAAATTTTGACAGACATATAGCATCTTATAACTATCACCACAATCCAGACAGAATATTCCATCACCTCAAACAGTTCCCTTTTGCCCCTTGTAGTTGGTCTCTTCCTTATCCCCAGACCCTGGCAACTTCTAATCTGTTTACTGTTCGTATAATTTTTGACTTTTCCAAAATGTCATGTAAGTAGAATCACACAATATACAACGTTTTGATACTAGCTGGTCTCATTCAGCTTAATATCTTGGTTTATCCAAGTTGTATGTATCCTTAGTTCATTTCTTTTTATTGCACTGTAGATTTCAGTTGTATGAATATACCACAATTTATCCTTTGACTCATTGAAGGATATTTAGGTTGTTTCCTTTTTTCCTTTGGCAGTTATGAACAGATCAGCTGTAAACATTCTTACACAGGTTTTGTATGAATGTAGATTTTCTTTTCTCTAAGTTAAATAGCTAGGACTGGGATTGCTGGGTCATATGATAAGTGTATTTTAACTGTATAAGAAACTGCCAAACCACTATCCAGAGTGGCTTTACCAATGTATGAGAGTTCCAGTTGCCGCATATCTTTGCCAGAAGTATCAATATTTTATATTTTAAACCTTAGCCCATTTAAAAATTGGGTTATTTTATTATCATTGAGTTTTGAGAGTTCTTTATTCTGAATACAAATCATTTGTTGGATACATAATTTGCATATATTTTCTTCCATCTGGTAGCTTATCTTTTTATTTTAGCAGTGTCTTTTGCAAAACAAAAGATTTTAATTTTGATAAAGTCCAACTTGTTGATTTTTTTTCTTTTTTGTGTTGTGATTTTGGTATCTTTAGAGAACCCTTTACCTAATCTCAGGTCACAAAGATTTACTGCTTCTATGTTTTCTAATAAACGTTTAAGTTTTACATTTTTCTTTTAGAGCAATCCATTTTGAGTTCATTTTTGTGTAAGTATAAGGTTAAAGTCAGTATTCTTTTATTTTGCATATGAATGTACAGTGACTTCTGTACCATTTGTTGAAAAGGCTGTACTTCCTCCATTAAATTGCCTTTGCATCTTTGTAAAAAAACAGTATGTTTGTATGGATCTGTTTCTGTACTCTCATTTTATTCATCCGTGTGTTCTTTCCTTCACCAATTCTATACCATCTTGATTACTGTAACTTTATAGTAAGTCTTAAAATTGGTAATATAGTTCCTACAACTTTGTTCGTAAAAATTGTTTTTGCCTATTTTTCTCCTTTGCCTTTCCATATAAATATTAAATTAGTTTGTCTACGAAAAAATCCTGCTGGAATTTTGAGTAGACTTATACAAAATCCATGGGGCTTCCCTTGTAGCTCAGTCGGTAAAGAATCTGCCTGCAGTGCAGGAGACCAGGTTCAATCCCTGGGTTGGAAAGATCCAGGGGGAGAAGGAAATGGCAACCCACTCCAGTATCCTTGCCTGGAAAATCTCACAGACAGAGGAGCCTGGTGGGCTGCAGGCCATGGGGTTGCAAAGAGTTGGGCACGACTGAGCGAGTAACACTTACTTACTTATACTAAATCTGTGTTGACTCTTCTAGTCTGTGACATAGACTAGAAAATGGTATGTCTCCCTATTTATTTAGGTCTCATTTTTTCCTTCAGTGTTTTGTAGTTTTCAGGATTCAGACCCTTGTATGTTTTGCAAAGTACATGCCTAATTATTTAATTTTGGTGAGCAACAATCATAAATCATACTGTTTTTTAAGTTTTGGTTTTCAGTTACTCATTGCTAGTGTATGTAAATTTTATTGGCTTGGCAGTGTTGATTTTATGTCCTGTGATCTAAGCATCTAAAAACATTTACAAGTTCTAGCTTTGGAGTGGTTGTGTGTGTGTGTGTGAATTCCTTGATATTTTATAGGTGCACAATTATGTTGCCTGTGATGGGAAACAGATTTTATTTCTTCCTTGCCAATCTGTTTGCCTGTCATTTCTTTTTCTTGGCTTTTTGTACTAGCTAGGACTTTAGTGTGATTTTGAATACCAGTGGTGGTTGTGGACAACCTTGCCTTTTTTCTAATCTAAGGGAGAAGGCATCAGTCTATAGGTTTGTTATAGATGCCTTCTATCTATAAAGACAAGAGGTAATTTCTTTCTATTCCTAGTTTCTTGACAGTTTTTATTATGAGTGGTCTTAGAAAAACAGAAGACTGGTTCTTCTTGCTGCTTCTGTCTGCCTTCTGATGGAGGAGACTGAGACTTGTGTAAGCTTCCTGATGGGAGGGACTGGGTCTTGCTTTGGTGGGCAAGGCCTTCTTCAATAAAGATGATTAAATCCAATTATCTGCTGATGGGTAGGGTTGTGCTCCCTCCCTGGGAGTTGTTTGGCCTGAGGTGACCCAGCCCTAGGGTCTACAGGCTTTGTGGTAGGGTTAATGGTGACCTCCAAGAGGACTTAAGCCAGGGAGGGACCTTAAACTACTGCTGCCGATGCCCCTGTTCCTGTGATGAGCCCCTGTGGACCCTCACTGCTACAGGAGACCCTCCAAACACTAGCAGGTAGTTTTGGTTCAGTCTCGTGTGGGGTCACTGTTCCTTTCTTCTGGGTCTTGGTGTGTGCAAGATTTTGTTTGTGCCCCCCATGACTGGGGTCTCTGTTTACCCCAGTCCTGTGGAAGTCCTATAATCAAATCCCACTGTCCTTCAAGGACAAGATTCCCTGGGGATTCCTAGTCTCTTTGTCAGATACCAGGCTGGGAAGCCTGACGTGGGGTTCGGAACCTTCACAACAGTAGGAGAACTTCTTTGGTATTGTTGTTCTCCAGTTTGTAGATCACCCAACCAACAGTTATGGAGTTTGATTTTATCATGATTATATCCCTCCTGCCATCTTGCGGCGGCTTTTTCTTTGTCTTTAGACATGGGTATCTTTTTTTGGTGGATTCTGAAACCATTTACCACAGACTGGAACTCGAACCCAGCCAAAACCCTGCTTGGGACTTGAACCCACATGGCTGGGACTCGAACCCAGCCAAAACCCATGGTACCTGGTTTCAGGACCTAATGAAGCTCAGGTTCTTGATGTCCCATCACAGAAAGAATTCAGTGAGACAAAGTGACAGATAAGTGGATTTATTCAGATACAGAGAGAAGCTCACTGCACAGAATGTGGGCCATTGCAGAGAGTGAATGCTGTGGCTGTGAAATGTGACATGATTAGTTTTTATAGGCTGGGTAATTTCTTATGCTAATGAGTGGGAGGACTATTCCAACTATTTTGGGGAAGGGGCAGAGATTTCCTGGATTTGGGCCACCGCCCACCCCTTGGTCTTTTGACAGTGTCTTGGAACTGTCACCTCTGGGTGTGTCATTTCACTTGCTGATTCAGGATCAAGGTCTAGTCTTGTTTGCTATCTTGGTTTGATTCTAATCAGTTTATGTTGTGTCCTTGGGCCATGTCATTCTTTCAAAAGTTGTGCCCTGCCGCTTTCCCTCCTGTTACATACAGTTCCAGTATCCTCCTGTCGATGGATGTTCAACAGCTAGTTGTGACTTTGGCGCACTCATGGGAAGAGATGAGCACATGTCCTTTAACTCTGCTATCTTAAACTGAAAGCCTAAAATGTGGTGTTTAATTTCTCAGCATGTGGAGATGGACCTGTTAGTTAATATATTTATTATTGATTTCTAATTTAATTCCATTTTGGTGAGAGAAGATGGCTTCCCTTGTGGCTCAGCTGGTAAAGAATTCGCCTGCAAAGTGGGAGACCTGGGTTCCATCCCTGGGTAGGGAAGATACCCTGGAGAAGGGAAAGGCTACCCATTCCAGTATTCTGGCCTGGAGAATTCCATGGACTGTACAGTCCATGGGGTCACAAAGAGTTGGACATGACTGAACGACTTTCAAAGAAGATAGTTTGTATGATTTCAGGTTTGTTTTTTTTTTAATTTGTTCAAGTGGTTTTATGATTTGGCATATATGGTCTATCTTGGTGATGTTTCATGAGCACTTGAAAAGAATATGCATTTTGTTTATGTTTAGAGTGTTCTGGAAATGTCAACTAGATCCTGTTGTTTGATGATTTTATTCAGTTCTTTCTGTATCCTTGCTAATTTTTTTAAGTAGTTTTAAAAATTTATTTATTTTTGGCTGTGCTGGGTCTTCATTGCTGTGAGGACGTTCCTCTAGTTGTTCCAAGTGGGGGCTACTCTCTAGTTGTAGTGCTGGGGCTTCACATCGCATTAGCTTCTCTTGTTGTGGGGTACAGGCTCTAGGCACGTCAGCCTCAGTAGTTCTGGCACGCAGGCTCAGGAGTTTCAGCTCCCAGGCTCTAGAGTACAGGCTCAGTAGCTGTGGTGCATGGGCTTAGTTGCTCTGCAGCATGTGGAATTTTCCCCAACCAGGGATCAAACCGGTGTCTCCTGCATTGGCAAGCGGATTCTTTACCCTTGAGCCACCAGGGAAGCCCTGTATCCTTGCTGATTTTTGATCTAATGGTTCTGTCTATTCCTAAAAGAGGGGTGTTGAAATATTTAGTTGTAATTGTGCATGTCTGTTTTTCAGTTTCAGGACTTCCCTGGGTCTCAGCAGTAAAGAATTTGCCTGCAATGCAGGAGACATGGGTTCAGTCCCTGGGTTGGGAAGATCGCCTGGAAAAGAAAATGGCAACCTAGTCCAGAAGTTGCTTGGGAAATCCTATGGACATAGGAGCCTGGCAGGCTGCAGGCCATGGGGTCACAAAAGAGTCAGACATGACTTAGCAGCTAAACAACAACAACAATATTTCATTTCAGTTATTAGTTTTTGTTTTGTGTATTATGAATCTGTGTTGGTAGATGTTTATAATTGTTGTCATTTTGGTGAATTGTCCCTTTTTATCATAATGTAATATTCTTTATCCGTGTGATTTCTTTGCTCTGGAGTCTACTTTGTCTGATACTGATTTAGCCCTTCTAGCTTTTTTTGGCTAGTATTTGTATAGTGTATCTTTTTCAACCTTTTAAAATTTAAATTGATAGAGTTTATTTTTTGGAACAATTTTAGGTTTACAGAAAAATTGAGCAGAAAGTACAGAGTCCCATATGCCATTCTTCTCCAATAGACACATGGTTTCCCTGTTAACACATTATTTACTGGGGGATTTTTCAGAAACTAATGCCTGTGGCTGGCAATTTGTTACGTAAGTGAATATTGAAAAATCTCCAGTCAGTAACATTTGGGTAACAAAAGACATATTCGTACATCTCTGGTCAATAATGTGTTAATAACCATTTTGCTTTACTGTGGTACATGAGTTACAGTTGAAGCCTGGACAGAGGAGCCTGGTGGCTCATCACTGTTGATGAGCCAATAGTGATATGTTATTGTTAACTAAAGTCTGTAGTTTAGGTTTCACTCTTTGTATTGTACAGTTCTCTGGGTTTTGACAAATACATGTCATGTATCCACTATTAAAGTATCATACAGAATAGTTTATTCCATTTCCACGGACCTATATCACTATATTTGAAGTGGCTTTGTAATTTATTTGAACAGTCTCTCTTTAATTGGCATTTTTAGACCATTTACATTTAATGTAATTACAGATATTTTCGGAGAAGGCGATGGCACTCCACTCCAGTACTCTCGCCTGGAAAATCCCATGGACGGAGGGGCCTGGTGGGCTGCAGTCCATGAGGTCGCTAAGAGTCGGACACGACTGAGCGACTTCACTTTCACTTTTCACTTTCATGCATTGGAGAAAGAAATGGCAACCCACTCCAGTGTTCTTGCCTGGAGAATCCCAGGGATGGGGGAGCCTGGTGGGCTGCCGTCTATGGGGTCACACAGAGTCGGACATGACTGAAGCGACTTAGCAGCAGATATTTTAGATTTAGGTGTATCATCTAATTTGGTTTTTGTTGTTGCTTCTGTTTTTAAACTCTGAGGATCCCCTGTTCCTGCCTTTTGAGTCATTTGAACATTTTGTAGTATTTCGTTTTAATCATTCATGTTTGTCTTTTAATTATTCATGTTTGTCTTTAAGGTTTTGGCTGTCTTTGTGTAGTTTTTTATTGGTTGCTCTAGGGATCTATCTCTTGCTCTTTTTTCTCTCAGAATACACATGCAAACACAAATATACTTATATGTATGTGTATGTGCAGTGCAAGTCTCTCAGTCGTGTCTGACTCTATACAGTCCATGGAATTCTCCAGGCCAGAATACTGGAGTGGGTAGCCTTTCTATGCACACCTAACTTTGAACAATCTACTTAGATTTACTGTTTCACCATTTCAGTTGGAATGTCAAAACCTTTCCAGGTTCCTTTCCTATCCCCTCTAATGCTACAGTTGTCCCGTCCATTACCTTTATCTGCTGCTGCTGGCAACCCACTCCAGTACTCTTGCCTGGAGAACCCCATGGACGCAGGAGCCTGGTAGGGTGCAGTCCGTGGGGTCGCTAAGAGTCGGACACGACTGAGTGACTTCACTTTCACTTTCCACTTTCATGCATTGGAGAAGGAAATGGCAACCCACTTCAGTGTTCTTGCCTGGAGAATCCCAGGGACGGCGGAGCCTTAGTAGCAGCAGCTACTAAGTCGCTTCAATCATGTCCGACTCTATGTGACCCCATAGACGGTAGCCACCAGGCTCCCCTGTCCCTGGGATTCTCCAGGCAAGAGCACTGGAGTGGGTTGCCATTTCCTTCTCCAATTCATGAAAGTGGAAAGTGAAAGTGAAGTTGCTCAGTCGTGTCTGACTCTTAGCGACCCCACGGACTGCAGCCTATCAGGCTCCTTACGTTTATCTACATACATTGAAAACTTAATGAGATAATCTTACAGTTCTTGTTTTCAAACATCAAAATATGTTTTAAAGAACTAAATAGGAGAAGAATATTATATGTAACCAGACATCTAGCATGTTTGTCTTTCTTCCCTCACTCCTGGTATTCCAAGTCTTTACTGTATTGTTTCCCACTTTTTTGAACAATCTTCTTTGGTCATTGTAGAGTAGGTTTGCTGACAGTTTTTCTTCATCTGAGAATGTCTTTTGTCATTTTTATTACTTAGGGGGCTTTTCTCTGGACATAGGATTCTGTGTTTAGGGTTCTTTCCTTTAAGCACTTTAAGCATGTTGTTCTACTTCCTTCTAGTCTTAATAGTTTCTGATGAGAAATATGCAGTCAATCAGGTCATTGTTCCCTTAGTAAGTCCTGCATCATTTCTGTCTTATTACTTGCCAAGATTTGTTCTTTGTCTGTAGTTTTTAACCTGTTAGATTGTGATGAATCCAGGAGTGGATTTTATTGCGTTTATCCTGTTTGGGGATTTCTGAGCTTCTTAACTCTGTAGGTTTATGTCTTCTGTCAAGTTTGTGAAGCTTGCAGACATTATTTCTTAAATTGTTTCACTACACTTTCTCCCCTGCTTCTGGGATACAGATAGCCCAGATATTAGGCTTTTTTGTATTATTTTACAGGCCTGTGATAATCTGTTCTTCCTGTCTCAGTCTTTTTTCTCTTTACTGTTCATATTTGGTATTGATTCATATTTGGTATTTCTATTGAAATTTGGTTTGTCTTCAACTGGAATTTGATCTGTCTTCAGATTCACTGACTCTTCTCTCATTTCTCTTCTGTTATTGAACTCATCAAGTGAGTGTATATGTTTTTGTTGCTCTATTTTTTAGTTCTAAAATTTCCATTTGGTTCTTTTTTATAGCCTCTGTTTCTTTCCTGAAACATTCTGTTAGTTTCAGGAGTGATTTCTCTACATTTTGACATTTTTTGTAATAGATGATTTAATAGCTGTCAGATAATTTCTTCATATATGTCAACTCCATGTTGCATCTATTCATCTCTCTTTGTATGCAGATTATTTTGCTTCTTTGTATTCTAAGTAATTTTGGATCATATCCTGATATTTTTGAATATTATAAGGATCTGGATCTTGTTAAATGCTGTGGCGAATGTTGACTTTTATTTTAGCCCACACTTGACCTGGTTGGGTTCAGCTTGCAAATTCTGTCCAGCCTCCAGTGGATGGTGATTCCAAAGTTGGTTCAGTTTTCTTAGCTTTTGCAGTGCTATTTAGATCTGCTTTGCATGTGCGCTACCCATTAACTCATATGGGACTTGTGTGTGTGTTAGTTGTTCAGTTGTGTCTGACTCTTTGTGATCCCATGGATTGTAGCTCACCAGGTTCCTCTGTGCATGGAATTCTCCAGGCAAGAATGCTGGAGTGGGTTGCCATTCCTTCCTCCAGGGGATCTTCCCAACCCAGGGAGTGAACCTGGGTCTCCCATATTGCAGGTGGATTCTTTACCATTTGAGCCACCGGGAGAGCCCCCATATGGGACTTGGTTGGTGGCTATTCTCACAGTTCAAATTGTTAGGAGATACATGGTGAATTATTTTGGGTATGAAAGGTCATTATGAGAACATCTCAGATAGTTCTGAAAAGAATGTATACATACTGTAGCACATATGTACTAAATCTGTATGTGAATCTGGGTGACTTGTACTATTTTTGCAAATCTCTGTATGTTAGAAACTTCTCAAACAAAAATTTGGAGGCAGGAAAAAAAAAAAATATATATATATATAGGTCAGAAACATGTGGTCCATTTGGCCCTCCAGGATCAGCTTCTTCAAAACCCCCAGTGGCTTCTCATCTCATTCAGAGTAAAAGCCAGAATCCTCCCTTTTTTTCCTTCTTCCATATGACCTTTAATTTATTTATCTTATATTCCTAGAACTCATTGTAGTGTTTGGCCTGTAGTAAGAACACAAACACAGAACAGACATGTTTGTATGAATAACTGACTAGTTGTGTCTCTGTGACAGATTTTATTGTTTTTCTCAGGATGTCTGAACCCCACTTATATGTTACTTTGTGATTTTGCAGACCTGGCACCACCTACAATGTCTATTACTTTCCTACTTACTCCCTTTTTGTTAGGCTCTTAAAAATTAGGACCTAGTTTAAAAAATTTTTTTAATTCTTAAAAATTATGTCCCAGAGCCACACATGCTTTCAAGAACTACTACTCTTCTTTCCTGGTGTCTTTTGTACCACTTCATTTTAATCTTCTTATCCTCATCTCCACCCATGTGCTGTACCTCATTCATTTTCATCAGTTCTGTTAGTAAGATACCTTCATGGTTTCCTCATTACACCCATTTTATAGCCAGTCTTTTCCCCATCATTCTGGGGGCAGATATAGGAGAAGGAACAGATAGCTGCTAGTATCCTGTGTTCAAACTGAAAAATGATTATTAAATATAGCTTGCTGAAAAGAAAATTCTTTTTATGTAGATTTGCCCTTAGTTTCTAAAGTCCAGCCCAGTAGCTTTTAGGCAAAGACCATTTCTCTGACTTCAGTTATTTTGCAAGTGAGAAAAAGGCAAAATAAGTTTAAACGTGAACTTATAATTCAGTACACATCCGCAACTCATTATTCTTCTCTAATAAGACTGTTTTGGCATCTCAGCATATATAGCCGAAAAGAGCTGGTGCTGTGTCTTTAAAAACTATCCTCCGAGCAGTGTGGAAGCAGGCATGTCACTGAAGTGCTTGAATGAGAGCGAGAAGAGGAGGTAGAAGGGGGTGCTCTTATAGCCTCTGTGTGTGTGTGTGTGTGTGTGTGTGTGTGTGTGTGTGTGTGTGTCTTTCCCTGCGCGCGCACATGAGTGTGACTGTTGGCAGAGCTCTGGGTGACATCCCTCTGAACAGCTGGGCCATGGTCTGCTTCAGAGCTGCTTGTCAGAGCAGTTAGCTTGCTAGAGACACAGCAGCAAGGATCAGTAGCGTTTCATTCAAGGGTGAAGGGGGTGGGAGGGGACTGTGGGCGGGGGAAGAGGCACAGGTTTCCCAGAAGGAATTTCTTCCGGCAAAATTCCGGCAGAACAGAGTCTTACAATGAGGTCTCCATTAATAATGTGAGCTCGCTGTTGGTTTAAGTGCAGATCCATCTGGGGTGAGTTTTGGATAATTTTCTGTCTTTTATATAAAAGTCCTTGAACTCCACAGACTGGGTAGGGGAAAAGCTAGAAAGATATCTTTTTTATCTTGGCCAATTTAACTGTATAATACATTTAGGGAAATAAGATAATTTTCAAATGTTAAGTTTTTGAGGATTTTTGTTTTTTATCTTTAAAATATTTTTAAAATTAGGTTTGCTAGAACTTTTCTGTAGTCAGATTCTATCTTTTCTGTGGCTGTTTGAAGTGATGCTTCATTCAGATTTAGCTTATGAGAATAGTGGTGATTTCTGTTCTTTTCGGTGATGCTGTTGACGCACATTGCAGGAAGCAGGGAATCCCCTATAAATATCTTTCACTGTGTCATTCCACAGCTATCCACACCCAGTTGGTAAATATGTCTCTCTGTCCTATGTCTTTACATAACTGTCCCCTAGTCTTTAAATGTGTTAAAAAGAAACATGTCGCCTTTGCTGTGTCTAGGAAGCTTTTTTGATTATGAACATCTTAAGGAGAATTTATTCAGCCTTTTTAGTGAAACATGCCTTGTGACATTGAGGTTGTCATAAGAATTTCCTGTGGGTTTACTGCTTCTTCTTTTGGATTACTTGTTTGTTTCTTATAATTGGTTTGATTTTGTTTGCTGCCTTGGTTTCTAAAGGGTGTAGAGATGGGATTCCCTCTACCTCCTGTGACGTAGTGATTTTGTTTGCAGTCTTTTTCTTCTGAAAGGGAGGGGACAGAGAGAGGAAGAAGAAAAATCCATCTGAAGCGGTGCGTTCTCCCATCTATGCCTTGATGATAACTGGGTACCGTTAAACAGAACTGAAGCCAGAGTGGGATGCTGTTAATGACAGGGATGCTATTTTGTTTCTTTCCTTTTAGAATAGACTGAGCCCAAAGTCAGGATTGCTGAAGCAGAGTGCCTGCATTAACCCTTTATGTCCTGCTAATGAATTTTGCTTAATTGCCTTTTCAAAGTATGGAATGAAAAGGGGGCTCATAAAGAGATTTCTTGAACCTACCAAACATGAGTAATTCTAGGTTGGGTTTTGGAATTTGAAATTTTTCTACCTTATTTGCGCTGGTCCTGAGCAGGCGGTTTGTACACTGTTTCTCAGACCTCAAAAATAGATAGTTATATAAAATTGCTTGCCACAGTAGTTAGAGTGAAACTCTCAGTTTGAATGTATGAAGCTAAAGCAAAGATTTAGGAAGAAATTGTTACACTCTTAGGTGTGCATCTAACTTACCTTTTTTTGGGTTAAGTTTTTGGACTTCTACTTTCTCTGTATGCAACTCTGTTTTAATAATCTGATCTCTGGAGGGCTGCCTGCAGAGGCCAGAGTAGATTAGAGCCTAGGAATATTTTAGTTTTGCCTGTGTTTGGATCCAATATGTGTGTGGATACAATATGTTAAAAAGTGCCTTTAAGAACTTGCTGGTTTATTTTCTATCCTGATCTTCTTTTCTCTCCGGTGCTTTCATTTATTCTAAGTTCTTCGTGTGAAGTGAAAAGAGTAATATCTGCTTTTAGCTTACATTATACAGTCCTATTTTTATGGTAGTTCAATTGTATTAATATTTATTACAGCCATAAATATTTCAAACTAACAAAATTCTAATTTTATTTGGAAATAAGTAGGGGTAAGAAAAGAAATACAGTCCTTGGGTAAGCCAAGAGTATTCTGAAAGAATAACCTATTTAGAAGCTTGCAAGAGACCAGGGCTATAAGGGTTAATAGAAATTCCACCGCATCCTTGCATCTAAATGTTGCAGCAAATATGTGGATAATTTCTTGCTAGCTTTTCAGGAAACCCCTGTGGTGGACAACCCTCATTAATCGTTGCCAGGAGACTGCTCTGACGTCACTGGGAGCAATTCCCCGTCTGCAACGAGGACAGGAATAGCCTTTGAGGGGGAAGAAAGCTGCTGTGAAGTTAAAGATGATGGTTTTGTTAACTTGGTTTTCCTTCCATTTGGGAGTGGGTGGGATAGGCCGAAAGTCTTTCTTAAATGTTTCCGTCATTTAAGTCTTTCTTAAATGTTAGCACTGGAAAATTTACTGAGAGATCTTTTTGTTTCAACTAAAAGTACCTTCTTATTTAATCTTTGTTTTCTAACCATCAAGATTATAGAAAAGGTCTAGGAAAGAAAAGCTGTGAAAAAATGTTGAAGTAAGGTTTATTTCTTTTTATCCTTTTTTCACTCACTTCTCCCATCCCCCCAAGAAAAGGAAAAGATCAAAAACTGCTTTTGGAAAAGATGTTTAGCATCACCTTGTTTGTGATAATTAAAATCTATGTTAGAAGAACTTTGCAGCAAAATTGAGAGGGACTGTTTCTGTGTCTCAAAGTTACCTTGTAAATACTTCCCTCAGAAGTTCTCCTCTTCTAGCCCACCTGTGGTATGTGTGGTTAGTCGCTCAGTCATGTCTACCACTGCTGACCTTTGGACTGTATCTTTCCAAGCTCTTCCATCCATGAAATACTGGAGTAGGTTGCCATTTTTCTTCTTCAAAGGATCTTCCTGACCCAGGGATCAAACCGGTGCCTCCCCTGTCTCCTGCATTGCAGGCTTTACTCTGCTGAGCCATTGGGGAAGTACCCCTAGCCCACCTACACTCGCTGATTTGTAGACTGTTTAGGAACTTCTTTTTTTGGAAAAGCATAGACAGTAGCTAAATGCTTGGACTCAGAATTTAGGCTGCCTGAGTTCAGATCCTAGGTATGCCAACTGCTGGTTTTGTGACCTTGGACAGATTACTTAACTGCTGCATTTCTACATATGTAAAATACATGAAATGAAGATAATAATAGTATCCATCTCCTAGGATTGTTTTGAAGATTAAGAGTTAATTCATGTAAAACCTTTAAGATAGCTTCCTGGACTTAAGTGACTGTTGTCTTTGCCATGTTAAAAAATTCTAGGATCGCAAATGGACCAAATATCAAATCACAGATATTAAAATACCCAGTATGTCCATGTCCATTTACCGTCTTTTAATTTTATATTAAAGACTTAGAGTATTACTCTTTTGTGGTTTTTGAGGCTTCCCTCTTTTGGATTGCTCTCTAAACTACCAATGTATACTGACGATAGCTAGTAATGTGTGTAACATTTACTGTGAAGAAAATAGCTTTATATGTAAAGTTTTCTTTCTTCCCTATTAATTTTCTTAGGCCAGTGAGTTTTAAGGAGTATTGGGTACATATCTTTTCTAGTGGACTATATGGGGAAGGAGAGTTAATATTATTAAAAAGGAAGGTATAAGTTGAAGAAAAATAAAAAGTAAGAAGCACTGCCCAGGTGAATGTCCTCAAAGTCCAGCCACTGCCAAAGGATGTGCTAAGTGGACATTATGTGTTTCTGGGGGAACGTTGAGAAACACTATAATTAGATAATGTGACTGGCCTTGCTTCTGGAATGAACTAAGGGGGAAATTTTTTTATCTTCAAGACTCTTGAACATATTTATCCTAGGGCATTGGTGAGAAATGTGAATAAAGATTTAAGTGCACAGATACCCATCACAGCCTTATTTTATTATAAAAATAAACAGCTTCCTGAATATCCAGTAAGAAGGAAATGGTTAAATAAGTCATGGTACCAGTATGTAGTAGAATATTGGATAGTTGGTAAAAGTAGTTAATAATGGTAGAAATGGTCACAGTTCTAGTAGTAGAAAAAAGCATGGTATTTTAAAAATGTTCTGTATACTATAAATTACATAAAAATTGTTAGGTGTAGAAACATCCAAATGTATCTGAACATCCAAATTCCATTTGAATATGGAAACCAAGTTTTAAAAAGCATACCTGAAAACATTGGTGTTATTAATAGCAGTTATCTCTGAGCTACAGAATATGGATGATTTTTCTTTTCTATTTCTACTTGTGTGTCTTTTCTATAAGTATAAAGCCTATGTGTGTGCTTAGTCGCTCAGTCATGTCCGACCCTTTGCGACCCCATGGACTGTAGCCTGCCATGCTCCTCTGCCCATGGGGATTCTCCAGGCAGGAATACTGGAGTGGGTTGCCATGCTCTCCTCCAGGGGTAACCTTCCGATCCAGGAACTGAACCGGGGTCTCCTGCATTGCAGGCAGATTCTTTTACCAGCTGAGCTACCAGGGAAGCCTATAAAGCCTATAGTACTTCTCTAATCATAAAAGTCTTTCTGTTAGCATCTGAAAGTAAAATTGCAGAATCTGTTAAAGTGAAAATAAATGATGATGTGTAAATTCCTAAGCATAGTGTTTGGAATGCAGTAAATGCTTGATAAACAATAGCTCCTATGTACCGAGGAAGATCAGCTCCTGGATCAGAACCCTTTCATATTGGACAGGAGCATCTGTGAGACATGTAGCATTTTGTCTGGCCTAGGACAGTAAAACAAAAGAACTTTTAGGACCAGAGTGAAATGTTCTGGTGTTCTCATATGAAGGTGTAAAGGAAACTGATGTAGAGGGGACCTAGTAATGATTTTTCTTCAGTGATTTAAAATTTTTTTGGCTTTGATATAATTTATGAGTCCCACTACAGGTTGCTTTTATCCCCTGTTTCTGGGTTGTCTCCTTAAAAATTCTTAGGAAGCTTGAAACAGTTAAGAATTTCCGTTGCTTCTCATGTTAGTCTACTCCTATGGACCTCTTGGAACTCAGCTGATGATAAAAAAAGAAATGTAGACTTCCATCTACTTTGGACTTGCTTGGGAACTAAGATGTGCATCTAAGAAGCTACTTTCAACACATGAAAAACATTCTGGAAATACACGTGGCTATTTTTACTGGGCAGTAGTGTCAGATATTCTTAAAATTTGACTACTTATTCTTCATAATAACTATAGTTCTTAATATGTGACTTGTACAATAAATACATGTTTAATAAATAGTCACAGAAAAAATGACTGTAGTCTTAACATCATGGCTTGTGTGCCTGAGGCCATTTTCTCTTCCAGAAGGCACAATAATGTGAATGTACTTAATACTACTGAAATTTACACTTAAAAATTATTGAAATGGTAATTTTTATGTTATGTGTATTTTACCACTGTTAAAACCAAAAACCCAACAGTGTGAACCAAATGAAAATGTACACTTTCCCAGCTAAGTTTCTGCCCTGACACCTCAGATTCTGTCTACTTGTTAGCATTCACTTACCTCCATATACCAGAAGATATGGCCCAGAGTTGCTTATTACAGAGATATTGTAGCAATTACTAGCAAAAAGCATGTGAGGAAAGGGGGATACCTTATAATACATCAGGTGGGTTTTAGAATATTAATGAGCACCACTAGGGGGAAGGATGTGCTTTTTGGTCTAGTCTCTGTATCTAGTTTATAATTGTCTTGAATCCTCTTTACTTCAAGGAGATCTGCAACTGAGGGTGAAGGAATTGGGACATATGGACTGTGAAGAGCAAATATATTACAGTAGATCTTCCCTATCCATGGGGGATATGTTCCAAGACCCCCCAGTGGATTCCTGAAACCTGGATAGTACCAGGCCCTGTATATACTATATACTTTTTCTTAGGCATCCATACCTATGAAAAAGTTTAATTTATAAATTAGACATAGTAGGAGATTAACAAAGGCAATTAGTAAAAGTTTTCTTTCTCTCTTAGAATATCTTATTGTACAAATGTAATACCTTTTCCACCTTAACTACTAAGCACTTATAATGCACTGGCCATAACTTTTACAGTCTGAGGTGTGACAGCAAAATTAGCACAGTTTTATTTTTCCCTTTTCACAATTTCACAGAAGAGTCATTCTTAGCGACCTCAGTGTGGTTTTTTTTTTTTTTCTTATCAAGTTGAGAACTTTTACCTTTTCACCTAAAGGAAGCACTTTATGGCTTCTCTTTGGCATATGCAAATTGCCAGCATTACTGCTTGTGTTTTAAGACCATTATTAAGTAAAATAAGGCTTATATGAATACTAGTGTTTGCAATACCATGACAGTCGATCTGCTGGGAAGACTACTAAGTAACTGACAGGTGGGATATGATGGACAAAGGGATGATGCCTGTCTTGGGCAGGACTTAATGGGGTGGCTTGAGATTTCATCGTGCTATTCAGAACAGCACTTAAGAATTGTTTATTTCTGGAATTTTCCATTCAATATTTTTGGACTACAGTTGACTGGGTAACTGAAACCATGGAAAGCAAAGCTACAGAATTGGGAGTGGGGGACGGAAACTACTACATTTCCTCATTTGGACATAGCAGTTTTTTCTCTATGGATAGTGGAGGGTGATGAGGGAGGGGAGTGTTGAAAAGAGGACAGATACAGAATTATAGAAACTGTATAAACTGACTGATTTGAGAATATGGAAAACAAGAGCCTGAAATCTTTGGAGTTTGATGTTCGTTTTAACATTTCAAAGAAAGTTATGGGAAACTTAAAAAAGTTGTGCTCAATTGCTTCAGTTGTGTCCTCCTCTTTGCGACCCCATGGTCTATAGCCAGGCTCCTCTGTCCATGGGATTCTCTAGGCAAGAATACTTGTGTGGGTTACCATGCCCTCCTCCAGGGGATCTTCCTGACCCAGGGATCAAACCCACATCTCTTGCATCTTCTGTATTGGCAGGCAGATTCTTTACCCACTCAGGCACCTGGGAAGCCCTCTTACAAAGGTTGGGAGAATTTTTTTTTTTTTAATATAGCTGCTTTATACTGCTGTGTCAGTTTATGCTGTACAGCAAAGTGAATCAGTTATACATATACGTATATCCCCTCTTTTTTTGGATTTCCTTCCCATTTAAGTCACCATGGAGCACCAAGTAGAGTTCCTTGTGCTACACAGTAGGTTCTCATTAGTTATCTATTTTATACATATTTGTGTTTATATGTCAGTCCCAACCTCCCAATTCATCCCACCCACCCCTTTCCACCTTGACATCCATACAATTTGTTCTCTATGTCTGTGTCTCTTATTTCAGCTTTGCAAATAAGATCATCTGTATCATTTTTTTAAGATTCCATTAATGTGCGATATTTATTTTTCTCTTTCTGACTTACTTCACTCTTTATGATAGTCACTAAGTCTATCCATGTTGGCAGATGACAGTGTCATTACAATGATTAGCAGTCTTAAAATGTTTAGCTTTCTCCATACATTGTGGCACGGGACACTTCAATGTTGAAATTTCAGCTAGGCAGCACTTTATTTATACTAACCCCACAATTTTTCCTACTTATGATTTTTCACAATGCAAAGATTCCTGAATTTCTCCTTTGAAGCTAAACAAGAGACGATTTCTGGAGTTTGGGAGATCCCTTGTTATTTGCATAGATTCATTGTCATTGCTATTCACTTTCTTACCCCTATTATTCATTTTTAGTGTATCAGCATTTCTTATTTGCCTGTGAAGACTATTTTTTGACAATATTTGCAGCAGTTTCTGTGGAAAATGTTTTATTAAAAAAAAAAAAAGGTAGCGGCAAGGGGAATATCATCTTGTAGCTCTTAGTGATAGAGCCTGTTGCCATGGAGTCCTGGATCAGATTGGCTGACCCCGGGCCAATGAGCGGTTAGAACATAAATACATCATCATTTAACCTTGCAGAATTCATTTATTCAGTGATATATGACATTCATACTGTACATAGAGTTGTGAACTAAATTGTTTCAAGAATGGTATAAGGTGGTTTTCTCTTCCCTTTCAAAATTTCCTGCTTAATGTAAACAGTTGTAATAATGCATTATCTTCTCGCTTTGATTTGATTGGGAGAAAATATGGTGGGAAATACCTTTCACCTGTCTGTGAATTGAGCTGCTGCTGCAGTCAGTTGGGCTTATGCCAAGTCTAAGTCAAACTCTGGCCTCTAGACTAGAGGAGATTTGTCTTGATATCTGAAGCTGCCTTGCTTATTTTGGTAGCTTTAGAGCTGAGTCAGAAATTGGCATCTTTTTTTCTTGGTTTTTCTTTTTTCTCTTCTACCCTGATATGATAGTCCATGTAAATATTATATTGCACATTATTTGATCTGGTGTTAGAGAATGATCTGGGAGTAGCTTCGGAGTTCTCCATCTTCACTTCTTTAGCTTGTTCATATTTATCAACATAAAAGAGAGCGAGATTTCACTTAACTCAGTGTTAGTTCCTTGTCACGGCAGATCATGGCATGAATCTTCCTCTGTACCTTATGACTGAAAATGATTCATTCATATAAAGAAGGTACCCCTTCTAGATCTTGCAAATGAAAAAAAGTATTGTGTTTTTCTTCTTACATTGTGTGTCAGGAGTACTTGAGAAATTATGATGGGTCTTGATCTTCTCTCCTCCAGTGTTCCCATACTTGGCTATTTACAGATTTGAAGGATTGAGAGAGACCTCAAAAGGTCCATGAGTCTGTTCCCCTCTTTTGAACCATTTGAGTCTCTGTGAGTGAGTTGTGAACTTCTCATACGGTTACTTTCTGTCTCAGAGGAATAAAACCAAACTTCAGATTCATCTGTTTAGCAGAGAGGAGCAAAAAATCTGTTTGGTATCTGACTAACTTTTTGTGGGGGAGGCCTTAGAAAAATAGGATGGGAAGTATTTGGGATTTTGTAATTTTAGTTATTGTGACCAGAAAAAAGCTCCCTGGGATGGCATCTGAGTAAAGACCTGAGAAGACTGAGTAACCAAGTAGAAGAAGGAACTGTGAAAGCCTTCCCTTGTTACTGTTGTTCAGTCACCCAGTCGTGTCCGAATCTTTGTGACCACATGGACTGTAGCACACCAGGCCTCCCTGTCCCTCACCATCTCCTGCAGTTTGCCCAAGTTCATATTCATTGCACTGGTGATGCCCCATCTCATCCTCTGACGCCCTCTTCTCCTTCTGCCCTCGATCTTTCCCAGAATTGGGGATTTTTCCAGTGAGTCGTCTGTGCACATCAGATGACCAAAATACTGGGGCTTCAGCTTCAGTCCTTGCAGTGAATATTCAGGGTTGAAATCCCTTCAGAGTGACTGGTTTGATCTCCCTGCTGCTCAAGGGACTTTCAGGAGTCTTTTCCAGCACCACAGTTCAAAAGCATCAGTTCTTTGCCGTTCTGCCTTCTGTACGGTCCAGCTGTCACAACCGTACATGACCACTGGGAAGATCATCGCCTTGACTATACGGACCTTTATTGGCAAAGTAATGTCTCTGCTTTTCAACACACTGTCTAGGTGTGTTTGTCATCGCTTTCCTGCCAGGAAGCAGTAGTCTTCTGATTTCTGATTTCATGACTGCAGTCACCGTCTGCAGTGATCTTGGAGCCCAAGAAGATGAAATCTGTTACTAGTTCCACGTTTTCCCCTTCTATTTGCCATGCAGTAATGGGGCCAGATGCCATGATCTTAGTTTTTGCAGCCTTTAGTCTTAAGCCGGCTCTTTCTCCTCCTTCATCCTCATCAAGAGGCTCTTTAGTTCCTCTTCGCTTTCTGCCATTACAATGGTATCTGCATATCTGAGGTTGTTGATGTTTCTCCCGCCTATCTTGATTCTGGCATTTCTCATGATGTGCTCAGTGTATAGGCTAAACAAAGTGACAGCAGACAGTCCTGTCATACTCCTTTTTCAGTCTTGAACCAATCAGTTGTTCCATACAGGGTTCTGACTGTTGCTTCTTAACCTGCATGTAGGTTTCTCAGGAGACAGGTAAGATGGTCTGATATTCCCATCTCTCTGACAGCTTTCTACGGTTTTTCATGATTGACACAGTCAAAGGTTTTAGTGTAGTCGATGAAACAGAGATAGATGTTTTTCTGGAATTCTCTTGGTATAATCCAGTGAATGTTGGCAACTTGGTCTCTAGTTCCTTTTCCTTTTCTAAACCCAGTTTGGACATCAGGAAGTTCTTGGTTCACATAATGCTGAAGCCCAGTATGCAAGATTCTCATGGTTCTCAACGGTTATACTGAGGTGGTTTGCATTCCCTCCTCCAGTGGATTACATTTGTCAGAACTCTCTGCTATGACCTGTCCATCTTGGGTGACCCTGCACAGCATGGCTCATAGCTTTACGGGGTTATGCGCACCCCTTTATGACAACAAGGCAGTGATCCTTGAAGGGGAAGCCATCCCTAACTCACCCTTTAATGATGCTCAGTCATGTCCGACTCTTTGCAACCCCATGGACTGCAGCATGCCAGGCTTTCCTGTCCATCACCAACTCCTGGAGCTTGCTCAAATTCTTGTTCATTGAATCGATGATGCCGTCAACCATCTCATCCTCTTTTGTCCCCTTCTCCTCCTGCCTTTAATCTTGCCCAGCATCAGGGTCTTTTCAGATGAGTCAGTTCTTTCCCATCAGGTGGCCAAAGTATTGGAGCTCAGCTTTAGCATCAGTCCTTCCAATGAATATTCAGGACTGATTTCCTTTAGGATTGACTGGTTTGATCTCCTTGCAGTCCAAGGGACTCTCAAGAGTCTTCTCTAACACTACAGTTCAAAAACATTAATTCTTTGGGGCTCAGCTTTCTTTATAGTCCAACTCTCATATCCATACATGACTACTGGAAAAACCATAGCTTTGACTAGATGGACCTTTTTTGGTAAAGTAATGTCTCTGCTTTTTAATATGCTGTCTAGGTGGGTCATAGCTTTTCTTCCAAGGAGCAAGCGTCTTTTAATTCCATGGCTGCAGTCACCATGGGCAGTGATTTTGGAATCCCAAAAAATAAAGTCTGTCACTTGTTTCCATTGTTTCTCCATCTATTTGCCATAAAGTGATGGGACCGGATGCCATGATCTTTGTTTTTTGAATGCTGAGTTTTAAGCCAGCTTTTCCTCTCTCCTCTTTCACTTTCATCAAGAGGCTCTTTAGTTCCTCTTCACTTTCTGCCATAGTGTAGTGTCATTTGCGTATCTGGGTTATTGATATTTCTCCTGGTAACCTTGATTCCAGCTTGTGCTTCATCCAGCCCGGCATTTCACATGATGTACTTTGCATTTATAAGTTAAATAAGCAGGGTGACAATATACAGTCTTGATGTACTCCTTTCCCAATTTGGAACCAATCTGTTGTTCCATGTCCAGTTCTAACTGTTGCTTCTTGACCTGCATACAGATTTCTTAGGAGGCAGGTAAGGTGGTCTGGTATTATTTTTTATCATTTTTTAAGAGAGTGTGTGTGCTTTTAATATATATTACAGCAAAATTTAAATAGTATCTTAAATAAGACAAAAGAAGTCTTTCTCTTACATTCAGGAAATCCAGAGGTAGCCAATCCAATCCAGGGTTGGTCTCATCAAGGAGTTAGGTTTCTTCTGTTGCCCCACTGTCTGTGGTTTTCAATCCTATCAACTCATAGCCTCAGATGATGAGTGAAGTGCCAGCCTTTACTTCTGCATTCAAGACAGCAAGAATCAGGGATCAGTGAAGAAGGGCCATCTGTTTCTATTAGGGATACTTCATACAAGTTGTATTTACTATTTTTATTAGTTTCCTGGGGGTGCTGTAACAAAATACCACAAACAGGAGTGTGTAAACAACAGAAATTTCTTTTCTCACAGTTCTAGAGGCTAGAAGTCTCAAGATCAAGGTGTCAGCAGATTGGAATTTTCCTGAAGCCTCTCTCTTGGATTTCCAAATGGCCTGTTTACTGTGTACTCCCATGGTTTTTTTCTTTATAGGCCCTATCTCCAAATATAGTCACATTCTGAAGCACTGGGGGTAAGGGAGTGGATAGGGCTTCAGCATGTGAATTTTGAGAGGACACAATCCAGCCATAATAATACTTCTTTCTACTTATATCCCATGGACCACACCTAGTCACACATTCATTTTTAGCTATAATGAAAGTTAGAATGTGTATAACATTTTTACAGTCAGCCATGTGCCCAACTGCAAATCAATAGTTGTATTAAGAAAGAGGTGATTGGATATTGGGGAATGAAAAGCAGGCTCTCCTTTGTAGTGGAGGCTTAAGGAGTAATGATTCTTAAAGTTTTCCAGTTCCTTCATGTGAAATTAGATTGTTCTTACCTTATTTCTCTGAATTCACATTCAGGTTTAGATTTTGAAAGATTATTTTAAAACTAAATTGTTGGCTTAAGTGCCCTCTCCACCTCATAGGTTGACCTCTGAGTTCATCACAGTGGGTAATACACACTTAGCTGCATAGTGTTTTAAGTTTGCAAGAGAAGCATCTTGAAATGCCATAAGCAATAGGTAAATTGTTATTTTTCTTGTTTTCTTTGCTAGCATGTCTTGTCTGGGTTTAGTTGGGAGCAGTTTTGCCAGGATGTGGGAAAAGACAATGTGAACTTTCAAAGTCTTTTCCATTTCTAAAATTCTGTGTTATTTTCTCCATAGTGGCATTACTGTGATAAAGCTAAAGAAAATGGAAGTAGTAGAGGTGCTCCACTGTTGGAGCACTGCTCCTTTTTGTTTGAAAGAGGAGGAAATATGATTTGTTCTATTTTGCTCAAGGAAATAAAATGGGCATTTTTGGCCAAGAATGTAGAGAAGCTGATAAAACTATAATGAAGCCCAACTGACACTTCAGTCCATTAATCAGAGCACCTGCAGCTCTCATTTTGGGGCAAGTACAACCGTAACAGATACTGAGCAAAGAAAGAGGATACATGTTCAGAACATTTCGATATTGTTTCTCTCTTTACTTTGCCTAAGGAATTGCTGTGGACATCAGCCAACTGTGGCCTCCCTTACACACCAGTGAATCCTTTTGCATTTATAGAGTAGAATGGTTTTCTCACGCTTCCCTGATTTGGAGAATTGGCACAGTTGTTGTTGTTGTTGCTTTTATTGGCTTAGTATTAGTGAAACCTATGACATTTGACTTCTGAAATCTTTAAAAGACTTGGTGACTGTCACGTAGCTATAGCTTTACATGTTCCATAAGTGCTTTATACTCTATTCCCCCGTATTTTGCTTTCTCTTTATGACGAGAAGGGAGTGTTGGACCTGTATCTGTCATTACTCAGTACAGCCTTCTTTCTTGTCCTTGTCCCAAGGGCAGTTGAACCAATTTTCCTTTTCAGACATACAGTTACCATAATTTTTTTTCTTTTTATCCTTTGGACACTGTAGTGGAAAGAACATGGGATTTTGGAATCAAGAAGACCTGGTTTGAATTCTAGCTTCTTTTACAGGCTGTATGGCCCTCAGTAATGTATTTTATTTATTAAATGATGATATTTTATACCTTGAGAAGATCAAACAAGATATTTTCTATAAACTGTAAAAAATTTAAAGTCCTGAGAGGTGACTTAGATTGAGGCAAAAAATGGGAGAGTTTGCAAGCCCCAAAGTATGTCCCCTGCCGACACTCTCTGAAGGGAGACCTTGGATCTGGGCACTCCTTCCATCCCATACTTCATGTCCCAGAACGCTCTTGAATGTCTACCTTGGGACACCTAGAACTTTGGTTTTGGGTTCAGACACAGCTAGGCTAGAATCTTGCCTTTGCCCCCTCATTGTATTAGCTTGAGAAAGTTATTTAATTCCTCAGAGCTTTGGTTTCTTCATCTGAAAAATACCCTAACGTTTTGTTAGGATTAAAGAAATGTATAGAAACAGTAATCAGAGTCATAGAAAGAATGTAGACTTTGGCATCAGCACAAGAGGTTTGATTCTGTCATTTAATAGTAGTGTGACCTTGGGTAAATTCCTTAACTACTCTTCGTGGATATAATTTGAAGTACATAAAGTCACCAGGTTCATAATTGTGCTCAATAAACATTAATGGTTTTTCCTTTTGTCCTAACTCCAGTGTCAAAGAATGTATGAATAGGCTAAGCCATCATGAGTGTCTGTACAGTTTGTTTTGTTTTTAACCTGTCATTTTAAACCTATGAATATTTTGTCCCCACTGTCTTGACTCCTATGGGCATTTTTTTCTCTTTGTGTATGTATGTGTGTTTAAATAACATACAGTAAAACACACAAATATTAAGCACTCAGTTAATAATAATTAAGTTTTGACATTTATATACACCCATGTGACCACTACCCCAAACAAAGCAGAATATTTCCATCACTCCTAAAGGATCCCTTATGTCTCTCTTGAATCAGTATTTTACCTCCAAACCTTTCTGATTTAAACCACTGTCGGGTAGTTTTGCCTGTTCTTGAAATTCATGTAAGTGGATTTACATAGTCTATATTTTTAGGGAGAGAGATTTGCTTTCTTCTACCTACCATACAGTTTGTTTTTTTTTTATAATAATGTAGTTTACTGAATCACTGTTATACAACTGAAACTAACTATAAATCAACTATGTGTGTGTGTGCATTCAATCAGTTGTGTCTGACTCTTTGCAACCCCACGGACTGTAGCCCACCAGCCTCTTCTGTCCAGGGGATTTTCCAGGCAAGAATACTGGAGTGGGTTGCCGTTTCCTACTCCATACCATACAGTTTTGAAATCCATGCATGTTTTTGTGTATGTCAGTATACAGCCAATGGGGTCAGTGTGATTGAATCAGTTCTTTCTTCTCAAGTCTCAAAAAAGAAACAGAATTACCATGATTGATCCGCCTTCTAGGGGCTCAGGGATAGGGTCACCTTCCCTAATCATGTGTCCTCAGAGGAAAGCAGATACCAGAAGTTCATTTTTTAGATTGTTGAATAGTATTCTGTTATATGAATATACCACAATTTGTTTATCCATTCTTCTGAGCCCCTGGATTTTAAATATTTTTTCAATATGAGTATCAGTTGGGAGTAACTTACTATTGATGTATAAATTAGAAAAGGATTAGAAAGTTTATAGGGATTTTGCCACAGAGTAAGTCAGAATTTTTAGCCTCTAGTTATTTTCTTCTTTCTTGTATTCTCTCTACCTGGTCATAGATTAAAAGGAAGAAAATTAAATTGCCCTTCTATCTCTGAATATCCTCTCTATATTCTTTTTGGCACAATGCCTAGAAGGTTTTTATAGAGTTTATGGAAGGATATATAATATCACTGTGCTCTGGAAGGTACTTACCTTGGCAGTCAAAAAATTTATGGGGAATATGCAATATTCTCCCTGAAAAAAATTGCCAAATCTTGGCTTCCAATCATCTTCTCTTGTATCATCCTATTTCCTCACTCCCTCTCCTTGCCCCTCACTTCTGACAGTCCCTCTGTGCAGCTTCAAGCCACTGAGTGTCCTCAGGAGACACTCTGCCTTAAAATTGTGCTATTTGCCAGGGTGAAATGTACAGTGTACCCAAATAGGTTGTAGGGAAGCACACCATCTAGGCTCTCTTGGGAGCTTACTGTCTTGTTTTGTTTTAGTCAAGTTATATATGAAATAGTTCCTTTCTTCATTGAATAAGCCATCCACAGCGGAAATTGTTTCTTTGCCTTTTATCCCTTATCTGCTGACTTTATTTTTGCTCTTTAAAGACCTTTCTTTCTTTTCTTCCTTTCTTCCTGCTAATAAATTCTCTTGTCCCTTGGCTACAACTTTTGCTTTGTTTTGGCCCAGAAAAAATTGTTTCCAGGGATCCTTATGTCCCAACAGATAAAGAGAGCCTTCTGCGTAGGATTACAGGGTTAGAAGTGACTGTAGTTAAAATTATAGAACAAAACAGAACCCCAGCGAAGTAATACAGATTTGACCTCCATGTATCTTGTGATGGGTCTTAACTCTAGGATAGTAACACTCTGACCTCTCATTACTAGCTTATTCTCTCTGATGCACCTTTCTCCGTGTGTTTGTAGGTTGTTGCAGTCCAGACATCATCTACACAGAAGACAACCTTCAGCAGAAGAAAAGCATTTCTCTAGTGGCTTTTTTTTTCTTTTTTTTTTCAAATACAATGGCCTTTCTTTAAAGCCACCCACCCAACAAAGCCCTCTCATGTCTAGCTGGTAATGATTGAGTCACTTGTCCCTTCCCAACCCATTCACAAAAGAAAACAGAATTACCACGATTAGTCTAGCTAATTAGGATCCACCTCATAGGACTCAGGGACAGGATCACCTTTGCTGATCGTGTCCTCAGAGGAAAGCAAACACAAGAGGAAATCTGGGCTGGAGAAGTGTGGGAGAAAGAGGAGATTTGGATAGGCAGCCAGTATAAGGTCTACTGTACCGTTTCCTCTGCTGCTTCCTCTTTCCTTAGGGTAAGAATTACTTTGTTTTACACAGATCTTTAAGAGGCCAGTAGTCTCAGTGGAAATGACTGTCAGAATTCTTAAAAGTGGGTGCATTAATCACTGTCTATTTTATGGATGTCTTAATCTAAAGTTCAAGTTTTCCTGTTTCCCAGTGAGTGAAGGAAACCATGTGACTCCCTGCAACTTAAGTTGGAATGTGTGATGATATTCCACAAGTGGCTGTTATGAAAGACTGTTTTTTGTTTTTAGTTGAATTTTTCATTAGTGCTTTGACTGAATAACAGTGCTTGGACACCATGAAGTTATTATTAGTCCAGCTGTCCAGACAGTTGAGCCTTTTCTGCCTTAGATGTAAAGAGGAGCTGCAAAGTTATTATTCTGATTTGACAATATACCTGTTTGGTAATTGAAGCCCATCCTGGAAAAAGAAACAACTGCTACTTTATATTTTTCCATACCACTTTCTCCCATTTTTTCAGTTTATTGAGATTTAATTGATAGATAGCTCTGTATAAGTTAAAAGTGCTCAGTTCAGGTGAGTTTAGTCACTCAGTCATGTCTGACTCTTTGCGACCCCATGAATCGCAGCATGCCAGGCCTCCCTGTCCATCACCATCTCCTGGAGTTCATTCAAACTCTCGTCCATTGAGTCGGTGATGCCATCCAGCCATCTCATCCTCTGTCGTCCCCTTCTCCTCCTGCCCCCAATCCCTCCCAGCATCAGAGTCTTTTCCAATGAGTCAACTCTTTGTATGAGATGGCCAAAGTACTGGAGTTTCAGCTTTAGCATCATTCCTTCCAAAGAAATCCCAGGGCTGATCTCCTTTAGAATGGACTGGTTGGATCTTCTTGCAGTCCAAGGGACTCTCAAGAGTCTTCTCCAACACCACAGTTCAAAAGCATCAATTCTTCGGTGCTCAGCTTTGTTCACAGTCCAACTCTCACATCCAAATATGACCACTGGAAAACCATAGTTTAAGTATACTGCTTAATAATTTCACATACATATACTATGAAATGATTACCACAATAAGTTTAGTTAACATCCATTTCCTCATAGATGGTTTCCTTCTGCTGCTGCTGCTGCTGCTGCTGCTGCTGCTAAGTCGCTTCAGTCGTGTCCGACTCTGCGACCCCGTAGACGGAAGCCTACCAGGCTCCCCCATCCCTGGGATTCTCCAGGCAAGAACACTGGAGTGGGTTGCCATTTCCTTCTCCAATGCATGAAAGTGAAAGTGAAGTCACTCAGTCGTGTCCGACTCTTAGTGACCCCATGGACTACAGCCTACCAGGCTCCTCTGCCCATGAGATTTTCCAGGCAAGAGTACTGGAGTGGGGTGCCATTGCCTTCTCTGGGTTTCCTTCTAGGTTGATGAAAATGTTTTGCAACTAGACAGAGGTGGTGGTTACACAACATTGTGAATATATTAAATCCACTGAATTCACTTCAAAGTGCTTAATTTATGTTGAGTGAATTTTTTCAATTCAATTAAATACAATTCCAGGCCAAAATTTTTTTTTTTCTTTTGATGAGAACTTTTAGGAGCTACTCTTTTAGCAGCTTTCAAAATATACCATGCAGTTAACTGTTGTCATCTCTATAGTCATTACATCTCCAGTACTTACGTATCTTTTCACTAGGGGTGTGTACCTTTTGACCACTTTCATCCAGTTTTCCCCACTCCCCACCTCTAACTTTTCTTTCTGACAGAGTAATCTGTTTAAGGTTATTTAAGCCTGAAAAAGAAAAATATTAAAGATTTGTCATGTGGTAAAAGTAGTAAACTTAATTTTGTTTGACTCTGAAGGCAGATTTAGGGTCAGGATTGAAACAGTTCATAGCTTTCTATAGGGAGAAACTATACAACAGTGAAAGTGAAAGTCGCTCAGTCGTGTCCGACTCTTTGTGACCCCATGGACTATACAGTCCATGGAATTCTCAAGGCCAGAATACTGGAATGGATAGCTTTTCCCTTCTCCAGGGGGTCTTCCCAATCCATGGATGGAACCCAGGTCTCCCACATTGTAGGCGGATTCTTTACCAGCTGAGTCACAAGTTAAGGCTATAAAATGGTGAGTTGATCCTGTCCTGGGAGTTTTCTAGAAGAAAGAAAGTTCCTCTCAGGAACTCACACAAAAAGAACTCTTCTTTGGGGAGGATGGGGATGATCGCATGAGGTTGCATCTAAGAACTTTTCCAGTTCTCATCTTTATTGATGTTTCCTAGCTAAGAGATACAGAGAAGGGATGTACTAAGTTTTACTATCCTTCAGACTGAAGAGAATTGAGGCTTTATTTATCCATGGAGAGAAAAGACAAGTATATGTGTGTATGCAGTTCCCATGTGCAGCCAATGACCATAAGCTCTGTAGGTTATAACTTTAAAGAGAAATTATTTGGCTGCATTATGTCCTCGTTGTGGCACGTGGCAGCTTCTGTTGCAGTGCTCAGGCTTCTCTGGAGTTGTGGCACATGGTCTTCAGAGTACATGGGCTCAGTTGTTTTGGCACACGGACTTAGTTGCCCCATGGCATGTGGGGTTTTTGCTCTCTGACCAGGGATCAAACTCACATCCTCTGCATTGGAAGGTGGATTCTTAACCGCTGCACCACCAGGGAAGTCTTTTTATAGAAATCTCCAGACACTGAATCAATTAAAAAATAAAATATCAGCCATTTTCCTTGTGTAGTCAGTATCTTCCAGTGTTTCTCATCTTTAAATTCAACTGTATGACTGATTGTATGAGTGACTTTGGCCTTTTAAACTAAGTCTCCAGGCAGCTGCTCAGGAGCTACCAAAAGGTGAACAAAGCAATAATCTTGCAGACTAATTTATGCCAGGTTGAGGTTACACGTGCTTCTTAAGAACCTTCTGGGTTTTATCCTTGAAACTGATTTGAAGGAGGAAAAAATGTCTGGCATGACAATTTTCTTGAAGCACTTCTGTTTGTTTAGCTTAGTTTCTAGGGTCACATGCCAAGAGACACGACATCTGAGAGGGTTTCCAGTCTTATCTTTTTAAAGAGGGGAAAGAATTATTTAGGATTCAAGTACAGTCAGTAATCCATGTAAGGAGAAGCCTCTATTATAAACCATTGTTGGAGCTAAGTATATTTGACTTCAACAGTTGTTGAGAACATGAATCTTTGTATAGAGCATCAGCTTCTGTTTCTGAATATGTGCTGAGATTACTATGTTGACCTTATTACAGGGTTTCTTGTAGCTATAGCAAGTGACAAGAGCTAGCAACCCCTGCAGTATAAATCTCTGTGTTTTTGGGACCCAGTAAAGTGACTGAACTCAAATAGTGAATAGCAAAGCAAAGATTCTCCCTTCCTCCAGGGAGAGACCCGGTCTTTCTGAAGAGCAGATGACTACAAACTCTTCTTACCTTTTCAGTTTGCTTAAGATAAAAGAAAGAATTTAAGATTCTGTAAACATTGTCTGATTTTGCTGCTTTTTTGATGGAGGAAACACTTGAAGTTGTTAACAGTGTTGTGGTTTGTGGTAGCTGTAGGGTTTCTCCCTTGGGAAAGAAGAGTGGTCTTCTCCAGTATTGAATAGAGCTTTATATTTTCCTCCGTTCTGAGGAGAGTCTGGTGAGTTAACTCTGTGAAGTGCTCAAGCTGAAAATGTGAGCAAATTTCTGGAGGGAACAAGGGAAGGAAAATAAAATGCCAAGGGGACTTTATACTGCATTGCTTTAGAACTGAATCCTGGTGAATCTCAAAACAATTATGCTGAGTAAAAGAATCCATATAGTGTATGATGTAAAATTCTAGAAAATGGAGACAGAACTGTAGTGACAGTGGTTGGCTGGGAATATGGAGAGGGGAGGATGGGCTTATAAAGGAGCAGGAGGAAGCTTTTATAATATGCCCACTGTTTTGATTGGGATGATGTTTCACAAATGTATGCATGTTTCATAATTCATCAAATTGTACATTTCTTTTGGCTGTACCACGTGGCTTGCAGGATCTTAATTCCCCACCAGGGATTGAACCTGGGCCCTCAGCAGTGAAAATGTGGAGTCCTAATCACTGGACTGCCAGAGAATTCCTGTGGTGATGGTTTAGTTGCTAAATCTGACTCTTATGACCCCATGGGCTATAGCCTGCCAGGCTCCTCTGTCCATGGGATTCTCCAGGCAAGAATGCCGGAGTGGGTTGCCATTTCCTTCTCCTAGTACATTTTAAATATATGAAATTTATGTCAGTTTTACCTCAGGAGACCTGCATTTGATCCCTGGGTTGGGAAGATCCCCTAGAGAAGGGAATGGCTACCCACTCCATTATTCTTGCCTGAAGAATCCCATGGACAGAGGAGCCTGGCAGGTGCTATAGTCAGTCTACGGGGTCACAAAGAGTTGGATACGACTGAGCTATACCCTAAAGTTAAAAAAAAAAACACACCACACCCTAAAGTTAAAAAAAAAATGAAATTTTTTTTCTAGGGGCAACATTTATCAAAGAACCCTATACTGGGTTATAGGAAGGCTATTGTAGGCTTCGTGTGAAATACTAATCTTGTGTGTATTAACTATAGATGCACAACTCCTGTTTAATGCATTTCATGTTTTTTTAGGAGTCCATAGAGGCTACTGTATTCTATTGAAGAAGATGTCTAACAGCAACACTACTCAAGAGACCCTGGAAATAATGAAAGAATCGGAAAAAAAGCTGGTGGAAGAATCTGTAAACAAAAACAAGTTTATATCTAAGACGCCAAGCAAAGAAGAAATTGAGAAAGAGAGTGAAGATACCAGTTTGCGTCAGGAGACACAGGTAAGGATTAGAAGCGCATCCTGTGTGCATTCTTCTCAGCAAAACAGAAGTGTCCTTATGGGTGGTATTGGAGACCTATAGGAAGCCAGTCACTTACACAGACATTGGAATCTCCCTAAAAGCCGAGCTTCAGCTCTCAAGAAATATCTCTTCCACTTTTTGTCAGAGTCCACAATGAAGTTCAAAGAAAACAGAATGAAATCCCTAATCTGTTAGGACCTGAGTAACACTGGTTCTTGCTACATTTTGATATTTTTTTAATGATCAAAAAATAAACTATATAGTGATATTTAATGTCATAATATGGCTTATAATAAACTCTTAAAATGACAACTGCCTGGCTTTATACAGTGTTAAATTCATATTCTGGTTGTGTTAAAGCAGTCAGTATTTTCTGGATCAGAAATAGTCTCTGAACTTGCCACTTGGTAAATGTGCGTGAGAAGAATTTTATTCTTTGGTTGCCATGTTGTTTTCCATCCAAATTCATACTGCAGTGCAGATATGATGGCAGTAGATTGCCAGCCGAGCTTCTTCCAGGGCTCCTTTTTGGTACCCAGCCAGCCCGGCCTCTGAGCCTTCTCTAGCTTACCTGTTTCAGTTCTCTTCCTTGTGGTTACAACTAGTTTCCTTTGTTACCCAAGCTGAAATAGCATAAATCCTTTCCTTGCCCAGGGGTGAGACTGGTCTTTATTATATGCCTAGGAGGTAGACTGTTAACTGCAGTTAGTTTAAACAACAGTAGCAATAACATTTTTGAGGGTCTGGAAACTTGAAACATGATTTTTCTGGACAACCAGTTCACCTAGGCCTTGTCTTTAAGACAGCAACAACACGAAGGGATAAATTAAATTAAAATCAGACAACTCTGAAATATTTTGTTCTCTAGCTGCCTGCTTTTTCTACTGTTTTTCCTCTTACAGTTTGCCAGATCTGTGTCATGGCTGCTTTTCTTTCCATTATCTTTTGCATGTGAGTTGTCATTCCCCACCCATCCTTCCAGGGTTTGGGGAGACAGTCTGCCGCTGTTGCAGCTCTACTTTTAGCTTCCACTGATACCAATAATGAATTTTAAATCCTCAGGACAGATAAGTGCTGAATATTTAATTATGTGCTGTCATGTTACATGGACGATAATAATTAAATGAACTTTTGAGTTCAAGTTACTCTGTTCTCAGGAGACTATTTTAAGTGGTGTTCTGAACTCCTGTTGTGTGTTCTTCTTGAAGACAGGCAGAAAAGAAAGGATGACTATAGGTTTTATATGCCTTATGGATACTTACTTGGTTTAAGAATGTCTTCACCTATATGTCTGGATAGGTTGTGTGGGAGGCTGGGAAGGGAACCTGCCTCCCCTCAGACTCCTTTCGTGGCTGCTAGTGCAGGTTGAGTTGCTGCTGCCATTTCCTGGAGCTCCTGCTCCTTCTACAAAGTCTTCATTCTTGGCCACCCTTGGCCACCCTTCAGAAGCCTTCTCCCCTCTACCAGTATTCCTCTTCAGTAACACTAAAAATTTTGCTCTTTCTCTTACCTTCCTCTAAAGTCTTAAGTCTCCCCAAGAATCTTACTGATGCTGAGAGTACCTGTTATGAATTAGAACTGGATAGTTCCAAATATTGTTCTAGAATATTATGAATTGGAGCTGGAAAGTTTGAGGAAAGGGTACTTTCATTACTTGTGCTGTGAGACATATTCTTGGAATCAGCAATTGGAATTCAGAACATCTTTGGCATGAAAACAGTGCTATGTAAGACAGGTTCTGAGATTCAGTTTAGAATGGGCAAGCCCTGACATAACAAATACTGAACTCTTAGGTGGGTCCTTTAAAGAACTGAGCTAGGCTTTCTGCCTTTATACTTGTAATCCCCTCTGATTCATCTACCATACTGCTTTAGAAAGATGGCTATGAAATAACGATCTGATTGTGTTAATTCTCTTCAACCTTTCTGTGTCTCTTCATGCCCTAGGCTAAGTCCCAAATTTGTCAGCATGGCATATTGTGACCTAGCCCCTTGCCTGCTATCCATCCACCTCTGACATTCTATGCTTCAGCCTAACGGATTCCCTGGTCCCTGTTATAAATTGGAGCTGAAAAGTTTGGAGAAAGCATGCTTTTATACATGCTTTCTCTAACTAGAACGCCTTCCTTGGTGTTCTTTCCCTGGCCTTTGCCAGGTCAGTTTAGTCTCATCATTGTATCTCTAAGGCCCAACACAGTTCCTTGTAGGCACTCATTATTTATGAACATATGAATTTATGAATTCCTAGGTCTTAGTTAGATACTTGCACTCCTATAGCACTTCATAAGTACCTCTGTAATGCACTTAATATCCTATATTGTAATTGTCCATTTGTCTGTCTTCTTCAGCAGAATTATGAGTTCCTTTTTGACAAGGCTTCTGTCTTTTATCTTTGTATCCTCCAGTAGTTAGCATGGGGTCTGATACATACTAGGCCTTCAGTATGTGTTTGACTATTAAATGAAAATTATGCATTCTGAGAAATTCACAGATTTATACATTTTTGTAGAGATATAAATTGGTATTTATAAAGTTAGAGATACCAAGGGAACATTTCATGCAAAGATGGGCACAATAAAGGACAGAAATGGTATGGATCTTACAGAAACAGAAGATATTAAGAAGAGGTGGAAGAATACACAGAAGAACTATACAGAAAAGATCTTCATGACCCAAATAACCACAATGGTGTGATCACTCACCTAGACCCAGACATCCTGGAATGTGAAGTCAAGTGGGCTTTAGGAAGCATCACTACAAACAAAGCTAGTGAAGGTGATGGAATTCCAGTTGAACTATTTCAAATCCTAAAAGATGAGGCTGTTAAAGTGCTGCACTCAGTATGCCAGCAAATCTGGAAAACTCAGCAGTGGCCACAGGACTGGAAAAGGTCAGTTTTCATTCCAGTCACAAAGAAAGGCAATGCCAAAGAATGTTCAAACTACCACACGGTTACACTCATCTCACAAGCCAGCAAAGTAATGCTCAAAATCCTCCAAGCCAGGTTTCAACAGTACGTGAACCATGAACTTCCAGATGTTCAAGCTGGATTTAGAAAAGGCAGAGGAACCAGAGATAAATTGCCAACATCCTCTGGATCATTGAAAAAGCAAGAGAGTTCCAGAAAAACATCTACTTCTGCTTTATTGATTATGCTAAAGCCTTTGACCGTGTGGATCACAATAAACTGGAAAATTCTTGAAGAGATGGGAATACCAGACCACCTGACGTGCCTCCTAAGAAATCTGTATGCAGTCAAGAAGCAACAGTTAGAACCAGACATGGAACAGACTGGTTCCAAATTGGGAAAGGAGTATGTCAAGGCTGTATATTGTCACCCTGCTTATTTAACTTATATGCAGAGTACATCATGAGAAATGACAGGCTGGATGAAGCACAAGCTGCAATCAAGATTACTGGGATAAATATCAATAACCTTAGATATGCAGATGATACCACCCTTATGGCAGAAAGTAAAGAGGAACTAAAGAGCCTCTTGATGAAGGTGAAAGAGGAGAGTGAAAAAGCTGGCTTAAAACTCAGCATTCAGAAAACTAAGATCATGGCATCCGGTCCCATCACTTCATGGCAAATAGATGGAGAAACAATGGAAACAGTGACAGACTTTATCTTCTTAAGCTCCAAAATCATTGCATTTGGTGACTGCAGCCATGAAGTTAAAAGACACTTGTTCCTTGGAAGAAAAGCTGTGACCAGCCTAGACAGCATATTACAAAGCAGAGACATTACTTTGCCAACAAAGGTCTGTCTAGTCAAAGCTATGGTTTTTCCAGTAGTCATATATGGATGTGAGAGTTGGGCTATAAAGAAAACTGAGCTGAAGAATTGATGCTTTTGAACTGTGGTGTTGGAGAAGACTCTTGAGAGTCCCTTGGACTGCAAGGAGATCCAGCCAGTCCATCCTAAAGGAAATCAGTCCTGAATATTCATTGGAAGGACTGATATTGAAGCTGAAACTCCAATACTTTGGCCACCTGGTGCAAAGAACTGACTCATTTGAAAAGACCCTGATGCTGGGAAAGATTGAAGGCAGAAAGAGAAGGGGACAACAGGGGATGAGTTGGTTGTACGGCATCACCAACGTGATAGACATGAGTTTGAGCAAGCTCCAGGAGTTGGTGATGGACAGGGAAGCCTGGCATGCTGCAGTCCATGGTGTTGCAAAGAGTTGGATACGACTGAGCAACTGAACTGACTGAAATTGGTATAAGTTCTCTGAAGGGCAATTTAGCAATACTTTATAAAAATTTTAAATGGACTGTACAGTATTTGCAGGTATACTCAATGATATAGTCATTGAAGCATTGTTTATACTAACAAACATGAGAAACATCCTAAATGGTCCAGTTTGTGTATGGCCACACAAAGGAATACCATGTAGCCACTAAGAAAAACAGTATCTCTTCTGTGGAGGTATATCCTTGAAGAAAAGTTTAAAAGTAAGGTTTAGGACAGTGTGTACAATCTCCTTTTTTTTTTTTTAAAGTGTGTGTACACAAGTACAATAAACTTATAGATGCATAAAAGATCTCTGGAAAGATTACAAGAAATTCAATACTAGTTGATCCTTTAGGAGGGATCCAGGTAGCTGGGGAACACATGTAAAAGGAGACTTACTGTTCTGTTTTGTGCCATGTGTATGTTCTTACTTATTTGAAAAAATAGTGACAAATCCTGCTTCATATCCCTGGACTATTCTCTTACTGTAACAGATCTTGCCACTGACCAGACTCACCGTCATTTCTTACTCTTTCCACCCACCTTTCCAGTTCTCCATTTTGCATTGTAGCAGTGTTATTTGATAACTAGTGAAGAGGACAAAGCAAAGAGAAATCCTCACCTACCCGGAACCATGCTGGTACTCTGCCTCTGTCTTGTTTCCCCTCCTCTACCCACCAGCCTCAGTTTTCTCCACACCCCAGTGACAGTTCCATTCCAAACATCTTAAAAGCCCTAAGTATCATGCATAACCCTGCTACTGCTGCTGCTGCTAAGTCGCTTCAGTAGTGTCCGACTCTTATGAACCCCATGGACTACAAGGCTCCTCCGTCCATGGGATTTTCCAGGCGAGAGTACTGGAATGGGTTGCCATTGCCTTCTCCATGCATAACCCTGCCCAACCTCTTCTCCAGAGTCCCCATTTTGACTTCTCAGCTATTCAGAAACCTCATAAATTAATTAGTCATTTTTCCCTTCATCCCACCTCAGGCCCTTATTCATCTTCCTCAGCTTCTATCCTGCTCCTTACTCACTCTTCTTACCTCCCTTTGCTCTGGAGGTCTTGTCCACATCTTCCATGCTCCTTTCTTTTTATCCTGCCCCCATCTTATATCCCTGACCCAAACAGGCTATAAGAGCCAACAACCAGGAGCTTAGCACTGGGAGAATTCTCATATTCCAGGAAGTAGGCAGTTGCCAAGAAGAGCCTTCATTCCATTTCTGCAGCCTCAGGAACAGGTTTTTCGAGTATCTGAAGTTAGAACTCTCAGTGTGTTGTCCTCCAAAGACAGTATTTTAAGTGATGCTTAGGGGCCATATTTCACATCCATTATAGGCTAAATAGGCTTCTGTTAGCAAAGTTTGGGGAAGAAACACTCGTCATGCTATGGTAGTAATATTTCTGGAACCATCCTAATCAGGAGAGGATTCCCTGGTTTATTCAAAAGTAATTTTTATCAATCTATGAACTAGGCCAACCAGTCAGTCTCTTTCTGTTTTTTATCTTCATGGTGAGTGATTTGTCTGCAGGTGGCCTGTGGTCCCCTCCATGTCACAGTTGCTAGAGTTGTCGCTTGGGGGACAACCACGACAACAGGGTCTCATCATAGTTTGGCTGTTACAGTGGTTTTAAAGTTAGTGCTTTTTCTCTGTAAATTTGTATTGCTTTTAAGTGTTTATTTCCTCTACCTTTAATATTTTCTAATCCCCTTCTAACAGAGGCGGACATCCAACCATGGTCATGCCAGGAAAAGAGCCAAGGTGAGAGCCCTTCCTCTATAACTTCTAGTGTTATTAGTAGTGCATTGTACAAATGGACTTAACACTAATATCTAGTGTATTTAGGTTACATATATGTAAAGTTTTTTGCCTATACTTTGTACCCTAATTGTGAACATGCACACACACACACAATCACAAACATGCATTGCACATATACATATGTCCTGTTGGAACGTCTGGCTTTATTTTTCTCTGTTATCTTTAGTCTATTTCAGTTACCTGAAAGGATACCCAGCCAAAGCCTCCCACAAACAAAGCCTGAGCAGATTGATACTGGTTCTGTTGTAGTGTTAGTTTCTCTGCTCATCTCTGGCTCTCTTATTTTTCCCCCAACAGTTTTGGGGATTTTTGCCATGAGAATTTTCTGTAAGATAAATCCTCCCTCCTTAGTAAAATGGTTGAACATTTTTGGACGTCCTAAAAATAGAGGCTTTGTTTTGTTTTGGTTTGGTTCACCTTTTAGGTTGGTTCAGGGAGGAGGATTTTGTTTTTAATCATTGTATGATAAAATGAGCACATCACAGATTATTTGAAGCAGTATTATCAGGGAAGACTATAGGTGTTAGTGGTGTGATAGCTTTTTAATTTTAATTAGGGAACAGTAAAATATTAAACTTGTCCTGCATTTGGAAGAATTGTCAACAGAACTAGTAATTAAGGGTATCCACCCTTTTCCCCTAGAAAAATAATGGTAGAATTTGGGAGTGTCCCAGCCAGTATGTAGCTTGGGTTTGAAGAAGACTGTGATGTATGATAAATTGGTTCTGTGGACTGCCTTCCATGGCCTAATCCACAAGTAATGGACTTGACGGTAAAAAGGGTGTTCACGATTTCCCTGGCATCCAGTGGCTAATTCTCTACACTTCCAATGCAGGAGGTAAAGCTTCGATACCTGGTCAGGGAACTAGGATCCTGTATGCCGCATGGCACCTCATAAAGGGGGGAAAAAGCAAACCAGAGAGTATTATCTGCTATTTCACTTCCTCCAAACTTTTTGAAATAAGACAGAAAAGTTTAAAAAGTTTCTATTGTTATTGTCTCCGTTTTACAGAGGAGAAAACTTGGCCTTAATAGAGTTTGAGTGAGATTGACAAAGGACATTTATTAGTAAGTGGCAAAACTAGGCTTAAAGTCAGTTCTTCAGGATTGGAAATTCTTTTCACTGTACTATACAACCTGAAACACACATACTGCGTTTTGTGCTTTTGTGTTTACTGTAAACTTTTATTTTATTATAAGAACTCTCAATAAATGTTTATAGGTAGATTTGTAATGAGTCACTATAATTTTTGACTTTGGAGATCCCTGAAAGAGCAGTGATTATAATTATAAAGTGAATTTCAGATTTTTGGGGGATTCTCCAGGTAGCATAAATAAACCAAGTGGATTAGTTCTTTATTACACTGAACCCCAAGTGTTAGAAAGTTTTCTTTCTCTTTACTTTTTTCTTAGACACTTTTCCCCATTACATTGCCACCTCAGGTTTAGAGTCATTTAGCATTTGTTGTCTACTGTATGCTAAACACTATTTGTGTTTACATATTTTATATAATTCTCACAAGAACTTAGGCATTTCTAACCCATTTTCATTGTGAGAAAAAAAAGAGGACCCAGAAAGGTCAAGTAGTTTGCTGAGGGTCTCATATCTCATCGTTTGAAACAGAAGTTGAAGCTAGGACTTCTGGCTCTTAAATCTAGTCTTTCTACTAAGCTTTGCTGCTGTGTATTCTCAGTTAACTTCCGAGTCTAATATTGGAGCACTGAGCTAGAGAGAGAGGAGAGCTAAACAAAGTGGCTTGCCTATCATCTAGCCAAAAGTAGTTGTTTTGTTGTTATATATCTACTGCTGTAAGCAAGAGAATTATCTTTCAAGTGGATCAGGAATGGATGAGAAGGACCTGTTTGAAGAAGGAAAAAAAAAACCCTCTTTAATGGAAGCAGCAACTAACAGAACCAAGGAGGATGCCCTTTATTCAGTGGAAAGATTTCCAAATGTTCCCCAAGGGAATATGTGTATATATGTGTGTGTGTGTGTGTGTGTGTGTGTATATTTTTTTTTTTTTTCAGTCTAATTCCAAGCTGAAATTGGTGCGCAGCCTTGCAGTGTGTGAGGAATCCTCTGCTCCATTTGTTGACGGGCCACTAGAAACCCAGGTAGGTCCTTTATGAGTAAGTATAGCTTTTGAGTTTGGCGGTTGTTTGCTGAACAGTCATGTCACAACCATGGCATCAACATTAGGCTTGGAAATTGGGGTAGAAAAAGCTTCAAAACAAGTTGTTGCAGTAAAGTGGCATGAATGAGAGCATGAAGTGTAGGTCTTCACACCTGGACCACCCAGGATGATGCAGACAAGGAGATTCCAGGGCTGGATCATGTTTTCCCAACCACACCTTTCCCTCTGGTGGTTAGAACCATTTCCATTCTAATTCTTATGCCAGAAACAGCCAGCATAACTTGAGCTCTCCAAAGAGTAGGCTGTGATTATTGGCAGAAAGGACTTAGCCTCTAGCTTATTGGTAGAACAAAAACTAAAACAATTTAATTAAAATATTCTCTTTTGTAATACAATGCTGTCACCCTAAGATTTGCCTTCTTTTAGATTTTAAAGGAGCTGCAGGAGAGTTAATTGTTTTCCCTTTTGATTATATTTCTCTTTCCCCTTGTCCAAGGATATAATTCAATTGCACATCAGCTGCCCCTCTGACAAGGAGGAAGAAAAGTCCACAAAGGATGTCTCTGAAAAGGAAGACAAGGACAAAAACAAAGAAAAGGTCCCAAGGAGGATGCTGTCTAGAGGTGAAGACTTTTCCCTCTGCTCATCTGTCCTAGGGCCTGGTTCTGCAGTGCCCTTTCCTTCCATCTTCCCACTAGCCTTATTGGCCCAACAGTGTACAGTGTCCTGCTGACTTCATCATTGTTTGGGGAGGTACCTAACTAGGTTACTTTCTTTGCTGCTTTATCCAGCTCTGCCTTAAGGGCTGACAGAGAGCTACTCTGTTAACATTGGGCTACCAATAGCAGGAGGACATTGTAGTCAATTCTGATTTTATTCTTGCTTTTGGAATAAATGGTGATGGATTATCACTGGTAGCAGATTCAATACCATTTATAGTTTAGTTTGGAGATGCTCAGAGTGATTTTTTTTGAATAATCAAATTTGCATGTAATTATTTAGCACTCTTTAGTTTTAAACTCTTGGGCTGGTAGCAAAAAGACATGGCCCACAGAAATGGAGGGAATTCCCTGGCAGTCCAGTCATTAAGACTCAACTCTTTCACTGCCGTGGGCCCAGGTTCGATCCCTGGTCAAGGAATTAAGATCCCACAAGCCATGTGACATAGCCAAAAACAAATTTTTTTAATGATAATTAAGAGGGAAAAGCAATCGTAGTATTAAAATTTTATAAGCAAATATAAACATATAAAAATAATCACCATTTGAATATATTTGCTGAGGTTCTGGAAAATTCAGCCCCATCAGACCTTACCTAGAATTTATTTTAACTAGAATAAAACCTTTGTTTTGGTCTGGTCTTTTGGTAAATACTAATGGCAAGGTGACTATTCAGTGTAATATGAATATAACACTGTGACCCAGATTCCACCTTCTGTCATTACCATGGGAAATTTTGAGAGGCTGGTAAATCAAGGTTACTCTCATTTTAAGCTAAAACTCCTGAAGTTTGATTCTACTTTTCCTCTTATGTCTCCTGATCAGATTGTAGGCTTCTGCTTGGGGTTAAATATCATACAAAGCAGTTTCATTTATTTCAAATTTATTTCATTGTGGTGTTCTAGACTCCAGCCAAGAATATACGGACTCCACTGGAATAGACCTACATGAATTTCTTGTAAATACACTGAAAAAGAACCCAAGGTAATAACATGATTTGATGGAACGGGGAAAGGGGCCTGAATCAGCAGAATACCCGAGAAGCCAAGTAGCTTCTCAGAATTTTTCTATTATTGTTAGAATCTGGGATGCCCATTTCCCCTACACCCCCACCACCATTTCTCTCCAAAGTAGTTTTATATTCTGTGGAGGGATTCAGAATACCCTTATATTGAGATTTCTGCTTTCAGAAGAGTTGAGAAAAATTCTGTGGAAGAATGGACTCAAAGAAATATCAAGGCTTAAGAATACAGTTAAAAAGTACAGAAGAGAAAAGAACTGATTTGTAACAAAGCTAAATCATACTTGTTTACAAATTCTATAAATAACCAGATGGAGTGTAGAATTACGATTAGTATAAGTATAAAGTATGTGTTTGTATGACTATGACTGCCAACAGAATTAGGTTTCTGATAAGGGAAACAGAGGACATGATTAGGAGGCTTGATTGTTTTTTTAAAGTAACATAAGACAGGGTAGTGAGGTTGGCAGCCTTTACATTTTTGATCCACTCTTGGAGTTTGGATTTATCCCTCCCTTAAGCTTCTATAGTGAGCAGGTTGTGTTTTCAATCCTTGTGTCAGTGTCTATGGAGGGCTGGCTTTTGTTTTGTTTTGTTTTAATCTTTTTTAAACAGGGACAGAATGATGCTGCTAAAATTAGAACAGGAGATTCTGGACTTTATTAATGACAACAAGTAAGTTACTTGAATGAAATACACCTTAGAGGTGGGAGGGAGTACTGGAAAGAAATTTAGGTAAAATTTAAGGATATCCCTCTTTTATCGTTCCCTTAAAGTCTGAATTTTGAAGTAATAACTCACTAGGAACCAGGAGGAGTTGGGAAGACATAATCACAATGAATCAAAATGTATATGTGTGGAAACTAAATCAAGTTTTTAAATTATCACTTAGACTTGAGTTGAAAAATATTTATATCTTTTCAACAGCTAGCCCTTTGTCCCATATTTCACTATTCTTAAGTTTCTCCCTTTTTTATTTGTAGAATATCATCCAGGTGGTTGAGACCTAGGGCTCTTTGTCTAAGGAGCAGTCTTAATGAAGATAGTGGCTCAGAGGGATCTACACAGTACTGTAGATAAAGCTAAGAGAACTTGTTTGGTTACCATTGAGTAAATATCTATCTTCCTTATAATAATGTCTCATAGGAATTTCTCCACTTTCAACACTTGTAAGAATAATTACAATGGGCTATTATTTGTTCTTATTTCACTTTTCCCCCCTGGGTTTCCCTGCAGCAACCAGTTCAAGAAGTTCCCTCAGATGACCTCATATCACCGGATGCTATTACACCGGGTAGCTGCCTATTTTGGGATGGACCACAATGTAGATCAAACTGGAAAAGCTGTCATCATCAACAAAACCAGTAACACAAGAATGTAAGGGAGGAAACCACAGATTGGGAAGACTTCCCTAGGATAGCTCTAGGGTGGGAGAGGAAGATGCAGGATTTCTCTTTCTGGAGAGGGAGCAGTGGAGGGAGTGGGTAGGTTATATTGTCAAGTTCTACTCTTTTTGAAGCCTTGGAGATGGATTCTAGGGGCATTGGCATTTTGTGAAGACTGGCCTCTGGCTCTCTTCACCTTTAGTGATAGGATAGGAGTAACTGTGGAAGAAGGTAAGTTATAGATGTATAAAGAACAGTCCTTGAGGATTTGGTTAAAACTTTCACATGACTTTTGCAATGCCTGACTTCAGAAATTTCCTGGGTGGGAGTTGTGGAATTTAAGAGAACTGTATAGAAGGTCTGCTTCCTAACAGAAGAGTCTTTCTTCCCTTCCTTCCACATTTCTCTCCCAATCCCAGCCCTGAACAGAGATTCTCAGAACATATAAAGGATGAGAAGAATACAGAATTTCAACAGAGATTCATTCTTAAGAGAGATGATGCCAGTATGGACCGAGATGATAACCAGGTGAAGACTGGAAAGGGTTGGGTCTATACAGAGAGATTGCAGTAAGAGAAACTGGGAGGGGAGAAGAGTTTTTGTGGGATGGAGAAAACTCAAAATATCTTAGTATGGAAGGAAACTCTTGAGCTACACTGAGTTGGCTTTAGCTTAATGTTGAGGATTAAGTACACTTGTTGAGCTAAATGCCACCCTCTTAGCCCCAGAGTGACATGGTGCTGAGGTTTGCTGGGTTTTCTCATTTGGCCTGGAACTCCCTGGTTCTGCCACTGACTTCTAACTCCACTTCATTTTGGGACAAAGCAAGGTCCCTCCCTGCTTCAACCTTGATTCAACTGATGGCGCCATTCTTTTTTTCTTTAATAGTTAGGAATTTCTTTGGGAACTACCCAAAGCTACTTTTATCCCACTTGCACTCTTCCTGTCTCAGAGCTAACCTTGAACTGGGAAAATTGTTATCTGATTTACCCACTTGTAAAGGTGTTTCTGATCCCTTTCTGCAAACCCATTATTCTTTTCCCAACTCCTTCCAGCAAGGTGAGTGAGTCAGTTTGGCTTTTGACGCTTGAAACCTCAGGCAGTATCCCCATTTTGATCCACTCCTGTGGGAATGAAAAGTGAAAAGTCTGCCCCATCCCTTCATTTATGGGCCTGGCTTTTGCCCTGACTTCTAGCGCATCCTTCACATAGTGATTATTTGGAGTTAGTTTCCTAGCCTCATACAGGGTTAAGATCCAGCCTGCTTCTGCTTGGCCTCCAAAGGAGGTTAGGTAGAGAACCAGGATTACAGTTTAAATAATATGGTGGGGTAAAGCCAATAAAATTAGTCTTGCTAATTCATAATAACTCTAATAATATCTTACCTCTAGAGTCAAAATTAGTTTCCTCTCAATATTGTCTGGTCCTGAGACCAGGACTTTTCCTGCTTGCTACTTGAGTATTTGAGGGAGTCCTTTTGAGAAAAGTGCCAGTATCTATTGTGGACAAACATGCTGGGTCTGATTGAAAACAATGAAACATACAAAAGACAAATAAAATTTAAAAACGAGAAAGAGCCTTTCCATCCTGATGCCCTTCTCTCCATTTTCCCAAAACCCCTTTTCTGTGGATCAGGAATTATTCAGGCCTAGAGGCACATTGGGGTGGGATGGAATCTCTCCCTACTGTGAACTTTTCATCTCTCGGCTTCAGGCTTGATCCATAATAGGGTAGGCTCTATGCACTTTCTGTCTGTGATATTAATAATAAACACAGTAATTGCTATTTCATTGAGTGTTTTCCCTCTGCTAGCCTCTGTTCTAAATACATTATATTCATTATCTCATTTAATCCTCTCCACAACCCAGTCTAGATGGGGATTATTAGCCCCGTTTTAAATATAAGTAAACTGAGCTAGGAAATGTTAAATTAGTTGCCAGTGACATTACTTGGAGGTAGCAGAGCTGAGATTCTGCCTGACCTCAAAGCCCATTATGCTCTATCTGTTCTGCCACTGGTTAACCAGTCCTAGAGGCTAAGGACAATATAGCACTTGAGGTCCTTTATCTTCTTGGCATGGGATTGGTAAAAAGGACATTTAGTAGAATTCAGGTTCTTTAGGCTAGTGAGAACTACATCTAGTCAAAAGTTGATACTCCTGAAATTATGCTTACTTCTGGCAATTGGTGAAGATCAGGAAGATCAGCCTAGACCAGTGGTCTCCTTGGTTGCTTCATTTGAAACTTTAAAAGCCTCTGGATTGAAGGTCAGAATCTTTTATAACCTGATGACATGCATTTGATGACTTACCTCCCTCAGAACACTTTGCCTTCAAGAGCAGTATGGAAAAAGGACATTCTGTAACATCCTACCCAGGACAGTGCTCACAACTCCCAGGCTAAGAGGGGAAAAGATGGTGGTGGAGAGTGGGGGGTAGGCTTGCAGAGGTGGCGGTCTGCCCAGCCATCCCCTCTGGTCTCCTGACTACGTTTTTCTGAGAATGCAGGGCTCTCTGTCCTCTGTTCTGTCACTGAGCTTCTCGCTTTCCTCGCGGCACTTGTTTGTCTGCCCTTCCCTGTCCGTCCTTCTTTCTGTTCTCCTTTTCCTTCTCTTTCCTTCTTCGTGTTGCTGTGTTCTCTTTCTACTGTATATTTCTGTAAGCTCTCACCCTTTCCCTCCCTCCAGTAGCTGTAGTTAAGGTGAGAAAAAATGCTTAAACTCTGAGTTTAGCTTCGCCCTTGGGCTTTCACTTGCAAGGCCCTCTTTGCTGAGCTCTGTGTGACTTGGATCTACAGGCCATGGCATCAGTGACTAAAGAAGGGATAAGATCAGGTGCTAGTTCTGTAAAAACTCTTCTAAATTTAGCTCTGGTAAATACCTGTCTCTTCTCCTTTTCTAGCTTCCTCCTATCCCTTGCTTTCCCTCCAAAGCAATGCTGTTTATTCTGTGGGCGATTCTCTTCATCCTTACCGACTGGAAAGTACCCTGCTACATAAGGAAGCAACCTAATCCTTATCAAAAGTTACTGTTCTTGATACTCTGGTTGGGGGGGTGGGGAGCTGGTGAGGCCCCAACCATCCAGAAAACCTGATCTCCCAAACTGCATGGTCAGATGTACCCAGTGAAACCTGTCCAACACTGGAAATTTTATTTCTTTTTTTTTTCCATTTTTTTGATGGCAACTATAAACTCTCCCGGTTTCTCTTCCTTGCTGGTGTGCAGTGAGCTTGCAGTACGAGGAGAACTTAACTAGCTTAATTCTGCTCATCGATCTAGATCAGAGTTCCATTGCAGGATGGAAGGAGGAGCAAGTCAATAGAAGAGAGAGAGGAGGAATATCAAAGGGTCCGAGAGAGAATATTTGCCCGAGAGGTAAGTGTAGCTTCTGAGAGTTGTCAGCCCCTAGCTTTTAGCTCTTAATCTTTGGAACTGTGAATGGAATGAACCCTCCATATATGTTTTGTTGTTTTTTTCTGATTTTGTTTTTAACCAACATCAGCCAGCCCCATATTTGATCTCTAAAATTAAATGTAGCTTATTAGGAAGCTGCAGATTTTTATTCATATTATCGTTAATGCATATGACCTATAAAGAGAACAAATGGAGTGGCTGAATTTGGTAGATTTGATTAGACTGAAAATAGAAATGGTTTTGGCAGGGCTTACGGAAGGGCCCTGGATCTTGCCTGTCAAACCCTCCTCCCGTTTACCCTCTTTCACTTCCACTATCTATTTTAGGTGTCTTTGCTTCTAAGTGGAAGACTTAGTGTCTACACAGCCTATATACATTCATCTTGTTTGGTCTGGCTCATTTTTAGGCTATGTTGGTGATTATCAGAGCACAGATGTGGCATCCATTCTCTGAGCTCCACATTCCACACGCACAGAGGGTACACTCACTATTCCGTACAGTCTTGACCTGAATAGGAAGTCTCTTTCTTCCTATATTTCTTACCTTGTTTCTTAGAATAGGCCTGCTCCATGGACCAAAAGGCAACATGAGTTGTTATGGGCAACTTTATTCTTAAGAACTGTTGGCCATATCAGATATACTTGGTATCCCTGTGTCTGGTGGCCTTTGCCTACCAGACTGAACAGAAGTATAGGAGGAATTCAGGAAAGGCAAGAGAGAAACAAATCTCCAGAAAATATGTGATCCAGATAGTAGCACCATCTTACAGTCAAATTAGCAAACGAAGAAGAGCCAGCCTCCCTTTGTCATCAGAAGATGGCCAATTCTAATCAATACTTAGATGCACACTGCTCCCCTCCCACTTCCTCACTCTCCCTCATCAAGACAAAAAAAAATAATGTATCTTCTCATCATCACCTAGCTCAGAAAAATATTGTCTCTAACTTATACAAACCGAACTCCTCTGTGAACTTGTTCCATTGTCTTGGAAGACACAGTTGTTCCAAGGAGCCTCACTGTGGTCAGATACACAGCAAACCTTCTGGCCTAAAGTCTGAGGAGAAGGACTCTTCTTATGTAATGTAGCCTTCCATTCTGAGTCAGAAAAACCCATCCTCCCAGTTATTCAACTGTGGCCCAGAGAGGGTTTTTCTAACTTTATCTGAAAATCAGTTGAGTGGAATGCTAGGAGAGTGGTCATTTGTACATGGCTACAGCTGGTGAGGACCCTAAATTGTGGACAGGGCAGAATGGTGGAAGTTAATAGCAAACATTCATACAGTGCTTATTATCTTTCAGACCCTGTCCTTAACACTTTGCACACATAAATTTATTTAATCTTTACACTAGGCCTATGTGATAGGTTACATTATCTTCCTCATTTTAGAAATGAGGGACTGAGGCATGAAGAGGTTAAGTAACCTATGATCACACCACTATTTAGTGAAAGACCCGATATTTGAATTCAGGCAGTCCTTGGCTCCAGAGTCAATGCTCTTAACCCCTTAAGTAAACCACCTCTCCATAGCTTGCTCTGCTCTGGGCTTTTTAAATTAAGAAGTTCCCGTGACATCATAGCATAGCTACCTGTGATGTGCTCCTCTGCTTCACTGACACATGGAAAATGACTGTTCCACCATGCCAGCCATTAGCAAAGCCATTCTGAAAGCACAAGTAACTTTTCATAGGATATTAGGGCTTATTATGTACAACACTGGAATATATCTCTATTACCATAACAAAGGAAGCTCTTCTCTCCTTTTTCTCTGATATTTAGTCTCTCAAGCCTCTACTAATATGTGTACTCTTTGTTAAATCCTTATGAATTTATCATTTTCATTTTAGCACTTCCTAACTCTTGCTGTGGTAGAGGCATCAGGAATCTCAAAAGGTCTAGGCAGGGGGAAATGGCCAAAGCCTACTATATGCCAAAGATTTCCCATGTGGAGAGGAAAGAACCTGGCCAATCAAAGGCAACTGATTAAGGGTGGAGTTGTGGGTTGCCGCAGAGGGGAGGAAGAGGCAGTCCAAAAAGAAAGGGAAGTGGCAAGAAGGGTGTTTGGATGGAAATGCTGCTGCTACAGCCTTCTCTGGAGCTGAGCTGTGTTTGGGAAAGCTGCCCCACTCAGGCTCTGCTCTGCATGAAGGCCCCTGTTCTCAGCAGCTGGACACTCTCTGTACCTTTTTCTAAGGCTTGGGAGTCCACCATAATGCTCACTTCACTCAGCTCAGTGGCTTTGTCAGGAAATGATCCCCAAAAGGAATGTTTCAGGCTTTTAATTTTCTCAGTTTTTCTAGGCTCTGAAAAGTACCTGCTTCCCCAATTTCTTACTCTCCTTGGGTGTCAGGTCAGAATGTCTTTCATTTTGGCCAGTGTAGAGGACAGAAATGGGATAGAGATTGAGGATGATTTCTAAAAAAAAACTAAATTTTTTTCTCTTCTCTCCCTTTTCCCTTTCTTTGAATACTCTTTAGGACCAAGCACACCAGTTATTATGCTCAGCTTACCTATAGAGAGAATAAATTTAGAACTAAAAAGGAATTAATAGTTAGGTTAATACTTTCCTCTTTCTCCTTTCCATACTCCTACCTTCATTGACCTCTCTTTTTAAACACTCTGTGGGAAGGCTAAAAACTCTGAATGCGCTTTCCCATTAAAGGTGAGAAGTCAGATTGGGTGTGTGGGTGTGGGTCATCCTGTCCCTGCTCCCTCTCTCCCTGTTGGGGGGTGAGCTTGGTTTGAGGACCTTGGGTATTCATAGCATCATGGACACCCTTTTTGGTTATGCCATGCTGTTTTCTTATAAGTTATTTTCCGTTTTCTCCCCTTCACCTAGACTGGCCAGAACGGATATCTAAATGACATCAGGTTAGTACCACTTAGCATGTTCCCTGCTTCTCATTGAGCTTTGTCAGTGAGGTTAATATAATCCTGTAATGATGCTTTTCTTTGATGTTAACCAACAGACTCTCCAAAGAAGCCTTTTCTTCTAGCTCTCACAAGAGAAGGCAGATTTTTAGGTACCTCTGTGTGGTCTATATCTCTCCTTGTTTTTGTTTGTTTGTTTGTTTTAATTTTATTTTGTTTTGCTGTAATCTTTTCAGCGGAGTAAGTTTGCTCCATGCATGGCTGCTTGTGGAACAAGTCAGTTTGTGGTTTTTGCAACATTGGATATTTTCCCCATTTAAAAAAAATGGCTAGTGCTCAATGACTTTACTTTTATTGTTGCTGATTTCGCTGTAAGTCCTGGATAGGTGATGAAGGGGACCAAATAAGTATGTTTAGGATAGGTACTGCTCTGTTTCAGAAGTTTGCTGAAACTGAGCATTTTTGGAGGATTTCAGCATGTATTTGAAAGTGAAAGTCGCTCAGTCATGTCTGACTCTTTGCGACCCCATGGACTATACAGTCCATGGAATTCTCCACGCCAGAATACTTGAGTGGGTAGCCTTTCCCTTCTCCAGGGGATCTTCCCAACCCAGGAATCGAACCCATGTCTCCTGCATTGCAGGTGAATTCTTTACCAGCTGAGCCACAAGGGAAGCCTATTAAGGTAAAAGAACAGGTGTCTTTTGGCTGCTTTTTCCAAATCTATGGAAAGATGTGAAGAACTTATCCCTCACCCAGCATAGGGGAATGTTTTGTATCCTTAAGAAGGAATAGTACACACACATATTTAAAAAAATATATGAACACCTCTGTCTGTGTGGTTTTCTCTTTGGAAAATGTAACGTGTAAGATGAGCTCAGAAAGGCCTTAGAATGGACTTAGGGCATGTCCTTTATATAATTGTCCATGACTTACTCTTAATGTTGCTGAGAGCTACTATACTAACTTCTCCTGTGCCTCATATTCTCCGTTTTCCACAAAGCAGTTGTGAGCTTCTCCCTTCATCTCAGTCTCTCAATTCCATCCCAGACAATTACAAAGGCAACGTGAGAGAAGCACTTTAGGACCATATCCTGACACCGACTCATTTTAAGTATATACTTTCCATTTTATCAACAGAAAAACTATAGAGTACAGAAAACCTGACAATTTAATGCTAGGATTCAGGTCTCACTCTTTACAAAGGGTTTATGTCTTTTCTCAATCCTAAGCTTGATGCTGCTTTTGCTTAGTCGCTTCAGTCGTGTCTAACTGTGCGACCCTATGGACTGCAGACTGCCAGCCTCTGCTATTCATGGGATTCTGTAGGCAAGAGTACTAGAGTGGGTTGCCATGCCCTCCTCCAGGGGATCTTCCCAACCTAGGGACTGAACCCAGGTCTCCTGCACTGCAGGTGGATTCTTTACCATTGAGCCACCAGGGAAGCCCCCTAAGCTTGATATGTGCTCACTAACACACATTAGTTACAACTGTCATCCCCAGTACTTTTACTAAAGTCCTTTTACTAGTCTCTTCTCTATCACCCTTTCTAGAGCTAATTAAACCATGTGGAAATTGGGATAGCAAGATTTCAACCCTTCTTGGGAAGGAGAGTTATCTCCCATTCCACATCTCTGAACTCTTTCTCCTAGACCAGCCTGCCCTGAGATCCATCTGAAAGCCCAGGCAAAAGGGCTCTGTGTCGTCAGTGGTAGTCAAGATAGAGTCCCCCTTAAAAAGAATCTTACTCTGCAACCATTCCAGAATACCTTTAATAAACAGAACTTTTAAATTAAAAGTGTGTGTGACAATGTGCAGCACTTTATAGTTGCCACAGTATACTGTATCTCATTGAATTCTCTGAATATCCTGATTTGGTGAGCTGGTTTACATGTAAAAGAATAAAAGCAAGAGAGATTAAGTAGCTAGCTAAGTTTACATGGCTGTAAGTGGCAAAACTGGGACTGACTCTGTCCACCAGTGTTCTTTTCACCGCACTACACAAGCTGTCTATAAATATCACGCCTAATTGATTCACTGATAAGAATGATGCCCTTATTAGTGCCGTGGAGCATCAGGCTGCATCAAACTGTGCAGATAATAGCTTGAAGGAGCTAGTGAGCAGGTGCAGCCTTCTCCTGTCCAGACCTCCTTTTAAGCTACTGCTTTCCATACTGAGTTTTGATTAAAGATCTAGGTCATCTAAAATGCAGCTCCGTGGACTCTTCAGGGGGTAACTTCTTCCTCTATTTGGGTACTAGTCCAGAGCTCAAATGATTAGAAGCTGATTTTCTCTAACTTTTAAACCTTTCTTCCCAGGTGTGTGAAACGAATACTGATATATCAGATTCCATTATCTCCGTTAGCAATAATGTGGATAATAATAATAATAACTATGGCAACTTCTCTGTTCTTTGGAAGATTCTACTCCACTGCGCCACTGATAAATAAGCTACCTGAGGTTTACTGATGCTTATTGCCACCTCTTTCATGGGCCTCTCTACCCAAGACCAATAAACAGGACTTTTCACCAGCACTAAATTTACTTGTAAAAACTAAGTCATCTCCTGTTTGTGCTATCAAGTGTGAATGTCTCTGTCCTTCACCTCCATCTCACCGACACATACACAGTCCAGTCTAGTGCTTAGAATTAGATCTAGTGACTTTCCCTAATTGCCTTATTTTTAGTGAAGTACAAAGATGTGACTAGAGATTAGCTTTGGTTGTAGAGGAATAGAATTGATCTGTCTTCCTAGTCCAGACTCAACTTAGATTCTCCAACTCTCAGGGGTGTAGTGTACTAACCCAGGTTAGAAGATCATCAGACAGTCCACATTTGAGCACTAAGCCATTACTGTCTTGGGGGAACTGGATCAGTACAGAAGTGCTGCCAGTTTGGCTCAAGTTTTCCAGGTGTTTGGTTTAAAGTCGACTCATTTCACTGCCTATCCCTGGTAGAAAAAGAACATAAATGGCAGAATTGCTCTAATAGAAAGTATAGTGTTTAATTTAGATATAAAAGGCCATTAGGGCTTGTCTTGCAGAATTCAAGTTCTAATGTCTAATGAGCAGCCTCATTCATTGGTGCTGCTGTATTCCCACATCCCACAGACAAACACATCTTTATTGAGTCCAGTCAGTAGATTTGAGCTGTTGGCTCTTATTTCAGGTTGGTTCTGTTCCTGGAGAGTCCCTGAGTTATTCTTATGTCTTGTTTCCCATTCTACTTTGGACATCCCCAAGAAAAAGGGGGTAAAGCATTGGGGAAACATTAATATTTTCCAGTCTTCTATTCTAACTGTATAGAGAGAAGCATTGAGGTTATATGTATCAATACATTTACTTAAGATTCAGAGAATTAGCATGTCCCTAACAATCTAGGTCAATGTGTCTTAGCCCCCCATGATTGACTAAAAACTAAAATAGTGACCCTAGCAGATATTTTGTCTATTTTCCCTACAGTATCTTTGGAATAGATATTCTAATAAAGAAAAGTATTTTCTTTAATATTACCCCCTTAAGAAAAATAACTTTCTTTATTAGAATAACTCTGAGCCTGATGTCTTTGAAGAGCTGTGGGCTTTGGGATAGAGTATTCTGTTTGCTTTGGGTGGGAAAAGGAGGGAACCCAAGCTACCATGATTGTTGCTCAGTTGCTCCCCGGCATACATATCAAAATTGTTATAATTGTTATCATTTGGTTTTCTTGGGTCATTAGTTACTGGAGTGGTGGGGGATCTGAAAGGAAAATTCCTGATTGTTGATTGCTTATCAATTAAGTGGCAGTAAGAGTCAACACTGAGGGTTTTCAGGCTAACCTCAGATAGCTTGAGGAGCACAGCTGTTTATAATTAAAGTAATTATAGTATCAGGCTAACCCTGATGTTTCCAGAGTAAAATAAGAGGATGAATCCCTTTTCTTAGTAGCCTTGTGCCTTACCAAGGGCAACAGTGTTATTAATATGGAGGCAGCTAGGCAGGCAGCCCCCTCCTCTTTGCCATCCTGAGTCCTAAGGATATGTTTACCTGATTGTGCTGAGGATGTCAGCCTTTAGAGACCCTGAAATAAATTGTTCTCAGATACTAACACAAGACTTCCACAAAACAGGTTGGGTTGATTCCAGACTATCAGACTGAGTTTTCTCTTTATTAGACTCAGTGCCCCTTTAGTCAATATACTCTTCTTCCCAACCCTGAAAAAGTGGCTGTAAGCAACATATCTGCTGGCTCAGACATGTGTTGTATGGAAGACCTGATGTGAGATTTATCCATGTTGTTGGCTACTCCTGCCTTCTAGCAATAGTAACTTCTTGGAGTCCTTTTGTTTCAAGAACTCTCAGAAGGAACTGGTACTCCTATGCTCCCCACTATTTCCTGCATGTGTGGGATCCCTGCAGGGCCAGGGGAAGAGACCGCAGCCAATCTCAGCATCATGTACATGGTTTCCCGTCCACCTCTGGTCTGCTGTATTGAACTAGTTGCCAGCGCACTGTCTTCCAGATTTGCCTCTGTGCTCTTTGTACTGTACTGGATCTTGTTCTGTCTGCTCCCATCAAGTCTTGGTTGGCCAGCCAACTAACACGAAGTCAGTGTCCATTCTCCCCAACCCTCACCCCTTCTCTGTTACTGAAAGAATAGAAATGAACTCTCTCCTAGCCCTTCTGCTGAAGTGGTAGGTGGGAGGTGCTCTGACCACTGTGGTCTCTGCAGGGGGAACCGTGAGGGGCTGAGCCGCACCTCAAGCAGCCGCCAGAGCAGCACAGACAGCGAACTCAAATCCCTGGAGCCGCGGCCTTGGAGCAGCACGGACTCCGATGGCTCTGTCCGGAGCATGCGGCCCCCTGTCACCAAAGCCAGCAGCTTCAGTGGAATCTCCATCCTCACCCGGGGTGACAGCATCGGGAGCAGCAAAGGTGGCAGTGCAGGAAGGATTTCCAGGCCAGGTACCACAGCTTCTCTCCTTCCATCACTGCTTGTGTATCTTCTGCAAAACATCACTGATAGTTACTTTTAACAAAACACTTGTCCCATATTGTGTCCCAGAAACCTAACACAGCCAGATGAGGGGAAGTTTTATTTCTTGGATCCATTGTCCTTTGAGTTCCTTCTCTGATTTCCTTTCTAACCTTTTTTCCTAATTGAAAAAAAAAACTGATTGGGATTAGATTATTACGTGATTTCTGACCAAGGCGGGACGGCCGTGTCAACCCCGGTTCAGGTTGTGTACTAAAATAAGGATGATTCTGAGGCCCCTGAGACTATAAAGAGGGTTTGTAAAGTAGAGGGAACCTTACAGTTTGTATTTTTGTAATTAATTGGTAGCAGCCAATAGGCTTGAAATTTTAAACATCACTGCTGCAACTGCTTCTCTGGAGCCCAGTCATGGAAAAGGAGCATGAGTTCCACCTTCCAGCCTGGGAGCACCCATCAGCTCTCCTGAGCTGCTGTGTAACTTTTCTCCATCGATTTCTGCTGCACTCTTAGCAGAGGGCCATTCAGCTCTTTTTACCCAGTAAGTTGCTATTTCACCATCCTCCTGCCTCTGAAGAATTTGACTTTCATCCCCAAAGTTCTGTTGGTCTTGTCCTCAAAAGACATCAGTAGTGGCAAAGACTTTGCCTCTGTTTATGCTTCTCTGTTACCTCTTTTCTAATCCCACTGTCTCTGCCATTATCCAAGCTGGTTTCCCTGCTTTACCCTCAGCTGACCGCACTGTGTGGCTTGCAGGGATCTTAGTTCCCCAACCCCAGGTTGAACCTGGACCCTCAGCAGTGAACGTGCATTGTCCTAACCACTGGACTGCCAGGGAATTTCCTATTCTCAACCCTGTTTTGAGCTAGTTTATTAATCTAAAACATAGATCTAATCACATCAGTCCTCCCTTAAAAACATTCATGGTTCTGCATTTCTTGTGTAATAAAATCCAAATTACTTAATATAGCATAACTTCCTGACTCCAGTTTGCCATCTCAGTCTTACTTTCGAACGTTCATCCTCTCCTGACCCTCCAACCATTTTCTGAGTATGGCATTAGCTTTGTCTCCTCTCAGCCTGAAAAGTCTCTGTTCATCCCTCAAACCTGTCTCTTCTGCCACTTCTTGTTTAAATCCTTCCCTCTAACCCTCCCAAGAGTTATGGTTCCTAATCTTTGCTTTCATACAACTTTATTCATGTCACTGATGCATCCTTTATCCTTGAAAGTGAAAGTCGCTCTGTTGTGTCCAACTCTTTGTAACCCCATGATCTATATAGTCCATGGAATTCTCCATGGCCAGAATACTGGAGTGAGTAGCCTTTCCCTTCTCCAAGGGATCTTCAGAACTCAGGGATGGAACCCAGGTCTCCCACATTGCAGGTGGATTCTTTACCAGCTGAGCCACAAGGGAAGCCCTTTATCCTTATCAGATTGTAATCACGTGGATGTCTATCTCCATTGGAAGATCCTGTACTGTTCAAGGGCAAAGACTGTGTTTCCTTTACCTTTGTATCCTCAGTTCATTGTACAGTACCTCACGTAGTACATATTCTGTAAAAGTATTTTGAGTAAATGCATTCATGACTTGGACAGCCTGGAAATGAGGGGAGTAGTTGGATTATGGCTGTGTCGGGGGTGGTGTGTGCACAGGCATGTACTTGGAGGTTGCCTTCAGCAACTTTTATGAGATGCTGCAAGTTGAGAAGAAATGAAAAGAGAAGACAGATCTCTTAAGGGACTAGGAATATATACCTTCCCAGGAAGCAAACATTCATTTTTCCAGCTGTCTAATCATGATGGACAGATTCTAGGCACTCCAGGGGTTCATTTTCAAAACCTAACCTTGACAGTCAAGATGGTTATGGACACTGGGGAGTGGAAACCGGCTAAGATGAGGATTCCCATCAATAGGACATCTGAAATGCATCTGTGCTCATGCATGGATCTCCTAAGACAGTGGGATATAGACAGAAGGGGAATGACGAGGAAGACAGCAAGGAAAGAGTCAGGCCCTATGACTGGACCCTCCAGGGGTGGTATGTTCATGGCTTGTGCTTACAACTCTTGCTGGGTCTCCTCTTTGCCTTAGGTATGGCGCTAGGTGCCCCAGAAGTGTGCAACCAGGTCACCTCATCCCAGTCTGTCCGGGGCCTTCTCCCTTGTACTGCCCAACAACAGCAGCAGCAGCAGCAGCAGCAACTTCCTGCTCTCCCACCCACGCCTCAACAACAGCCACCCTTGAATAATCACATGATTTCACAGGTGAGTCAGCACTCAGTGTTGGAGCCCCCCCGCCCCAACTCTGATTCAAGCAAGCTCTGGAAGTACAGTCATGTCTCTTGTACTGTGGGTGGCAGGAAAGATCTGTTTTTGGAGACATGCCTCTCTCTCCCCCACTTCTTGTTTGTTTGTTGTGGGAGAGAGGAGTAAGGGCAGAGGTTTGGCCAAAGGGCTCTTAGTAGAGTCAGCCTAGGAGGTTTCCCCCCCTCCCCAGCTTTATATTTCCTTCTCTTCATTCTGGGAATTGTCAGCGGGATCTTTTACCCTATCCCATATTTCTGCTGTATTCTGTCTCCCTCTACATCCTGTGTAATTTCAAGGTGATTTTACTTCCTACGTCCATACATGGAGCTTGAAAAGATCACAGCTCCCACCATAGTCTAGCTGAATGTATTTATATGACTGTTGAGCCATAAACAAATATTTATATATTGGTGTTTGGGGAAAAGTAAATAACACTTATCAAGACTCATGTACCATAAGCACATGTTCAGTCACTTCAGTTGTGTCTGACTCTTTGTGACCCCAAGGACTATAACTCGCCAGGCTCCACTGTCCATGGGATTCTCCAGGCAAGAATACTGGAGTGGATAGCCATTTCCTTCTCCAAGGGATCTTCCCCACCCAGGGATCAAATCCGCATTTCCTGCATTGCAGATGGATTCTTTACCCACTGAGCCATCTAGGAAGCCCAACCACAAACCCCCCAGTGTTGTCTTTGTTTCCCATGCCATAAAAGAGCTCTCTTTCTCTTTCTGTTGTGGGGCTGTTGGACATTGGTACCAACTAGGGTTTGAGAAAGTTTTGCTTTTGTGGAGACCATGCAAGTGATCAGCATAAGAATCAGATCCTATTTTAAACTGGAACCTCCTACGTGTTTTAGGTTTAAAGTCTCTTTAATACTCTGAGGAGAACTGTGCTGAGATCTTCACTTACTCTTTTCTTCCGTGAATAGAGCCTGCACTTTCTCCTGAAATATTCTCTGGTAGTTAGGAAGCCAATATGTCTGTACTTTTTTTTGCTGCAGTTTAAGTTCTCGTTTCACCTCCCAGACTCTCTTACCTCCGTACTCAGTCCAGCTTGGCCTCAGGTAGATCTCTTCCATAGGTACAAGAAGAAGTCCTAAGCACTGATACCCCAAGAATTGGAAACTAGAGAGGGAACACTCCAGAATGGCTCATCACTACCCCATTCAGTATATTGGAAAATGAAACTAAAATAAAGAACAGTGAAGATCTAGGAAACTCTGTTTTGTAGCTTCACACACATGCCAGTCATTCCAAGTCCTTCATCTCAGTCCCTAATCAGTTTCTCTATAATAGGCCTGACTTTCTTTCTTATTCTACCACCCGCCGTCTTTCTACCACCTCATTAAGTCTCATTCACATCAGCTTACCTCACTCCATACTGAAGCATAGCATGTGTGTGTGCTCTCCCCATCTGTGTCTTAATTTAGACCTGTAAGTGAGTAAACTCTGAACCTCTCCCTCTGGCTATCCCCTGCTGTTTCTGTGTATATGCTTTACTTTTTTAAGGTCCCAGTATATTTTTTTGAGTTTTCTGAAATGTATGTATTTTGATACAGTTCTGTTTCCTTGTCTCCCTCTTAGTCTTCCATCTGTCTCCTCCATCCATCCATATCTAGAAACAGACAGCAAGAGTGGGAGGGGGATAAAGAGATAAGTAAAGAGAATAACCATTTGGGACTGAAAAACTTTTAGATAGACTGTTCAGGTGACTGGCCCTAAATCCCAAACTTTTACTCAGATTCTTTCCATGCTTCTTGAGTCTTGAGGGTCAGTGGGTCAGTTGTTGATATTGACTGATCATCTCCAGGCAGTACAGTGCTAGATTAGGTCCTGTAAATTGGGGACAGAGGAACATTATTTGGTACAGAGATCTCAGAAATTTATTCTTGCACTTAATTGTGATCACAAACTCCAAACTAAAAAATCTTATGTTGGTTAATTTTGGTGTCTCTGAAGCACTCATGGTAGCTGCTAATATATATATATATTATATATATAATATATAATATATATACCCACTATATATATATCTCCTTTTCTTTTATCCCTTTCTTCCTCTTCCTATTGCCTTTTTCTTTCTTCCTTTCTCTTTACCCCTGTCTCTCAACACTGGTGGCTCTCCAAACTCAAGTTGTTAAACCCCAGAATACTTACCATTTAATTTCTCAGTGGTATGTAACAGGGGATGAAGGAAGTGACCACACGCACACACCACTGTGCTTACCCTAAAGCTTTTCCTTTTGAAGAAAAACCTTTAGCTTTGTAGCAACAAGCGTTTGCCCCAGGCCTGGGGAACAGTTCCGGGTAAACTATGCTCTTTCCCTTCTTGGCAGCCCCTCCTGTTAGAGCAGGCTTCCATATCACATATGAGTAGAACGTTTGAAACCAGGGAGTGATTGTGAGGATTAAAGGACCAGTGGCTACCTTTTGGCCAATTAACTTAGAGTAGACCTTATGAAAAGGAGTCCTCTGAGCCTCTCCCTGAAGTCCAGTCAGCATCCAAGAGCAATGATCTAGCCCAGAAGTCACCAGTAGGTGGCAGTCATGTCCCCCAGGGCCAGTCTTTGGCTTCCCTGTGGTTCTTCAAAGTTCCCTAACTGGAGTTTGAGACTCTCCAAGAAGAGAACTGTGGCTGAGGATAGTGGTAGATTTCACTTAAAAATAGCACTGAGAACGCTTGCCTTTACCACTCCCTTCCTCAGTCAGGAGAGGATGAACAGAAGAGCATTGTTTCTTTTCTCTTCACTTTTTTTTAATTAATTAATTTCTTTTATTGAAGGATAATTGCTTTACAGAATTTTGTCTGTCAAACCTCAACATGAATCAGCCATAGGTATACATTTATCCCCTCCCTGTTGAACCTCCATCCCTCTCTTCACTTTTTATTCAAAACTCACAAACATGAGGAAAAACAGGCAGTTATTTTACCATTTCACTGTCCCTAAGGTCTCCCATTGTCCCCCAGAGAATGTAAGGCCTGAAATATGGCAGGCCATCCCTCAAGAGGAAGAAATGGATTAGGATCATAGAAAATGGGTCTAAAAGTTACCAGCACAGGTAGCTCATGCTGAGCAGGTTGGCCAGCAGTTATATTTGGAATGTCACCAATTCCAGAAAATAGGTGTGCCAGAGTTGCTGAGAGCTTATTTTCAAGGCTGTGGCAGTATCTCACTCAGGTCACACAGTCGAAAATCGGTAACTTTTTCCAAGATGATTTACATTGTATTCAATGCAGATATCAGGAGTATTCTCCATGTTGGGAGTCTTCTAATTTTTGGACTATCTGCCTCTTGAGCTGTTAATCCCCTCTGAAAGGGTCTCCCAGGAGATAAATGGCAGGTAGATATATATCTTGATGCCTTGGTTCCCCCACAACTAACTCTTAATACTCTAAATTTGAAAGGAGGAAGGAGAATTATTCAAACAAGATATTTACGTAATTGTTTGACTTCTTCCTTTACCTTTTCCCTATTCTGGAGTGGAGTGGAAAGAACATATGTCAGGCAAAACTAGGTTCCTCTCCCTGCTCTGCCACATTAGCTGTATGATCCTGGGTATGTGATTTAATTTCTCTGAGCCCTATTGTCTTAATTGCAAATACACGTTATCTCCCTATCAGATAATTTTGAGGTTGTTATGAGATAAGTGTATGTAAATGAGCAGTGTATATCAGTGTTATTTCCCCCTCTCTTCATAGGGCTCCAGAAGCTATGACTGGAGAGCTGATGAGGTGATTGAAATGACTGGAGGGGAAGAAGAGAGAAAAAAATAACTCCCTATTAGTTGGTTTAGAACACACCATGTTCCTAATAAACAAGTCCTCCTGCTTGAGGCAAGTGAAGGAACCCAAGGAACAGAAGCTAAAACTAGGCTATTTCTATTTTATTCCTAAATCCCTCCCTGTTTGCTTATGGGAGCATTTTTAATACTGCTCTCTCAGCCTGGGGGAGCACAGAAGAATCATGGAGCAGGAGGAAGTAGCACATGAACTGGCTTATTTTTCCTTCTCTGCCCTCGGGAGGGAGATGATCCTTGTGAATGAGCACTCCTTCAAGAGAGCTGTGGTGTGAAGTCAGGAGCCTGCCTGGGAGAGCTGAGCTAGACCTTGGATGACCCTTCCTACTGAAGCAGGAATCCCTTCTCAAGGCGGGTTATGCTCCCCAGGAATCCTGTGCCCAGGAAAAATGCTTAGGGAAAAAGCTGTGTTTAGAATCAGGCGGCAAACCCTGGATCTGAGAGTCCTAAGATTGTAAACAGCAGCTACAGAGTTCTGAGTGGCTAACGGGGTAGTGTCTGCAGTGAGTCTGTACTGGTAGGGGAGATTGCCTGTTTGTCAGAGACCAAGTCCAGGACTTGGTCTCCAGCCTGCTCAGCTGCCTTACTCTTCATGTGAAATTTCTCTTATAATTAACCTTGTTGTTCCTTCCCTTTCCTTCCCCTTCTCTGCCTCACCTGCACCCCCACCCCTGCCTCTCCTTATACCTCCCTTTGCTCTTGCCTTTCCACATGTCTCACTGCTGGTCCACAGCCAGTCCCGGCTCTGCAGCCCTCTCCGCAGCCTGTTCAGTTCTCTCCAGGCTCCTGTCCCCAAGTCCTTCTGCCAGTCTCTCCGCCCCAGCAGTACAACATGGTATAAACTCCATTCCACCTTTTTGTCTTGTTCATGTGTGGCCTGTGTCTATGGGCATGTCTGGGTCAGTCTGTGACAACCTTGCAAAGCAGTTATGCTTTTTAGAGAACCATTGTTAGGAACATATTTCTTCTTTAGGAGCTGGCACAGGCTGAACTATACTTCATTTCTAGTGACCTCCTCACAGTACTTTAGGCATCAAAGATGCCTAAATGTAAGACAGAGAACAGAGTTCCTCTGAGTTTCAGGAGTGGGGAACAAGATCAGATGTTGATGTAACTTGGGCTCCTTGTCCTCTCGGCCACGTGCCTTCTTCATCTCATCTGCTCCCAGGCCATGGTGGAGGAACGCAGTTTATTCTGTACTGTAGAGAATGATTCTCTATAATTCCCTTTAAAAATAAAAACACAGTTGCATATTTCTCTGGTACCACTGGTAAAAGCTTCAAATGTTTCCCTGTTTTACATAAAGAATATCCTCTTCTGTTGTATAGCATGTGCTGTTTAAATTGTTTGTACCCTGACAACAAATCCTTTATAAAGATCTGGTCTGTCTCATAGTTGGTGACTTCTATCATGGTTATAGGAGCCCTGACTTTTTTCAAATTTTGTGTTAATCACACCTGTCTGCTTTTTCACTAGAATCCCTTCTTTTCTCCCACCTCTTAGCTCCATACTGAAAAGTTCTAGAATATGAACCTCAAAATAGTAACTGCAATCCAGTGCTCTTGTCGTCTGTTCCTCCCCACTAAGTTAGCAAAATAGCTAAGATCAGATCCCTGAAAATTGAGTGAAACCACAGGAAAGTACTATCTTTTGTTTCTACTAGTTTCGTTTGCAGAACTTCTGCTCTGCATGTGTATGTGTATGTTGATTACTATCCATGGAGCAAAAGAGATGAAGTTAAAGTTAACAGACTAACCTGTCACCATACAAGTGAGAGATGGAACACCCTCACCCTTGCTGGTTGGAGAAGAGGGCTGAGAGAGAAGGCAATTACAGATTAGTCAGTCAGTCTCTCTCCCCAGCTCAGCTGCTCACCCTGGCCTCCTTTCAGAGGTGAGAATTGGAAGTGGTTTCTGAAGAGCAGGAAAACACTAGGCAAGTGTCAGAGAACAGAGGTGGAAATGACTTCAAGAGGGAGTAAAGAGATAAGCAGCAGGAGCTGGGATCCCACCAGTCTTTCCAATGCATAGGCAGAGCTGGGGAGCCACATGAATCTACTGATCAGCCACACAAGGTGTTATCTGGGTCCTTTATTATAAAAAAGAGATTTATGACAACATATAGGCCCTTTGCATGGTTGGAGGCATGAGGAAGACAGGAAATGGAAAGACTTAAATAGTCCTGTTTTTTCTATATATAGAAGTTGTATCATTGCTCCCGTCTCCCCAGGACTAATTCTAATAAAGATCATAATCAGAGTGGCCATTGTTACCTCATATGTGGTAGGGACACTGGCTCTGGAGTTGGGCTTCAAACAGCTTTCGATTCATAGCAATTTGAAATACCACATGACAGAGGCTTAGGGCTAAAAAGTACCTCCCAGGGCACAGAGGTAGGAATATCCCAAATTGGTGTAAGGAAGGAAGGCGGTAGAGAGGGTTACTATTTCTGTCTGTCTGTCTGTGTTGAAGCCAGAGACCTGGGGCTTGATATGACCTCAGTCCTTAGGTCTCCCCCACTCTCTCAACAGGCAGATGATCTCAGCAACCCCTTTGGACAAATGAGCCTTAGTCGCCAAGGTTCTACTGAAGCAGCTGACCCATCCTCAGCTCTGTTCCAGCCCCCACTTATCTCCCAGCACCCTCAGCAGACTAGCTTCATCATGGCTTCTACAGGGCAGCCCCTCCCTACTTCCAACTATTCCACCTCTAGCCATGCACCACCTACTCAGCAAGTCCTGCCACCCCAGGGCTACATGCAGCCCCCTCAACAGGTGAGTGGTTTGGGTTTCCAGTCTAAATCATGAATTCAATTTATCCAGTATTATAAACCTTCTTTTTTCCTCTAGTTTAGACAGACCAGAGGAGATACCTGCCCGCTACCCTCCTCCGTTTCCCCACCTTTCTCTTGCGAATTGTCTTTGTAGTCAGAAACATCTATCAAATAACACAAGTCCTTCCTCTTCTGTTTCAAACTTGTACACTAATGCTGCAATTGCAAACCCAAAATATTTGTTTACAGACTTCTGGAATTGACTGTGATGTATTTAATAGTTAGGGGATGTTGGGGCTGAATTTGAGGGGCTTTATCATACATCTGTTTCCTCTCACCATAGATCCAGGTGTCTTACTATTCTCCTGGACAGTACCCCAACTCCAACCAGCAATACCGACCTCTGTCTCACCCGGTGGCATACAGCCCCCAGCGTGGTCAGCAGCTGCCTCAGCCATCCCAGCAGCCTGGTAAGAGGAACTGTACGGAGGCAGCAAGTAAGGGAAGGACAGCAACTGGGGAAGAATTACTTTCCCTGTTTAAAAAGCGGTGGGGAAGGGGAGTAGTGGCCGGAATGGTTAGGGTCCTAAAAAGGAACCTGTGATCTCCAAAAAAGAAGGAAAATTACTAAGAGAGTGTGACCTCCTAAACATTGTTGAGGCTATGCTGATGTCTTCTCTGCTTTGCCTGTCCCTAGGTTTACAGCCCATGATGCCTAACCAGCAGCAAGCGGCTTACCAAGGCATGATTGGGGTCCAGCAGCCACAGAACCAGGGCCTGCTCAGCAACCAGAGGAGCGGCATGGGGGGCCAGATGCAAGGCCTGGTGGTCCAGTACACTCCACTGCCTTCTTACCAAGTGGGTGCATTCTGAATGGGGAAACCACCCAGTCCTTGGGATGAGGAAAAGGAGGACAGTTCCCACGTCTGTCCTCGAGTCTGACAACTCAAACACTAACGCTGTTCACTTTACCTCTAGCACTTTTTTTTTTTTAACCTCTAGCACTTTTAGGTTTTCTTTCTCTGAAAGAAGGTCAAAAGAGTCTGAGAAGAGTCTTTATTTAAATTGTTTGGTCTTTATACCATGCAAATGAGTATATGCCCAGAAAAGTAGAATCTAGAGAAAATTAGGCTCCTTCCTGTACATCAGATGCCCAAAGGTGACGTTTAGAGGAGGGGGGAATGGAGGTAGCACTCAGCGTTTCCTTTAGGTGAGGAGAGTAAGAGGATTTCTAAAGGTAGGGAAGGAGGTTAGAGTGTCCCTGTCCAGAGATGACTAAGCTGTTTTTTGGATGACTTCATTTCGAGTAAAAGTGGTCATTCTTTTCTTGTCTTCACCCAGGTCCCAGTGGGTAATGACTCACAAAATGTGGTCCAGCCGCCTTTCCAGCAACCCATGCTGGTCCCTGCAAGCCAATCTGTGCAGGGGGCCCTCCCAGCAGCGGGTGTTCCAGTGTATTACAGCATGATCCCGCCAGCTCAGCAGAACGGTACAAGGTGAGGGCTCCCAGAGAGACGGGGTGCATCTCCCGCAGACCTTTAGCAACTTTTGCACCATGGTTTTTATTCCACTGGAAAAGAAAAGCAGGGGTAAAGATCCCAGAGGTAGGGACTTCCTGGTGCTCCAGTGGCTAAGACTCAGTGCTCCCAACGCAGGGGGCCTGGGTTCAGTCCCTGGTCAGGGAACCAGATCCACATGCCTTAACTAAGACTTGGTGCAGTCAAATAAATAAATGTTTATTTTTTAAAAAGATCAGGGGTACCCCCAAGCAGTTAGAACATGAGGGAGTTCATTCTCCTTGTTAATTTGATATTTGCATAAGAATTCATTAGCAGGAAAAAATTCCTACTTCAGAAACAGAGACTTTATAATTTCCCCCAATTTTTGTTTTTCTGAACTATGAAATAAAGACTGCTTATTATTTTTTAAAAAAGCAGTTTGGTGTATACATATGTAAATTTTTCCATGTACCTCTGTAGCCATGGATGAATCTGAGGTGTTATCTCTTTTGTCTGTTTATATATCTTAGTATGTTGTTGTTTAGTTGCTAAGTCATGTCCAACTCTTTGCGACCCCGTGAACTGTAGCCTGCCAGGCTCCTCTGTCTGTGGAATTTCCCAGGCAAGAACACTGGAGTGGGGTGTCATTTCCTATTCCAGGGGATCTTCCCGACCCAGGGATCGAACCTGCATCTCTTGCATTGGTGGGTGGGTTCTTTAGCACTGAGCCACCAGGGAAGCTTGTATATCTTAGTATAATGAATGTAATTTTAGAGATAGAAGTTTATCTTAGAAATATCTAGTCCACTCCCCTTGTTTTATTTTGTGCCCTTCTTCTATAAATGAGGAAATTCCAGCTAGAGATATTAAGAAACTTACTCAAAGTCATACAACTAGTTAGTAGAAGCACAGCTGGGATTAGAACTCAAGTCTGGGCCTATGTCGATGTATTTCTGTGTCTCTCAGTGTACATATGTTTATTTCTGTCTTTTTTTTTTAATGTGTCTTGAATTTTGTGAGGTTTTCCCGTTTTTCTTTAATTGATGATCTGTGTTTGCCATTAAGAAAATATCCTGTATCTCCTTAGTTGTTTTTTTTGCCCATCTCTCTCTAGCACTCTAGCCCTGAGTGTCTGTTTTTGGCACTGTCTTTGCGTTTCTGTTGTGTTTCTGAGAGAAAGAGACACAGAGAGAGAGAGTATGTGTATTTGTGTGTGTGTGTGTGTGTGTGTGTGTGTGTGTGTGTGTGTGTGTACACGTGCGCATACACTCGCATGAGTTATGTATTTGGTGTTTCTACACTGTTGGGAAGAGCATGTGTCACTAACATTCCATCTGTAGCACTGATTAGCAGCTTCCTAATTGAAAGATGATCAAGTACAAATATATATAATTAACTTTGAACTGATGAGTGATTTTAGAAATTGCATGGCAAATTGGTCTGGGAATGGCTTGGAGCTGCCTTGGCTTCCCACAGGGGAGGCCCAGGAGGCAACAGCTGTCTGCCGGGAGCTGTGTTGCTCCCTCTGCTGCTTTACCACTCCCCTCTTCTCCATCTCCCCAGCCCTTCTGTGGGGTTTCTGCAGCCTCCTGGCTCTGAGCAGTACCAGATGCCTCAGTCTCCCTCTCCCTGCAGTCCACCACAGATGCCACAGCAGTACTCAGGTAAGAGCATAAAGAATGGAGGGGTCTTGGGCACTGGTGAGAGCAAAACACTGCTGAAGGACTTGTGCTGTAGAACTGGGTAGGGCAGAGAAAGCTCAGGGATTGGCTCTGTCCCCAGCTGTGACTTCATCAGGAGGAAAGACCAAAGTCCTGGCTGACTGGTGTTTTCCAGAGGTGTTGAAATTGACCCCCTCAAGAGGTGAGGTGGTTTGCCTGATCCCTACCCCCTGGGAACCACATGTCGACTGGGTTCCTTGTTTCCTTTCTCTCTCCTTTGTTTCTTCCTCTCTGCTAAATCCAGCACTATGACTGGATTACGACGACTCACATGCCTTTACAACATAAAGTGCTTATATCTCTGTCTCTTGCACTCATTCTTCCTGTAAATAGCTTTTCTTTTCTCTTGGGAGTGTGAGTGAGGCTGATAAAATGCTTTTAAAATTGTATCTTAGATTTGTTTAGCAATTTTTCATTTGTACTCACATACATTGTGTCCTTTTAATTCTCTCCACAGCTTTGTGAAGAGAAAATTTAAGACTCAAAAGAGGGATACATTTTGTGTAAGGTCACAATCCTAAAGCTTGAACTTGGGTCTTTTCACTTTCTGTAACCCCTGCTACATCCTCGGACACATTTTCAACAGGTTTCTGTACTCCGTTCCTTTCCCTCCAGTGGAAGGAAAAAGGCCTTCTTTGGAGGGGCCGGTTATCCCAGGTGAAAACACTTAATGATACACAGCTTGTCTGTCTTTGCTTAAAACCCCCCCAATATACCAAGAACAACTGCTGTTTCCCTTTCACCCTACCCTGACATATCATTGCACTGCATTTAAATTGACTTCAGGGGTTCTGGAGGCAAGGGGGTCTTAAGGTAGCTTCCAGCCTTCCTCATTCCTCTCTACAGTGGGAATGTCAGAGTGCCCTCTTCTGGTGAGATAAGGTATTTTGCCAGTTTTTCATATTTTAGAAATGGAATATTTTTCACATAAGATTTTCTGTACTCTGTGTTGGGTGCTGTGGAATAGATTCCAGAATCAATCTTGCTCACAAGACCTGATCAATTCTTAGCTTCAAGGATTAATAACTTCTGCCTTTATCCAGACCAACCATGGATCTCTTACAGGCTGAGGTTTTAAAATTCAACAACCCTTACTATTTACTCCATTATTGGTCTCTCCAGCTGTATCTCCTAGTGTCCGCCAGGGGCAGTTGACCTTGAAATTCCCAATGGGGTATGGAAATGATAGAAACTAGCTCCAAGAACTGCTGTAGCCTGTGGTGGTGCTTGATACCGCAGGGCATTTTCTCTCCTATTTGTTAAGATAAGTGTGTGCGTGTGCATATGGGTATAGTTGTATGTGAATTTCTGTGTAAATCCTTAGTGGTATATCAGTATATCTACTGGGTCTCTGCATTTATACCTCTTCATATACAAATACAAGGTCTTTGAATTAGAAACAAATCAAGTGAAAATAATTTTGCAGTACCTACTGTGGACCTAATGATAAGTAAACTGAAACAGCTACTGGTTCTGAAAGTTGGCACTAGAGATCTGGACTGGAATTGGAAGGAGATGATCTAGGCTCTTCCCCAAATTAATAGAAATAGACAAAACCCTCTTCATCATCTCATTTCTTTGCTGCTTTAGAATTTTCTAGTATATTTCCTTTCTTTCTAGCCACCCTGATTGACGTAGGCTTCTGACTGACCCCTTGTACTTTTCCTAGATGATGACCCTCTATTCTACCCACATCATCTAAGAGACCTATTCACCATATCATTGATCTTAAAAATCTTCAATCCCAGGTCATGGGAATCTTAAGAGGAAGTGGAAGAAAAGGAAAAGTGCTTCTTTTGCCTTCCTTTCCAGTTTGGCCTTTACTGGAAAGCTAGAAGGCCAGCATTGCCCACAAGGGCTGCTATGTCACCTTCAGAGGACAGTCACCCGCCCTTCTCCCATGTAGCAGCATGGTCACTTTTCCAAAAATAAAGGCAGGGATTAGGATTGACTGTTCCTGGAGCAACTGTTCTGGTTTATTAATACATTTTTGTAGTTGCCCAGTTTACCCCCAGGCCGGGACCTTAATTCCTTCACTATGATTTTAGATATAACCATAACCCTAGGAAATAGTTTTCTCCCCACAGAAATAATGACTTGCAGGTCCTTTGAGGTTTCTGCAGGCTTGTCTTGGGAAGATGCACACGGACATGAAATGGCAGTGAAACCTATGCACAGACTCCCAACTCACAGTGGCACAGCAGCGTGGCCAGAGTGAGGTACACACAGAAATAGCTTCCCACGTCCTTACTGGCTCATTTTGTAGCTGAGGGCTTTCCAAAGCAGAGATAACTCTTTTCTCTCCCCACTTCCTGAAGATAACCCTCTCCCCCACCAAAAAAGGGAAAAAGACGAAGATACTGTAGGATTATAGCCTGTAATTTGGGAAAGATGCCTGAGGAATTTTATTTCTCTGGACATTCCTTTCCATAGATTTCATTCCAGATGGTAAAGAAGAAGCCTTATCAGTTTTCTACCTCAGTGATTTAAAAAAAAAAAAACAACTAAACAAAAACCAATTCTGCCAGACATAAATGTCATCTGTTTATATTTATGGGGTTTGCTCTGCCCAATCGACCTTTCTGCCCAGGTTTAACGATGCCACTTAAAAAGCCATTCACACGTCCCCTCTCTTTTCAGAGCTTTCAAGATGAAATTGATTTCCTTATTCAATTCCCTTCTCCCACTTCCTACTCTAACCCAGGCTCTTTCCCCCAGCCTGATAATATGGAAATGCTGTCACTGGGCAGTGCTGTGGGGGGTTTTGTTTTGTGAGATTTGGGCAGTTTTTTGCCATGTGCCTTAAGAAGTGGCCACAGTTCAGCTGCTAATGGATGCCACCTGCTTCTGGCTTGAGGATGAGAAGCATAAAAATCAGCTCATCAGCAGAGTAGTGCTCTCTGTCCTCGGCTGAGTGAAGGAACAACGCTCCGGGCCAGCGGGGGAGGACTCAGTGTTAGGAGGAGCTCAGGAATGAGGCTGCGACTGAGAACCCTGCCTTTGTTTTTGTTAGGATCAGAGAAAATACTATGAGGACTTTGTTCTCTTCCCCACTCCACTTTAGACCCCTAACAGCTCCGTATGGCTACATGTTGGCCTTATAAAGAGCATCTACTGCCTTGCTTGTGCCCATACCCCGCACATTCACACATCCTCTACCCTTTCCTGGCCCAGGGCATTAGGCTCAGGTTATATGTTGCCTTCCAGAAAAGCTGTGGATTTGATTATTTTTGCGTTGGCCCCCTCAGCAATTTGAAGAAGGTCAGTTGCAGTTTTGTGGCTAAAGGACATTGGCGCAGGTGGGGCTCCTAGGATGGGAGATACAGTGCCCAGAGCAGCTGAAGTAAAGGGGGAGTTGTTAAATGCATGACACTTCACCACTGCGCAGTTTTCCTATGGCCCTTCTGCAAGCTGTGTTGATGAATACCCTGTCCCCTCTGGCAGGGGAAGGGAAGATGTGAGCCTGTCGTTCTGAGTGTTTCTGCCCTCTGATTAGATGAACCCTAGAGGATGGGGGAGGGGCACACATTGGGGACTAGGATACAACAGATGCTGTGTCTCCTGAGCTGTTCTCAGACCTCCCCCCACTTCTTCTCCTTTCCTTTGACCGATGCTACCTGAGAAGAGCAATCACGCTCACTTCCCAGCATGACTGGTGCCCAGGGCAGAGGCTGTAGCATTTCCTGTCACAGGAAGCAGTGTGATGGTGGCAGCAGAGGCAGCCCCCGGGCGCTGAGCCAGGAAGCAGCACTGCGGCAGGTTTCCATCTAGCGCGCCCAGCCCCGTGTCGCTGCCACCACACACACACATGAACTCAGACTGTCCATCCATAGGAATACGGGCTGCGGGCCAAGAGCAGACCCTCACGCTAGACAATCCCCTGTGGGGAAGCGGAGCTCCTGCCCGTCTCCCCCAGCAGGAACTGTCCGTCAGACTGCTCCTCCCTGACCCCTTACCTTGCTTTTCACCGTGCAGAAGATTCAGGACTTAGTATTCCTCCTCAGTGAGCCCTTTCCTTCCCCAGCCTGTGAGAGGGTAAGACTACATCCATGGTTGCCTGGACTAAAACCCCACGGCTACATCTTGTCAGTAAAATCTTCCGAGGGTCTCACCCTCCCACTCCATTCCTGCTGTCGCTGCTCTAACTCATAACCACTGTGTTCTGTTTCAGTAGACTTCTAACTACTCTTCCAGTCACTAGTCTCCCCCTCCCTTCAGCCATCTTACATTTGGCCACTGGGGTTAGCTCTCTGAAGCACAAGTCCTGTTTGCAACACCTCTGGGTTACAACCCTTACCTGAATGTGCTTCGAATTCTTGACACCAGCTATTTGTTTAATGTCCAACTCTCTAATAGACTGTTCATTCCATTGGGGTAGAGACCAGTTTTTCTGTTGTTGTATACCCAGTGCCCGGCATAGGAACTGGTAAATGTTCCATAAATGTTTATTAGATAAATGAAGAGATGTATCTCATCCTTCCCCTAGTACTTCCCCTACATAGCTCCTGGGTCTTCCTTAGCACCTTGAATTATTTGTCATTTCCTGAATGTGACATATATCTCTTCGCCATTCCCTCTACTTGAAGTGTTCCAACTCACCCTATCCTTGCCCAGGAATTAATGTCTGGCTTAGTGAAGCTGTGCACATTTATCTTCTCCAGAACAACCAGAGATCACTGACTTACCTGCAGCCATTACTAGAAAAACCTGCACGTGCCTGCAGCCCTGCCCCAAGCTCCAGACTGGGACCTGTACCATGCCCAGACATTTGAGCAATCTGATCTGGGCATTTGGTAATACCTAATTATGACAGAATGGAGTAGTTTTTGGCCAAGCCTATCAAAAGTACCCCTCAACCAGGTGAAGGCCAGGAGAGCATTGGCATCTTCCCCTCAAACTTCCACTGGTTTGAGGAGAGAGAGTCAGAGACCAAATCAGCAACTGTCTCAGATTCCTGGCAGGACACAGTTTAAGTGACCCTGAAGCCATAGGTGGATTTGCTTATAGGCTTTCCCACTCAGGGTTAGCTGACAGGTTAAAATGTAGTTTGAATTCACAACCAACTGCTTTTTTCCTGCCACTCAGGAGTGTCACCTTCTGGACCAGGTGTGGTGGTCATGCAGCTGAATGTCCCTAATGGACCCCAGCCTCCCCAGAACCCATCGATGGTCCAGTGGAGTCACTGTAAATATTACAGCATGGACCAGCGGGGTCAGAAACCTGGAGACCTGTACAGTCCTGAGAGCAGCCCTCAGGTGAGTCCTGCAACCCAGCTTTATCTTGGCAGGGAGGTGACCAGATTCTTTTCAGGAAGCAGTCTTTGCCATTGACCAAGCAGCCTCTTTTACTTGTGCGCTCTTTTACCCTGGGCACTTTTCAGAAGAAACACAGGAAAGAGGAGGGAGCATCTTCTTTCAGGGTTTCAAGGAACCTAAGACCTAAGGTGGCAGATAGGACACATGCTTAAAAACACTAAGGGAAGGCGTAAAACAGGTTGTCAGGAAGTGAATATTAAAATAATACCAACTAATTAGGCACTCGGGCCAGTTTGAAGGAGCACTCTGACTTTGACAGAGTTCAGCAAGAGAAGTTTCCTGAGAGGTAACTTTTAAGCCAAGCTGTAGGAGTAATCCAGAGGGCAGGGGCTGGTGTATATGTGATGTGTACTCTGCTCTCTCCCACAGGCCAACACACAGATGAGCAGCAGCCCTGTCACATCTCCTACTCAGTCTCCAGCACCCTCTCCTGTCACCAGCCTCAGCAACGTCTGCACAGGACTTAGTCCCCTTCCTGTCCTCACACAGTTCCCCCGGCCTGGAGGTCCCGCACAGGGTAAGGGTTCAGTAAGGTGGGCTGCTGTCAGCTGTCAAATTCACCCTTTGCATCCCATTCCCAAGTGGGGAGATCAAGAGGGTAGCAATAGACAGAGAATCACTGTGGCTGGCCATTCAGTTCGTAGAAGCCAGCTCTTCCTTTAATGTCCCTGTTTAGGCCAAAGATACACCCGTCTTTAGTGCTGCCCATAGTTACCTTAACTCTAGATCTCCTTTACGTATTTAGTATTTCCTTCCAAGTCCCCAGAGACTGCGAGCCAGGGAAAAGAAGTTCCCTGAACTTTCTAATGAACAGCAAAGAGTTTAACCTATCAGTACTGAGTCTGAGGGCTAGGAATATGGGGTGTGTCAGAAACAGTATGGTTTTAGAAAAGGGAATGCTGGATTTGAGTGAAAGGACTTGGGTTCACCCCCAACTTACTGTGACAGACAGAAGCTTAGAACAGCTGCTCGTTGCTGTCTGTTCCCTGGTGGACACCAAAGGAGGGCTCAGCTATGACTGTCACAGACGAGGAGGGAGCATCCTGGCACTTCTGCTGTTCTTTCTATCAGAATCACAACTTATACGAGTCTGTTGAGATGCCACCCAGCTTGTGGGAGTCCTGCTCCCTGCACCTGGGCAGGTGGGGGATGTGGCCCCTTCCTCCAGCCCAGGGTGGGTGGCCCAAGGAAACTAGTCCCAAGCCACCGAGCCCCAGACACCCGCTCCTTCCCATGATCAGGAAACCAGAGGTCACCTTCCCACAGAAACTTTATTTTTCACAAATCTCAAGTGCAGAACATAGATGGCCATTTTAATAAGCACAGTCAAATTTTTAACCAAGAATTTACAAGAATTAGAGTTTTATAGCTTTAAAACATACCGCCAATATTTTATTTCAGAAATAACTCAATTTCTTAAAAAGTAAAAAAAAAAAAAAGACTTGAGTTCAAATTCTAGTTCTACCACTAACTAGTTTTGTGAAGCTGAGTATGTTACCATGTTACTTAAACTTAGAACCAGACCTCAGTTTCCTAATATATAAAATGAGATTAATCACATGTAAAATGGAAATAATCTTATCTGCTTTCTGCCTTGGCTATCAAAAGCAGTATAAAAATAAGATGAGAATATGATTTAAAACTTCAGAGTGCTCTGAAATACAGTATTTATCACCAATAATAGCTAACACACAGGTGCGATATCTTATAGTCATTTAACTGCACCAGTGCTGATGAGAGAACATACCCAACATCCCATCTTCAGAACAGAGACAGAATTTGAATATAGTCTGGCTACAGGTCTCTCTTCTTATCTACTACACTGTATTTCCTCTCATCTAAGTCAGAAACTTGAGCCTTGGGTTTAGGGTGAGAAGCAACTATATGAGAAATAAAAGACAGTTATAAAGGTCTGTAGGTTTCCTCTAGGGCCTTTTGTCTTCAATGAACAGAGCCCTTCTTCAAAGATGCTGCTGCTGCTGCTAAATCGCTTCAGTCGTGTCCGACTCTGTGCGCCCCCAGAGACGGCAGCCCAACAGGCTCCCCCATCCCTGGGATTCTCCAGGCAAGAACACTGGAGTGGGTTGCCATTTCCTTCTCAAGTGCATGAAAGTGAAAAGTAAAAGTGAAGTCGCTCAGTCGTGTCCGACTCCCAGCAACCCCATGGACTGCAGCCTACCAGGCTCCTCAGTCCATGGGATTTTCCAGGCAAGAGTACTGGAGTGGGGTGCCATTGCCTTCTCCGTCTTCAAAGATGAGGGAATCTAATAACCCCTTTTGTCCAAGATACAACTGAGAACCAAGGGGGTTAGGAAGACAGACAACGCTTAAAATCAGTGACATGGGCACTCCTATCAAAGAAAAAGTAGGAATAGTATGCATTGTTGCAGTCCCATCTCCAAAGCCCCATGAAGTACAGAAGTCATACCAAATAGCGCAAACTCCCAGAAAACCACCTGTGCTTCCTCCCTAGGTGATGGTCGCTATTCCCTCTTGGGCCAGCCGTTACAGTACAATCTGTCCATCTGCCCTCCCCTGCTCCATGGCCAGTCAGCTTACTCGGTGCACCAGGTAAGGGTGTCTCCCATCAGCCTCAGGGCCACTGGAGTCTCCTTCTCATCCAGGCCCCTGCTTCTGAGCCATCACCTCAACCAGCTGGGTGGACAAGGGAGACAATCCAGAGAGCATGGACGCAGTGGGGGCAGCCTTTGCCCCACTCCTGTGCTCATTCTTCTCACCCCTTCCCAGTCCCAATTGGGAGGGGCTCTTTATTTCTCACTGGCCACTCTCTGGCCAGTCTGACTGGTAGGGTGGGATCCTTAGGGTCGCATACTGTTCCTTAATCTCTCAGACAGACTGGGATGCAAGGCAGTCAATATTGTTTACCTGGAATGAGAGTTATCTTTCAAATGTTGAAGGGACAGAGCGGATTGAAGCATGGAAATCGGAGCAAGAGACAAGCACTCAAATCTGCCTCCACTGACTTGGGGACAACAGACGTTGGTGAGTGATAGGATGCTGCTGCTACTGCTACTAAGTCGCTTCAGTCGTGTCCGACCCTGTGCGACCCCATAGACAGCAGCCCACCAGGCTCCCCCGTCCCTGGGATTCTCCAGACAAGAACACTGGAGTGGGTTGCCATTTCCTTCTCCAATGCATGAAAATGAAAAATGAAAGTGAAGTCGCTCAGTCGTGTCCGACTCTTTGCGACCTCATGGACGGCAGCCTACCAGGCTTCTCTCTGCCCATGGGATTTTCCAGGCAAGAATACTGGAGTGGGTTGCCATTGCTAAATCCCCACAAGAAGAGCTTAACCCTCCAGCTCTGCATTACCAGTCCAGGCTGGTGAGAAAGGCCAGCTTAGGGTCAGCGGGCATTCAAAAGAGGACCTTTTTGTATTCAAGAGCAAGGAGAAGCTGGAGAAGTTGTGTCTCAGTCCTCCTTACCAAGCCATTCCAGGTCTTGGGGAAGATGAGGGTAAAAATTGGGAGTAATATAATGATGAAGTTTGTTGAGCCTGCTATTAATAGCGAATCTCATGGAAGTGGTCCTGACCCTGATCTAGAATGTCTGTCTCTGGTAGTCCTAGACCCAGTTTAGGAGAGGCTTGATACTAAAATGTGAGGGAGTAGCTCTCCTCCTGCAGGCCTTCCAAGCTAGGCATACAAGCTCTCTTGGAGGTTCCCCTGTTTGAAGCAATTTGCTAAACAAGAACAGGAAGGGAAACTGACTTCCCTAGATGATAAGGAAGAGGAATCTACCTGGGCCAGCCTCTGGGAAGGAAATGTAACATATTTCAGATTGAGCTGTTAACTTTGTGAATGAACATCACCAAAAGCCATCCTTCCTTCATGGTGATGGCACCTTGTGCAAGAGCTGAGGTATAGGTTTCCAGATCTTAACTCTGGCATTCTGATTCTTGGTCTCTTCTTGTCTACATCTCTGGCTAAGAGAAGAGAAAGGTTCTTTGTGTCTCCTAGTTGCCCTGGTCAGAGTCTGAATGGTGGGGAGTTGGATTGATGTGGGAAGGAAGGAAAGAACTGAGTGAGAAAGGCTGGGCTTTTGAGGGCATTGTATACAGACTTAGTCAACTAGATCCTCCTTGGCCAGGCCACTGTCCAGTCCTGCCTACTCTGCACCTCTCACAACCGTATCCTCTCTCCTCCCCTTCCAGTTCTGGGACGGGTACTGGAGGTGACAGATCTCCCGGAGGGCATCACCCGTACCGAGGCAGACAAACTCTTCACTCAGCTTGCCATGTCCGGTGCCAAGATCCAGTGGCTCAAGGATGCTCAGGGGCTGCCTGGTGGGGGTGGGGGGGACAACGGTGGGACTGCTGAGAATGGCCGCCACTCGGACCTCGCTGCCTTGTACACCATTGTGGCTGTGTTCCCCAGCCCCCTGGCTGCTCAGAATGCCTCCCTTCGCCTCAACAACTCTGTGAGTCGCTTCAAACTTCGAGTGGCCAAAAAGAACTATGACCTGAGGATCCTGGAGCGAGCCAGCTCCCAATAAATGGAGAAGAGAAGGGACCAGCATGGCAGGGGTGGGGGCAGGGTGGAGGGGGTCAAGAGGTCCTGTCAGACCACAGACAGGCAGAAAGTAAGATAAGGTCTACAGACAGACACTAAACTGGAGCCTAAGACAGTGGGATGAAGATGGAAACAGACACTCACTCACACTGGCACTGGACTTTCTCACTCCCCTGCCCAGGCTCCCTCCAGTTCCCTGGTTGGCCCATGTCCGCTTCCGCCTCTTTCCCATCCTCTTCTATCATTTTTGATCTCTTCTCTCACCATGAAATTAATTCATATTTTTTGGTCAGGTAGAATTGGGAGGGTCCCACACTCCCCGGTTCTATTTCCTTACCATCCCGAGCTCCCTTTTCTTTTTTGGTCTTTATGAATATATTTATATGGACAGAATTAAGAAAAACAAAATTGATTTCCCCTTTCTCTCACCCCATCTTGTCTCTCCAAACCCCACAGAGTTAAAACTTGGGCCTCCTTCCACCCGCCCCTACCCCCAGAACACTTGTATATTGTTTGTTTGAGGTTTGTGCCGCAGTAACAGACACAGTATTTAATTGCACATACAGATGTTTGCTGGGTATATTCACTGTAAATTTTATTTAATCTGATTTTTTGTTTGTTGGGGGGTTCTTTGGGGGGAGGTTGATTTTGTTTTTAAATATAAAAAAAAAAAAAATCTGTCACTGGACATCAGTCCCTGTTTCCTGTTGCCACCCTGGTGTGGATGAGGGCTGGGTGGGTTTGGTGTGGGCTGGATGGCTTTCTCTGGCATATGCACACATATCTGCCTAACACAGTTCCCTGCATCCCGTCCTCCTTAACAAGTGTTTCTGATAGATGGCCGGGTCTCTGACAGGACTCTGCCACGAACTGTGGTTTATCAAGCACCTCACTCTAGACACTGGACCTCTGAGTTCTTACCAATAAAATAAGAGACTTGGACTAACTAGGTGACCTCCAGGTTCCTTCCACCCTGTTAATGCTGTGATATTCATTTAGGGTTCTGGTAGCTAAGCCAGAGGGGTGTGAGTGAGGTCAAAACTGGGTCAAGATGCTGGCCTCATACCTGCCCATCTGTTCTGAAAACTCTTCGAGGACTTGGGCCTTTCTTTAACTCCAAAGCCAGAGGGCTGGGTCCTACCTGATAGGAACAGGATTGCATGTTTCTTAAAACTGTGTCAGTTGAACGTGCTATGCCAAGATGCCATACTGTCCAGGTGTGCTTAGCAGTCCCTGTCCTGTGCAGCTGAAGAAAGGTGAAGAACAGAAGTCACGTGCCCGTAAGACAGAGCTCTCCTCTGTCTTCACAAAGCTAACCCTGGTGTTGAACCAGTCAGACCAGGGCCGTTAAAGAGCCTGTTGACCCAGAACCATCCAGCAGCCCCTTCTCAATGTCACCCTCCCCTTAAAAAAAAAAAAAAAGAACAGTAGGTAGAAATGACATAGCACATTGCCATGGAAATCCCTGGGGTCTGGATAGCAGTCTCTCTAGCCAGCCTCCTCTGAAGTTAGTCTGACCCAACCTCTAACATAATCCTTTACTTCTTGCAGATACACAGGATAAAGCAACACGACATTACCGTCTCCAAATTACTCTCCTCTGAGATGGGAGTATCTCCTTTTTCAACCATGTCATAGCTCAGACTAGGAAAAGGCTGCATCCCTGTGAGATAACACTGCCAGATATATATTTGACCCCTTGGTTCATATGCCAGGGCAGCAGAGGAAGGAGATGGAATCAGGGAATCAGAATGACGAAGGAAGCTTGAGGCTTGGCCATCCTACCTCCAAGAGTTTGCAGATGGCAAAGGGCACATGACAGATGACAAAGACTCCCTGTGTGACAGCTGTTGCTTTCTGTCCAAGATTAACAGAACAATCTCTGTGATCATTAGACCCTCACTCCCCCAGAACCTCTCAAATGGAAGTCCCAGCCTGGCTTTTTAAAATAGCTTTTAGAATTCCATTCACCCCAAAGATAAGATTTTAGGGGGATAGGGGACAGATACCTCTGGGGCTACTGCAGGGAACAGAGCAGTACCACAGGTTCTTTACTCCCTCACAGAATAGCAGCAGGGCACTCTTCCAGCTTCCCCTGGATAGAAAAGCAATCAGCTGATTTTGAGGAGTTCTGAAAATTCAAGTTTCCCTTTCTTCACCAGTTTCCAAGCCCTTTCCTTCCTAAAGATTGGAAGCTAGATCAGTGCTTGAGGGTACAAAAACACGTGGCCACAAGACGACAGTGGCTGAGAGGCTGAAAGCTAGATTCCAGAGAGAGTAGAACTGGGGAGGTGTTTGGACCTTGGGATAAGGGGATGAAGAAGGCTGTTTATAATTCATCTTTACCTTTAGTTATTTAAAGTCATTCTCATGAGGGAATTCCTTGGCAGTCCAGTGGTTAGGACTCTGAGCTTTCACTGGGCCCAGGTTCGATTCCCAGTCAGGGAACTAAGATTCCACAAGCTATATGGAGCAACCCCCCAAAAAATTCATGCACATGAGTATGCAGTATGGACAGTGCCTTCCTGAATTTAGCCAGTTCTGACCTGCACACCATAGATGAAAAACTGGGCAACAGCACCCGGGGGGGTGGGAGGAGTTAGGGTCCAGCCCGCCCCGTGTCCAATTTCTCTGTGTCAGCTGTGTCGCTCAGCTGTCCACTTTCCTCTAGCCCTGTCATTTCAGCTCTGACACCAAGGCAAGAGGCTAGGAGGTCTACAAACACCGTCTGGGTAGCTGGTGTGAGTACAGAGGGTACTGGGGGGGCTTAGCCCCCAAGGAAGACGACCAGTCCTCCCCCAGCACCACCATCAAGATCACAGGGGCTCCCTCTTTTCCTCTGCAGGCTGTGAACTGACTTAGGGAATCCCAAACGTAAGTTGCCTCTTCATCCTCTTTCCGTTTCCAGGATTGCTCACCCAAGCTTCCCCAATCCATAGTCTATTCAGCTTCTTCATTTCTCTCCTTGTTTGTGAGTAGTTTGGGTTTTAGGAGTGAATTTATTATGCTACTCCAGGACAAGAGCTAGGATTGGAGGGTGGGGTGGGGGTGGGATCAGGAGAATGGAGCAGTAAGGGAAGGAAAGGCTCATATTACTCTGAAAACTTAAAATAGCTGAAGCCTGAGGCAGGCTGGGAACTAGGCACTGGGCCCCCAGGGCTCACGAGAGAGCTAGAGGAGAACAACTGTCCTCAGCCCATCCCTCCACACATGCTTGTGGACACACACATTAAACCTCGTGAAAGAGGATCTAGGAAGGTGTGTGTGTCACATTTCTGTTGCCCCAGGTTTCCAGGAGAAACAAAGTATCTGTAGGAAAATCCTAAACCATGCAGCCTTGGGGCTGTAAACTTGGGTTGTCCCTCAGGGCAGAAGGATGCTTACTGGTTTGAGAAGCTAGTTGGGAAGTTCTTTAGTCTGCTGGGCTTTTCTCTGGCCCTCCCTGCTCATAAACCTTGTGAAAGGATCTCTCTTTAACCAAATTTCTCGCAAAGCCTCCCCTTCAAGGACCACCCTACTACAAGGGACAGGAATAAGGGAGGGAAGAATGGCAGCTGGGGATGAGATTTCACAGTGGGTCCAACTTCTTGCAGGATGACAGAAAAGGAGGTGCTGGAGTCCTCCTCTTTTCCATCAGAGACTCGGAAGGGTGGGGTGAGTCTGGGCCTCTGACCACCGGGGTTGGGGAGCTGGGGAGCCCCTGCAGCTTTTGAAGAAAAATGCTTGAATTGATCTCACTTGTATATGTTAAAATCTTACTTACTGTTAAAATGCTCAACAGCACCCGCAGCCCCCACACCCCCTAATCCCGGAGTGTGGCCCTTGTCCCAGGTAGAAAAATGTATAGATAGCCTCAGCCTTACCTACTCTAGAAAGCAAGACAGTTCTTTCAACACTGGATCTCCCTCCCTCAGCTACAGCGGCTGAAACAGTTATTCAGGAAGGAGTCTACAGGGACAAAGGAGATGGAGCTTCCCCCAGAGCCCCAGGCTAATGGGGAGGCAGTGGGAGCTGGAGGTGGGCCCATCTACTACATCTATGAGGAAGAGGAGGAAGAAGAGGAGGAAGAGGAGGAGCCACCCCCAGAGCCTCCTAAGCTTGTTAATGATAAACCTCACAAATTCAAAGATCATTTCTTCAAGAAGCCCAAGTTCTGTGATGTCTGTGCCCGGATGATTGTGCGTGAGTCACAAAGGGAAGTGGAGAGTGTGCTGTTGAAGGCAGGGGTCGGGGAAAGGGTTTAGGAGAGAAGTATTTGTCTTATCAGACAGGCTGTGGCAAGATCTGGCTCTAAGAAAATACTTAGAGACAGTGCTGGCTCCCAGACAGAAAGGGGACCTGGGAGCTAGAGTAGCAGCAGCCCTTCAAAGCGGGAGGGAAACCAGTAGCCTCACCCAGCATTCTCTCCATCTCCCAAGTCAACAACAAATTTGGGCTTCGCTGTAAGAACTGCAAAACCAACATCCACGAACACTGCCAGTCCTATGTGGAGATGCAGAGATGCTTCGGCAAGATCGTGAGTAGGCTCTGGGGAGCAAGAAAGTAGAAGGGAGGGGACATATGGCCAGCTTCCTCCTCTGCCAGCCCCTCCTCAAGTCATCCCACCTATTTCCCTGCTTTTTCTTCCTCAGCCCATCTCTCACTCCAAGAAGGGGCAAGTATTTGTGGGAGAGATGGGGTTCTGGGCCCTGCCTCGTATCGTTAATGTTGTCTCCTGTCCAATCCTACAGCCCCCTGGTTTCCATCGGGCCTATAGCTCTCCACTCTACAGCAACCAGCAGTACGCTTGTGTCAAAGATCTCTGTAAGTGCCCCGTATGGAACCTGAGGGAGTGGGAAAGCCTAGAGGTGCTTTCATCACCATCTCCAGATTTGGAAGCCAAATTCTGAAACATTCTATTTCCCATCGTTTTCACTCAATCTAGTGTTTTAGCCATCTTGGATACAAAGTCAGTATCCCCGTGTTTTATGGCTGGGGGAGATAAGATTTAGCTCTATATGGTAAGGAAGAGACTGAAACTTTCATCTGCCTGAATTCAAACTCTGTGCTCTTTCTATGCAAAGCCATTTGTAACCATGAACTACACTCTCCTCATCTCCTTATTACAAAATAACGCCAGGCTCAGGGCCAGATCAAGAGCTGTGGGCATCCTGGGAAGATTCATAATTTGGCACCCCTTAAAAATGTATTCATTGATAATTTGCTCAACCTTTATCTGGAGAAGAGACTGAACTCTCTGTGAGGAGCATGAATGGAAAAAAAGAAGAACCCACTGCTGGTAGTACCCCAGCTTGCACATGCCACTCAGAGGAATAAAAGCCAACAGTAACACAAAGGACCCACTCTCCTTGAAAAGAGTGGTTCTGAGCATTCCCCAGCTCCCAAGCAACTTATTAGTAGAGTTGTCTTTCTAACAACATATAATGCTCGGCCTGGAAGGAGCGCGGATAAATATTTTTCTCCATCATATTTCCAGTGATGTCTTTAGAGTTCTTTATAAATTGATGATCTAGGTATACCCAGCTGACACTTTTCTAATTCTAAACACACACACTCGGGTATCTATTACTCAATCCCATCTCTCCCTTACTTAGGTGGTCTCTTTTTCCTCCAAGCCTTTTCCTGCCTCCCCATTAATATCTCTTTTCTTCTTCCATTCCAACTAGCTTCTGCCAATCGCAATGACCCTGTGTTTGAAACTCTTCGCACTGGGGTGATCATGGCAAACAAAGAAAGGAAGAAGGGACAGGCAGATAAGAAAAATGTGAGCACCCAATCTTCCTACTGAGATCCGTTCCAGAGACCCCAATGAGCAGGTCCTGTCTCCTCTCTGGAAAGCTGACAAAAGTAGGGATCCTTTTCCCCTAAAACTGCACACAACCCGACAGACAAATTTCTGTGTGCAGTTTTAAAGGGCCTCAGTTTAGCATCTCCTTATAGCATGTGTTTACTCTAGGAACTCCCTTCTGAACTTGTCAGATTAACCACCATAATTCAACTAAAGGCTAGGACCTAGGCCTCTGGCATTGCCAGGCAACAGAAGCGATCTATGCTTTTGGATTTGGGAGGGAGAACTTGTCATGCCATTCTAGAACCCCATAAGGGCCCATGAAGACAATCTGTTCTGACTCATCTATCCTAAAGATGAGGAAACTGAGACACAAAGCTTGTGGCCAAGAGCACCTTCATTTCCTAGATTGGTAATACAATAGACTTGTATTCAGCTCAGCAAGGGATTTGTTAGCATATCCTTATATCTTTCTGGACAAGGATGGACTAATGTGGATAATGATCACAGTTAGATGGATTCGTAAAATTAGTTGAATGACAGCATCCAAAGGATCCTGGTCCTTTAGGGAGTTTCCAACTGTAGGGAGGTTTCTGATGCTTTTTGACCTGCTTTAGTCCTTGGTTCTCACCTATGGACATTTTTCTCACTGCTACAAATGAAGATATAAATGATATGTCCCATGAAGTTTGTAGGAAACCTATGAGGGAAAACTTATACACTGAATAATATATTCAAAAACCTTACAGACTAGCAGAAAGACCAAGAACTAATAATCCAAAATTTTTGTAAGGAAAAAATACCTAACTGTTCTTGGATCAAAAAAAAAATCAACTGCACAAAAACACAACTAGAGATCTGGCCTCAAAGTAGTTGATATGGAGGTTAGGTGCAAATTAGGGATTTCTGTGGAGTGAGCCATGACTTCTAAGGTACTATCAGTGTGATCTGACTGCTTCCAGAGAGGCTAGCCCACTCAGGTTCTATCGTCTTAAAGGAATTACAAAAATTGTGCTGCCTGTTTTTCTCTTACACACTGTAATATTTTGAAAAGCAGACATTACATAAAAGACAAGGATTTTTGCAAGGTAGTGAACTTCCTGTCACCTACATTCAAACACGATTTAGGTGGTAACCTAGCAGGATGTTTCAGAGCAAGTCCGTGCAGTAGGCAGGTGGTTGGCTAGATACTTCCTCCAAGGCTCCTTCCAAACCTGAGATCCTATTCTGTAGTTCTCTGGACTGACTTGACAGCCAGGGCAATGTGGGTTTTCAAGACAGCATCTTCCTAATGCTGGTACCCTCTCCAGTCTCTAGCGGCCATGATGGAAGAGGAGCCAGAGTCTGCCAGACCAGAGGAAGGCAAACCCCAGGATGGTGAGTAACACCCACCTCTGTCCATTGAGATGGAGGAGGGCTGGGGCTCAGTCATGGCCCCAGGGATGGAGAGCCAAAGGGAGATAAGAGATAAGAGGCCCTGGAACAGAAAGGTAAGGGACTGAGGGCTACCGTCCAAAAGCCAGAGACAATTTGTCAGTGTTTCCCATTCTAGGAAACCCTGAAGGGGATAAGAAAGCTGAAAAGAAGACACCTGATGACAAAGTGAGAATCTTTTCTCCCTAAGGGGACCCCGGTCCTCTCCCCAACCCAGGTCTGACAGCACTCACACATATTCTGTGGGTTCCAATCCTTAACCTGCCCTTTTCACCACCTCACCCATACACATGACCAACACATTCCTCTCAGTTCAGGGACACAGAAGAGAGGTGGAATGTAGCGTGTCTGGAAAATGTCCCTGCCTTGGCCTCCTGCCCCTCAGTGTGGGACAGAGGAGCCCTGAGACTCTTCACCCCCTTTCACCCTCAGCACAAGCAGCCTGGCTTCCAGCAGTCTCATTACTTTGTGGCTCTCTATCGATTCAAAGCCCTGGAGAAGGACGATCTGGATTTCCCGTGAGAGACCTTAGAATTGGGGTGGGGGTGTACTGGGAATGGAGAGGGAGAACCCAGTTCCCTATGGGAAAGGAAAAGGGGGGACTCAGGGCATGGAGCCTATTTGGGGCTGGAGCTGGGCACAGCCAAGGGACCGAAAGTGTAAGGTCCCTGAATCTCAGAGGCCCCTTCCTTCCTGTCCCAGGCCTGGAGAGAAGATCACAGTCATTGATGACTCCAATGAGGAGTGGTGGCGGGTAAGAGAGATGGCTAAGGCTCAGGTGGGACGTGGGTTGAGTTTAGAGCCTGAGACTGTGAGATTAATTCTTCCTACCACCTCCTCTAGGGGAAAATAGGGGAGAAGGTCGGATTTTTCCCTCCAAACTTCATTATTCGGGTCCGGGCTGGAGAGCGTGTGCACCGCGTAACCAGATCCTTCGTGGGGAACCGCGAGATAGGGCAGATCACTCTCAAGAAGGACCAGGTAGCTCTGGTGCCCCAACTCAAAGCCAGGCCCAGAGGCTCTTCTGCCAACTACACTCCTTTCAGATCGTAACTCATTCATGGGACCAGATTGGGCCTCCATGGCTTTGGGCTCCCTTGCTCAGCTCTTCCATTTTCTCTCCCTCGTCCTTTAATTCTTTAGATTGTGGTGCAAAAAGGCGATGAAACCGGCGGCTACGTCAAGGTCTACACCGGCCGCAAGGTGGGGCTGTTCCCCACCGACTTTCTGGAGGAGATTTAGGCGTGCTGACGCCTGCCAGTGGGAGATAACCCAAACCCCATTCTGGGCAGGCCCAGTGGAGGTTGGGGAGAAAAGGGGCGAAAGCAACTACATGGCTGGGTTGGGGAGGGCTGGGAAGGCCACCGAAACGTGACGGGGCTTCCAGGAAGGGACTGGTTCCCGTCCCCCTCCCCCGCCGAGGGCGTCGGATTCTTGGTGCCTGGAGCAGCCTCATTCGCAACCCTCAGGCCCAGCCTTTTTCCCAAATCTGGCGGGGGCGTGGGGGTAGAAAGAATGCCTCTCTACTAGGGAGACGGGAGGGGTGGGGGTTTGAGACGAACCATCGAATATTGAGAATTTATTAAAGTTTTGACAAAAGTTAAGAAAAGTTTGATGTTTAACTGGGGGCCGAAGGGGGAGGGAGGAGAAGCCCTCCGAAGGGGTGGAGAATCTTCCCCAGCAGTCTCCCCTCACTACCATCGAGTAACCCGAGACCCACCTGGGCTGAGGCTGGCGCGAGGTGGGGAGATAGACGCGTCCGCTCGGCAAGGCCTCTGTCGTCAATGAAGAAAGAGAGTCGGACTGAGGTCACGGTCCCCGCGCCCCTGCCGCTGGGAGCAGGATCCAGTAGCAGGGTAGCTCCCTAGAGCTCTGAGCGATTTCGCCGTGGGCAGCCCCTTGCCATTTTCGAACCTGGCTCAGTTCCGAGCTAGGCCGCCAGGGGGCGATGCAAGATCTCGGTTGAAGTGCGAGGGATGGGATGGGCGGGGGTCGGGGGGAGAGGAGAGAACTGGAGACACCAAGCTCGAGACCCTCGGCCTGGGAGGGGGTGGGGTGCGTGCCGTCTCCATGGCAACACTTACTCAAATCCTCCGGGAACTGAGCTAGCGAGACCGGGGGGCCTAACCCCTCCCGCGCGGCCCCCGCCCCAGCCCTTAGCGACAGGTAGAGAGACAGGGCGCGGGGCAGACAGCTAACCGGCTCACGCGGAGCCGCCCCTGTGGTGTACCGTATGCAAATGCTATTATTTGCATATGTAAATATGCAAATATATCGGCCCCGGTCACGGTGGCAGGTGGCCGGGAGCCGGAAGGTGTGGGAAAGGGAGCTGAGGGAGATGAGGAGTTTAGGGACCTGGGAGCGGAACAGAGAGAGGCAACCTGGGGTGGTCCGCTGGAATGAGGCCGGCTGAGGGTCTTGAGCTTGATGGCGAGTGGGGGAGGGTCACCCTGGCCAGCCAAGAGATCCTCTTCTCGTCTGCTTGTTGTCTGCCAGGCCTGAGGTTGGCACCGCCTAGCAAGGTTGGCAGCGGGAGCCCGGGCACCATCTGCCGCTGGCAGGGGGGAGGGCAGAGGCTCAGCTGGGCTGGGGAAGAGGAGGGCCCAGGACGGGAGCGCCCCTCTTCCATCCAGAAGGCTGAGGTGCGTTGGGGGTAGGGAAGCACACGAGAAGACGCGTCTCAGAACCTAGTTTGGCTTCCTTTTCCCTTTGCCCTTGATTGTCCGGGATGCCTCGGGGCGGCGGCGGGGTTATAATGAAGAGTCAGGCAGCCCCTTTGAACCGCACTTGGGTTGGAACGGGAGCAGATCACAAGCCCCCATCTACCGCCGCACACCTTTTGCCCCCATTCCTCCTTAGGATCCACCTACCACCAAAGGGCGGAGGGAGCAGGGACGGCTAGGGCTTGGGTCGCAACTCTTCATCAAGAGGTCTAAGGGACTCAAAACCAGAGCTCCCCAAGATCATCGAGAGCACCCCCCCCCCAATGCTGAAGCAAAACAAATTTACTGGCTCATTGGGCGGCAGTGCTGGTGTGGGGGTACCGAGAAGCAGAGAGAGCTGCTGTTCTCTCCCCCTACACTCGGGGGGGGGGGGGCACCCTCCTCCCCCTCCTCCCAGAGCCGGCAGCTGTCCCTAATTAGAGCGGCGGTTTAATTGGATTTATCAGCAGTTAATAGGAAATTAAGCAAAGGGCCCGAGAGGGAGGGCGGGAGGAGCGGGAGGGCTGACTGTGCCGAGCTCGAAGGACAGGGTGCTGGGCTATCAGGGGTGGGGACACAAGGCCCATTTATAGCAATTGAGCACCTTGGTCACACCCTCCCCGCAGTACTTACCCCGCCCATTGAGCCCTGGCCCACGGCAGAGAGCAGGTCTCAAGAGATGGAGGCAGGAGGGACAGCGACCCTGTGTGAGCCCCCAGAGCCCCTTATCCCACTAGCAGCCGCCTGGGTGATGGATGATGCTGCCTCAGGCTGCAAAGGTCATAAGTCTGGGCCAAGGAGCTGACTGAATTGAAAACAGACGGAAGGAGGGTTCGGGTTAGGAGGGTCCAAGATAACCCACATCCTACCCCTCCCCAGGGCCCCCTGGCTCTGAGCAAGAAAAGTGCTCCTTGAAGTGAGAAGATTGGGCAGCACCAGGTGTGAGCCTGCCTCCTGGCTGTGTTGGGGATCCTGGCAGTCTCCCTCTGTAGCCTTGATACCCCTCTATGGCTCTCCTACCTCTCCCCCAGCTTTGGGGGTTGAAGCCAGCAGGGCTGGCTGTAGCCAGAGAGGCCTAAGGCCTACACCACTGGCTCTGGGGGCCAAGAAAGGAAGTTTGTAGGCAGTTAAGTAGCGGCTCAGTGTCCATGGCCCCAGGCATCTCCTGTCATCAGAACCTCATTACATGGCTAGACTAACAAGGCCTTCTTTGGGGATCCCAGTGACCTCTCAGAGGCAGCAGCTTCAGCATGGGTGGGTGTGGAACTCTGAGTGTGTGAGGGGTGCCTCTGTGCCCCTGCTGTGCAATGTATGTGTCTGCCCTGAAGGTGTGAGGTGTGTCTATCAGAGTCCCAGGTGTTGTGTGTGTGTGTGTTGATGTGTGTACCCCTGAAACTTGTGCCCTGGTGTGTGTCTGTGCCACTGTGTGTCTTGTCCCTATTCTGCTCCACCACCCCACCCTCTGAGGTTTTTGGCTGTCTTAGTCCTAGGGTGTCAGATGGGCATATGTGCTTTGATGTGTCTACGTGTCTGTGCATTCTTCACGCCTGCGTGTGCCCCACGTGTGGGCATTTCCGTGCGCCTCTGCCTGCAGGACCATGTAGTGTGAGAACCAGAAAAAGCCTCTGGTGAGTGTGTTGCTCCAGCGTCTCTGCCTGCAGGTGTGTGTCTCGGTGACAGCGCGTGGGCGTGTGCCTGGGTGTGAGCCGCGCGGCGGCGTGTATTCGAATGACAGTGTGACGCACGCACGCTCGTGTGTGTGTGTGTGTGTGTGTGTGTGTGAGCGCGCGCGCGTGTGCGTTCGCCAGGGTGAGTCCCTCGCCCCCGCCCCTACCTCTCCCTATTTCTATTCCTCTCTCCTCTCCGGGCGGGCTTGGCTCCGCCGTCCGCATCATCTCCATCCATTATTGAAGAAACAGCCGCGTCCGCTCCAATCACATCAACACCCCCCGCCCCCCTCCTTTCCGCTCGCCCCGCGTCCCCTCTGGGTGTTGGGGAGTTGGGAGCCGCAGCGCGGCGGGGCTGCAGCCGCAGCTCCTGCGAGCTCATGACCCTGTGCCCAGAGCCGGGCCAGGCACCGGGACGCCGGGGTCCCCAGCGGAAAGCGCTTTGCATAAACAGATGGCGCGGGAGTCTTTGTCTAGATGGTTCGCTCGCTACGAGGCTCCGGGCTCCTCGGCTGTCTGGCTGATGCAACCATGATCATCTCAGAGCCTCGGGACCCGGCGCCCTTAATAGCGGCAGAGGGGGGTTAGGGGCCCCGGGGCTCCCAAGCAGATGCTGGGCACTGTGTCTTCCCTCCCTAGCGCCCCCTCCACGCCCCACTGGTGCAGAGGGAAAGCGGAATCTGCGCCAAGGTGACGGGCGTGTGGAGGTGACCAGGAAGGGGACCCTGGGCAGAGCCCCAAGGTGCCCGCGGGCTGTCCCCCGTTGGACTGCTGCAGACCCCCAGGAGCAGCAAGCCAGAGAATAGGAATAGAACCAGGGAATGGGAGGGGGGAGAAAGACAGTGACAGAGAGGGAGGCATTTATAAAGAGAGACACGGCGAGGCAGATGTAGAGGAAAGGAGAAACAAACGCAGGGAGACGCAGAGAAACAGATGCAGGGGGACAAAGGCAGGTAGGGAGCTGCGGAGGGAGAGACAGAATGGGAAGGCAGAAAGAGACAGTGATAAGGCCTGAAGAAGAGAAGAGTCTCGGCGCTGAGACGGAGCCCTGGGCACCTGGGGCCGCCCAGCCCCGCAAAAGGAGCCAGCCTGAACCTGGGATGTCCGCAGCTGGCGAAGTGGGAGCTTCTGAGTTCCCTCTCCTTCCCCCACCTCGGCCCCTCCTCACAATGGATGAGTGGAAGTTGCTGGACTCACTGCCCTGGCGGCGGGAGTGGCGAGAGCGGCCGGCCGGCGGGACCCACACTCCTGGCAGTAACTTCTCAGCTCGGAAGCCGCGAGGCTCAGGGCCGCTGTGGCCCGATAGGGGGCGCCCGAGGCATCGCCCCTAAGAATTTGAGAGCAGCTCGGCCTCCAGGGGGCGCCCGCGCCCATGGCCCCGCGGCCTGCTCGCTCCCGCGAGTCCAGCTGCTTTTGAAGTTCAGCTCCACCAGAGCGCGGATTAGTGTCCTGTGCGGGTTAGCTTTGAGACAGATCCCAGCTGGACCCCCGCCTGCCCCTGGCCACGCCTAATCCGCGGCTAATGACTTCTGTCTGCTCGGTCAGCGTAGCCTGAGTCCTTCTGGTGGGAAGAAATGAGATCTGGAATTCAAGGAGTTCTGAGTCTCAGTTCGGCCCCAGGGACCAAGATCCAAAGACGGAAGGAGCCTTAGAAATAGGGTCACAGACAAGGGGTCAGAGACAAGTACCAGAAGCAGATGAAGGGTCAAGGAGCCCCGGAGAGGCAGAAGCAATAACGTAGTAAGAAACTCGAAAAGCAAGGGCGGAGGCCCAAGGCAGGAGGATCACCGGGGCTGCCAGGAAAAAAGCCGGGAGGAGAGCCTGGAAAGCGCGAGGCGCGGATCACTGGGACTCAGAGAAAGGGCTCCGCAAGAAAGGTGAGGGCCCAAGAAGCAAAGGGGCGCGGCACCGGAGCCAGAAGTCCCTATCACTCCAGCTGTGCCACAGGAGTCACATGTGCAGCCCAGCTGTGCGGCCCCTCGAGCTCGAGCTCCAGAATTGATTTTTAGCCCCAGAGACTGGAGGGCTACGGGGCACAGGTGAAAGGACACCTCAGCCCCTGACCCGGCCCTGGAAGAGCAGGTACTCAGGGCCAGGCTCTGAGCTGCTCCAGGCTCCGACATCCCGTCAGTCCCCCGCCCCCGCCCCCCACACACGTAAGCACAGAGTCTCTGTCTCTTTGTTCTCGCCCTGTCTCTGACACTTTATCTCATTATCCGCCGGAGGGAGGCGGAGAGCTCGGGACCCCGCAGCCTAATTACAGCCGCGCTTGTCAGCGCAGGAGGTGGGGGAGGTATCAGGCGCGGGAGGGGAAAGCAGGAGGCCCTCAGGAAGGGACCCCTACCTCGCGGTACTCTAAGAGGCACAGCAGCGGGTGCACGGCTCGCCCCTGCCTGGGCACCACGAAGCTTTGGAGGGGAGAAGTGGGAGCTCTCTATAGGAATCAGCTGCCAGGACAGCAGTAGGGGAAGGAGGGGTTAGGTTAGCGTGGAATGGGGAGAAGTGGTTAAGGCTCAGCTCTTGCAGGGCTCCCTAGGACCCCAGTTCCCCAAAGACAGGGGCAGAGATAGTATAGCATCCCACCTGATAGTACAGCATGCACCCGAGTTGATCATCCAGTGGGATGCAATCACTCTAGCTTCTGTCTCTATGTGTTCTCTTTTCTCTTTCAACATCTTTTCTATCTTTCTTCCACGATTTCCTTCACTCCATTCTCTTTCTCTCCATCACAGTCAGAGGCAGAAGTTGTCTCCTTGGATGGATACCCGAGGTAGGTAGGGGAAGGAAGACTCTTAATCCCCAGATTTAACCAACTGTTTTACTCTATCCTGAGCCAGGCTTGAGATAATGCCCGGCTCCCCTGGCCTCCACACTCTTCCAGGCTAACCATGACACAAGTTGGAGAAGCCACCCAGGTCTAGAGCAGCTTGGATCTGTCTGCGCCCCCACCACCACTCCCCACTGTTCTTGGAGGGAGGTGGCCCTGCTAGCTCCTGGGTGGCTCTAGGGGTGTCAGGGAAACATTACAGAGGCCCTCACTTGTCCCTGATCCCCATCCCCCCACCCCCTCCGCCCCACTTGTGAACACCCTGCAGCTGCACTTTACTGGAGGTCTGTCTGCCTGTCCCCTGTTGAGCCCCTTCCTCCCACTTCAGGATTCCCCTCAGTTGGGCTCTCAGTTAGAGTCTGGGAGGCCTCTCCCTTGGACCAGCCCAAAGCATGATAATGTCTCCTGGGCCAAGATCGGATCCCTTGGAGTGGAGAGTGGATGAGCAGAAATCCTCCTGTTCCCCAACAATTCTCTTCCTGGCCGATCCTGGAACTGCAATAAGGAGAGAGATGGGGGTTGGGGTGAATCTGATGAAGTTGCCGGGGCTGGGCCAGGCTGGGCTGGGCTGACCCCTCCCCAGAGAGGGGCGGGACCCCAGGAGGAGCAAGGGCTCAGGGCTGCTGGAGAGGAGCAGACACTGGAGAGGCGCTATGGCGGGAACCAGCCTCGGAGCCCGCTTCTATCGGCAGATCAAGAGACATCCCGGGGTAAGTTTGGTCCCAGGAGCCATGATTCTACCTTCTAACTCTCTAGCTGCCCTGGCAGCCCCGAAATCTACCCGTACCCTGCCTATTGCTAAGTTTCCCCAAAGCTCCTAGTATTTTTCTGCAGTGCCCTCAATCCAATCCCTGCAATAGGTCCCCGGGTCCCTTGAAGTCACCTCAAACAGGTTAGCTACAGGTTGAGGGAGACTATGGCAGGAAATGTGGTGGGAGGCTGTAGGTCCTCTCTTCCCAAAGGGAGAGAGCGCCAGACCTGGGATGGGGTGGCGTGGGGGTTGGCCGAGCAGAAAAGCTTGTAAAAGGAGATTGGGAGGGGGCTGTTCCTGAAAAAAAGTTCTTTCTGTCTTCCCGCAGCTCATCCCGATGATCGGCTTCATTGGCCTGGGCATGGGCAGCGCTGCGCTCTACTTGCTGCGACTCGCCTTGCGCAGCCCCGACGTCTGGTAAAGGCCGGGCTTGGGACGCAGGAAGGGGTCCTGGGTGGGGCAAGATGGGACAGGAATGCACAGGACTCTCAGGAATGATGTGAATGATGGTCCTCGAGGGGACTCCCAGGCAGGCTACATCTCGGGACTGGAGCCTACTCCTGACCTGGGAGGCCCCCCGCCTCCCCTCGGGCCCACCCTCAGTAGCTAGAGATTCTGCGGGCTTTGGGCTGCGGAACTAGCACCGCTCCCGGCCGCGTTACCATGACGACGCCGCTCTGCCGGGCGCCGGCGGCCTTTGGGTACCTCTATCTCGCTGCCCAAGCCGTGGGGGTGTGGCCGGGTGAGCTGCTGGGGTCGCCTTTGCAACCAGGGGAGCGCGGAGACTCCAAGCCGCGCCAGAGGCGGCGGGAATGGAGGGTCTGCCATTAGGCAGGAGCACCCATGGCGTTGTCTGAATTCAAGTCACATCACTGCAACCCCAGTACCTAGGGATTTCGGGATTTCTGCCTGATTCCCACCGCCCAGCTCTGCGGGGCTAGCCTAGGGTGGCACCGAACCGGCGGGAGTCCTTGGGCCAGGTTGTCAAGTCTATCACCTGGCCCCACGCTGACAATGGTGACAGCCTTCTTGCTTCACTTGTCAGCACCTGCTAATGTGCCCCCTCCCCTCTCAGTCTCTGGGAAATGCACACACCCCCATCTCCCGGGAGGATGGAGGGTGCTGGGGTGGGGGGACAGACCTTATGGGTCCCCTTAGGCTCCAGAGTCCTAGCTCCCAGAGAGGAAACCCTAACCAGCACCACCCCCACCCCCACCCCCACCTCCGTCTCCACAGCTGGGACCGAAAGAACAACCCGGAGCCCTGGAACCGCCTCAGCCCCAATGACCAATACAAGGTACCTCCCAGTGGCCTTCGGGTTGCACCGCCATTCTCTCATCTCTTGATCCCAGCTGGGCACCTCCCACCCCAGCAAAGGGACGAGTGGGGCACTCAGTGCAATCCCCCTTTCTCTCCATAGTTCCTTGCAGTTTCCACTGACTACAAGAAACTGAAGAAAGACAGGCCAGACTTCTAAGCCTGGCTGCAGTGCCAGTCGACGTGAACCACCAGCAGCCAGCCTACTCATTTCTTCCACTCTCCACCCTCAACCCCAAGGCGCCACACTAGCCACCCTGTCCAGTTTCTGCTTACACAGCCGGGTTCCCACGAGGAGGGGAGGCAGCCCCACCCCCCTTCCCTTGCTCCCAGCAGCGGAAGCGCCTCTGACCCTCAGCTTCAGTCCCACGAGGGGGAGGAGCAGTTAAAGGGCAGGCAGTAGCCTAACCCAAAAGGCTCATGCCAGCCCCTCTGCCCCGTTACCCTGGCTTCGGAGGGCGGGGTGCATGCTACATGTTGAGCGTGGCCTACGTGAGAGACAAGACCAAGCAGGGGCCTGAGTGCCAAATGACGTGGCGGGCCCCACGTTAGCCCAGGCTACAGGCTTCCTGGCGCCAGCCTGGGGGCGGTGCTACTCTGGCTCCCTGGGCTCGACCGGGCTCGTTGCTGACAGTACAGCCAGCTTGAGGCACCCACACTCAGGAAGGTGTGGCTTGTTCCTCCAGTGCCTGCGCTGCTTCCGCTTCCCTCCCGCTTCCGGTACCACTGGGCACCCCCTCCCGCCTCACACCTGGGCCTCCCCAACCCCTCCCCTACTTCCCTCGGTCCCCAGGGATCAAACAGAAGCAGCCGTGGGCAAAATACAATTTCATTTAACAAATTGAATTTGTTGCGCCTGCTAATCACGTCTGGTGTCGCCTCTGATCAGAGGGAGAGGAGGAGGCAGCCTTGGGGGTCCTTGTGGTGGTGGTGGGAAGGAAATGAAGAATATGCTGAGGGAGAGGAATCACCACTTGGCCCAGGGGGCCCCCGGGGGGCCCCTACCCCAGTATCAAAGCTCAGGGCAGGTTAGTATTTTATTAGATAGAAACAGAAAGGAGGGTGCCTACCCACCCCTTCCTCTGGCTCAGGAGAGGAACTCCCGCCTCCCCAAGAAAGGGCAGGGGTCTATAATACTGAGATAATGGGAGAGGTTAGGGAAGAAAGCTCCAAGCCTCCTCCTTCTTAGTCTTATCCTGAGAAGTGGAACTACACATGGCTCTTGCCCTAAGTGGGGGGCCCTTCCCTCCGCCAGCAGAAAGCTGAAAGAGGAGCAGTTACCACCCCTCCCCAGCTTGTCCAGGAAGGCCAAGAGGGAGACATGTCAGTCTGCGGGCTTCGTTTCTTAGGTGCCTTCAGTGATCATCAAAACCAGGCATGGGGAAGGCCCTGGCGAACTGCTCCACCCGTTGCCTAAGGTCGGCCAGCTGATGACTTGTTTCTGGGTCTTTGAGCAGGAAAGATTTGAAATCCTGGAGTTTGGCTAGACACGGGTGACGAAAAAAAAGTGGTCAGAGCTTAGGGGAAGGCAGTGAGATCAGCTGGAGGAGGGGGGAGATAGTCAGTATGAACTGGCTGGGGGGCGGGGGAGGTCTTGTCCACTCACTGGTCTTGCTCTTCACTTCCAAGCCAATGTTGACACCTTCATCTATAAAGCCTACAACTTTCCGGAAGTCATCTTCAAGGAACCCTCGAGAAGTCAGGGCTGGGGCCCCTGTGAGAGGGGCAGAAGAGGATTAGCACAGCCCCAGTCCACCTGGCAGTCAGCCCCGCCCCTACCAGAAAGCAGGTCTCACCCAGCCTCAGGCCCCCAGGGGTGATGGCACTTCGATCTCCAGGACAGGTGTTCTTGTTGGCCGTGATGGATACAAGTTCCAACACCCGTTCTGCTCGAGCTCCGTCCAGGCCCTTTGGCCGAAGGTCTACCAGCACTAGGTGGTTGTCAGTGCCACCTGAGGCGGGGAGAGTGAGCAGGGAGTGGTGGTAAGTCCTGGGCCTCTGAGGCTACGGGGGCTTGCACCTCCCCCACCCCACCCCCCAGCTCACCAGACACCAGGGAGTAGCCTCGCTCCAGCAGGGCATTAGCCATGGCCTGAGCGTTCTTCAGAATCTGCAGGGAGTACTCCCGGAACATGGGGGTGCAGGCCTGGAGAAGAGGCAGCAGCACTGTTGCCTTAAGCCCGGCCCCTCCTGCCCCACCACCCCCAGCATACTTGGGACCCCATCCCCACGCCCTCCCAGCCTGACACCTCCCTTCCATCAGCTCCAATTTCAGCTAGCAAGGTGCAGGGTCTGAGCCTCCAAGCCCTGCCCCCTCCCACCCCACAAGAGTAGGCTCCCCAACCTGCTTTAGGGCCACAGCCACTGCAGCAATGGCATGGTTGTGGGGGCCCCCCTGCAGGGATGGGAACACAGCAAAGTTGATTCGGTCCTCAAATGTGTAAGGGATCTCTCGGCCAGTTTTGGGGTCCACAGCCTGCACCCCCTTCCGGTAGAAGATGAGTCCTGACCTGTGTGGGAGGTAGGCGGTCAGAATCTAAGCTGACAAGACAGAGCATGGGGGTGGGGAGAGCAGAGGAGACTGGCTGGCCTGGCCCCCACCGGCTCTCAGAGTCCAGCCCAGTAGCGTTCAGTGTGGTGGACTCCAGGGCTTGAGGAGAGCAGACCTCACCTCCACCCCCAAACTCCCTGCCGGGGAACTGCCACCAGGGGCAAGAAAAGGAGAAGTATCCTAGACAGGGCTTCTGGTGGGAACAAACTCACATCCAACCCCAACCATGCCCTGGGGTGGGGCATGAAGACAGGGAGAGGCAAGGAAAGCCCTCAGGGAAGCCTGACCTGGCCCCTCGAAGGGTCTTGTGAGTGGTCGTGGTGACAATATCCGCGTGCTTGAAGGGTGAGGGGATCACCTTGGCAGCCACCAGGCCACTGATGTGGGCCATGTCTGCCAAGAGGTGTGCCTTGACCTCGTCACACACCTAGGTGGGTACAGAGGAGGACAGAGATAGGCCTCAGCCTGGGGAGGGCCCAGATAGGCCTGCCCAAGGCTTGCCCCTCCTCCCAAGTCTCCTCACGACCCCTTGGGGAGGGGCAGAGATTCCAGCCCACCACTAACTTCTCTCATGCGGGCGTAGTCAATGAGACGAGCATAGGCACTGGTACCAGCTATGATGAGTCGTGGTTTGAAGAGCCGAGCAGTGAGTGCCAGCTGGTCATAGTCAATGAGGCCGGTTTGGGGCTAGACAGACAGACAAAAAGCTAAAGTTCTAAGAGAAAGCAGAGCAGCTCCTCAGAGCTCCCTCCTCACACCCCAGAGCACTCACGTTCAGCTTATAAGGCATAGACTCGAAGAAGATAGATGTAGCTGAGATCCGCTTGACATCAGACATGTAGCCGTGGGTGAGACTGGGAGGAGAGGAGAGGAAGGAGGCAGGTTCAGAGTACAGGAACTCTCCAACTCAGCCACTGGCTTCCTGCCCCGCTCCAAAGGCCGGGGTCTCTGGAACACTGCTCCTAGCAAGTTGTACCCCTGTGGCTCTGAGCAACACTTATGGGGTCTTATCTTCCTCAACCACTCCTGGACTGGGAGAGCCCTGTTCCATCTGCATGGAACACAGTAGCTGTTCAATAAATTACTCTTCTCTCATGCCCATACTGCCTACAAGCCCACCCGCCACCCCACCCACACTCACTGGCCCCCATCGGGCAAGTCCAGCCCCATGATTCGGTCGTGAGGCTGCAGAAGGGCTGTGTAGGCAGCCAGATTGGCTGGGGATCCGGAGTAGGGTTGGACATTGACTCCCCACTGAGCAGGATCCAGGTCAAAGGCCTCCAAGGCCCGGCGCTGACACAGCAGCTCTATCTCATCCACTACCTCTGCTCCTCCGTAGTATCTGCAAAGGGAGGGGCGCAGATCAGGGCACAGAGAAAGGGTGCCCCCATCCCCTGGACCAGCAGCAAAGGACGGGGAAGACCATCCTCTAGACACACTGGCAGGGTGCAGGCGGGTCTCCCCCACCGGGAGCACGGTCCCTGAGGCTGTCCTCCAGCCTCATGGTGCCTAGCCCTCACCTCTTGCCAGGATAACCCTCCGAGTACTTGTTGTTCAGACAGGACCCCAGGGCCTCCAGCGCAGCTCGGCTGCAGAAGTTCTGAGGTGGGGGAGGGGCAGTGTCAGAAGGTACCGAGCCCCCTTCCCTGGACCCCACAGCCCCCTCTGGCCAGAGCCCCAGGCTGCAGGGAGGAGCCGGGTTCTATAGAAAGCTCTGTTCATTGAGGATTCCTTGCCAGGTCAGGGACAGGGCCAGAGCATCCTCCTCAGAAACCCAGCTGCTAGGACCTCCCTGGTGGTCCAGGGGCTAGGACTCTGGGCTCTCAATGCAGGGGCCAAGGTTCAATCCCTGGTTGAGGAACTGGATCTCAGTGCCACAGGGAAGATCCTGCATGCTGCAACTAAGACCAGGCACAGCCAAATAAATAAATATTAAAAAAAAAGAAACCCATCTGCTGTGATAGGTGTCTCCAGCAAGGCCTCCTGTCCACGTGAGCCTGTGCTTCCAGGCTTCTGTTTCCTCCTCGGATGGAAGAGGGACCAGACTGAACTACAGAAGCTCCAAGAGGCTCTGGGGGACTTCCTAATGCCCCTGCCCATAACCCAGACTGGCCCTGCCTTTGCTTCAGAGATCAGCAGAAGATTCGGAGATGAGACCCAGCAGGAAGGCCCTGAGTTTGAAAGGGAGATCTGGAGAAATAGCAGGAAGATGATCTGTTACTTCCAGCTGTGGCCTAAGCCCTGGCCCCTCTCCCCAGGCCCACCTCTGAAGCAATGAGCTCCAGGCCTCGACACTGCCTGTCCTTCTCTCTCCGCAGCAGCTCCCACATCTCAGGGTCACTGTCTGATAGACTCTCCTGGCCTGACCAGCCCTTGCTTGCTTCTCCAGTCTGAGTCTGGGCCGCCTCACTGTGCTGGCACCGTACGGCCATCCCAACCAGCTGACCACATCTCCGCAGAGGCTAGGGAAAGAAAAGCTCGGGTCAAAGAAAAAGTGTCCAGGCGAGAAAGAGTTAACAGTGCTTAGTTATGCTTATCAGATCCTCAGGCGCCATACCCAGCAGTCAGTTGTACAGTCAGTCCATTCAGTTCTCCTTTACCCCACTTCCACCTTCAAAAACCAGGTCTAAAGCCAAGGTTGAGATAAACATCCAGCGGGTGGTTCTGATTTGATCCTTTCAGCTAACCTCGGAATCTCCCTCCACCTCTGCCCTTAAAACACTCTGCGAAGCCTCAGGGCAGTTTCTCCTCTAGAAGCCTGTGTCTCTGGAACGCCGCAGGGCAGTCCCACAGAAACACATGTTTTCCTGCAGAGCCTTAACAAAGTGATACCCTAGTCGGGGGTGGGGGGTGAGGGTGGGGCCGTGGTGGCGACCAAGCTGGCAAAGATTAGGGCAAAAAGCTGTAGAGGTGGTTACCAGAGCAATGGAGGTGGGAACACAGACCTTTAGCAGCCTCTGGGGAAGAGGGCCAAAAACCTGTATCTTGTCCTTTGTGCTCCCCACTCTTTCCACCTCCTTCCAGCCCAGAGCCGCTGGACCCCTGATGCAAGCATGGGTGACCAGTTGCATCATTTGCATGGCTCAGATCTGGCAAGAAAGACTCAGCTCGAGGGTCCAGGCCAAGAACCGTGCTGGCTCGCCAGCACAGGGTCCACGGGGCATTCAGTACGGTTCTCTTCCCTAACGCCACGTCAAACGGGCAGTCACAAGGCCCTGGGGCATCTGGTTCCCGGAATGAGAAGGGGCCCTAATCACCCTGCGTGCAGCGGGGGTCTCAGGGATCCCCTAGTTGCACATCCGCACTCCCCTCCGCTCTCCCTTCCCCGAGGACCCTGACCACGTGCGTTTAAAAGCCCAGAGAAGCCCAAGTTTGTGAATCGTTAGAATAGGACTAACTGGGATAGGTTGAGAACTTACTTTCTATGGGTCACCTACTCTCTGGAGCCCCATCCTTACCCGAGTCGCCCAAATAAAAGAGAAGGACAACATCGCAACAAGAGATTCAAAGTCGCACGAGATCCGGGTACCAACTCCGGCGCGGGAAAGCAAGGGGTAGAAAGGCGACCGATGGGAGGGCGCAGGCGCGATAGAGCTACCGGGAAGCCACGGAATTAGGGCGGGACCTACGCATGCGTAAGGTGGGCCCTTTAGGGTCTGTTGGGAATTGTAGTTTTTTCTCTCTTCAGTTTCGTTTTCCAACTGGAGAAGCTCTTGCCTGAAAGATGAGAGATCCACTGCCGCCCTGTCTCCTCATTGTCCTGAAGCTCTTCAGCGTTTGTTTTGTTTTGTTTTTTTTCGTCTGTTCAGACAATAGCAATTTATTGGGTATCTACTGAGTGAATGTGTTGTGCTTAGTTGCTCAGTAGTATCGGACTCTGTGACCCGTTGAACTGCAGCCCACCAGGCTCCTCTGTTCATGGGGATTCTCCAGGCAAGCATACTGGAATGGGTTGCCATGCCCTCCTCCAGGGGATCTTCCCAACCCCGGGATCGAACCCAGGTCTCCCACATTGCAGGTGGATTCTTTACCGTCTGAGCCACCAGGGAATCCCAAGAACAGGGTAGCCTATCCCTTCTCCAGGGGATCTTCCCGACCCAGGATTCGAACTGGGGTCTCCTGCATTGCAGGCAGATTGTTTACCAGCTGAGCTACCAGGGAAACCAGTATTATTAGGCTCACTGGGAAATACAAAGACTCCTGTACAAGCTGTAAAACACCCTGGATTGGAAGGGTGAGAGACCAGAGTTCAAGTTCCCACTCTAACGAATTAGCTGATTTGAGCCTCAGTTTCCCCACTTGCAAATCAATAATAAAATAACATGTGGTGGGATTTAATGAGACTGTATGTAAACATGCTGTTGATGGATCACCCCCTCACCTCATCCTCACAAACCTGCCTCCTCTATGGCCATCTCCTCCTTCTCTGGGACATGTGGGAGCTGACTGAGGTGCCCCCTCCTCACTGCACCTGTTGAATTTTGTTACCAATTCAGTCTGGATGCTCCAGCAGTCAGTGAGCTCTCTTTGTACCCTGGGGCTATAGATTCTTGGAGCTGGAAGGGATTTCCTTATAGCCTGACTTCATCTGGACTTGTCCTTTAGGGGAGGGACTCACTGATCCCTCCAGGAGTAGATTCTCAAACCTGGGTATCAGAATTGGCTGTGTGATATAAATATATGAGTGTTGCGAGTTTCCTCAGAGGTTCTAAGTCTTAAAGAGTGGATCTTAAAGAGTGGGCATTTGCCCACTCACACTGACATACAACAAAACCTCTCCTTAGTGATTCTATAAGCAGTGATTTTGAGAACCACTGCCTTACATAGCAATATTACACATTCATTCAATCATTCATTCATTCAGCAAACACATTAACTCCTTCACCATGCTAGGCATGCCTTAGCCCTAGAGATATCAGAGTAGATCACTGACTACCAGGACATCAAGAGGTGAACAAGTGCAATTACCAGCAGGGGCATCTCATTCTGCTCCCAGGTGTCCAGACATCCTAAGAACAAGGAAAGGAGAAGGAGAGGATGGTGGTGGAGGCAATTTGTGAGTCAGAGGGGGAGGACAATCCATCACAAAGCATGTTCCCTTGCAAAGTCTCTTTCAGTGTCCAGAACTATTTTATTATTGCATCACAAGTGAGGAAACTGAGGCCCAGATGAGCTAATTTGCTAATTCCAATTATTCCCACTTGGTTCTCATTTCAGACCTTAGAAGTCCCCCCTTAGCTCTAATCTCCTTCCCTCCCAACTCTAGCCTCAGGTGCTTTCAGCTTTTTCCAATAATAGGCTTGGTGTTGGGAGTCAGCCCTGTTCCTGTCCCTCTTACAATCTCTGACCCAGAACCACTTCCAACCTCCCTCTTCCTTTCAGTTCGTTCATCCATCCATCCACCCACCCACCATCCATCCATCACGCATTTATTTTCCCCTTACTGACTTTCCACTCCTCGAGTGAGACTCAAGGTGTCTGGGTGAGACTCACCTCTGACTCAGTTTCCCGGTACAGCCAGCGGGCAATCCTCCGGAGAACACTGCTGCCTCCCAGTTTTATCTTGACCCAGGACTCAAAGCAAAGGAAGGCTACAGAGGAGAAGGTGTCGTTCTGTGCCTCAGCTTGTCTGTACCTCCTCCCTAGCCTCGTCGTCAGGGGTCCCCCGAGGGGAAGGGGGCTGCTGAGCTTGAGAACTGCTAATGAAGCCGCAGCCAATTAACGCCCGGGCCAGGGTTGGGGGCGGATAAAATTAGCAGCTGCGTCTGCAGGGGTGGGAGGGTGGACAGCTGGCTGAAGGGGCCCTTGTTTGCGTTTGCAGACGGCTAGTGGGAGTGGCGCTGCCCAGTTCTCCAAACTCGCAGTCGTCCCTTCCCCCACCCTCTCGTCTCAGGCCTCTCTCCCTCCCTCTTCCAACCGTCTGCAAACTCAGCGCCCACGAAATTAGGAAGGAAAAGGAAGATCGATGACTCCAGATGCCGCAAACTCTGTTTCCCCTCCCCCTCCACCTGCCGCCTCCCGCCAGCCCGCGGAGCTTAGCAGGTTGTCAGCGCTCCGCCTACGCGGTCCCTCCATCTCCATCCCATTCAGGGCCTTATACCTCCTCCCCCAGAGAGCCCGCTGGTGGTCCCCTCTCAGGTCTAATCCCCGTCCCATTTTCGGCAGCTTCACCCCGCCCACCTCTGGGAGGAAAATTCCCACCTCCTGCAGGGCTCAACCCCAGGGGTCGTCCTCCTCGTCTGAATCTGGTCTCGTCTGGGATGTCCTCCAAGGTGACAGCTCCGTCAATATTTGCCTCAGTTTCCCCATGAGCCGCCGAGGGAGGAGGCCCTGGCCAGGTCTCTGCCAGACAGAAACGCACACCACCACCCCCTTGCCTAAAGGTCTCACACAGACGCGTATTGGATTTCACTTTATTTTGTTCCCTTTCCCGTCTGTTTTGGCGTAGGAAGAAAAAAAAAAAATCACCGAGAGGAAGCAGCCGGAAGGTGGAGCAAGGCTGGCAGGGACTGGAGGGAGGCGGGCAGAGTGCAGGCGAGTGGATCGCCTAAGCACGGGAGTTTTGCTTCCCCTACCCTAATTATTGGGGTTCGGGGGAAATGGGGACAGGCATACGACAGGCAGAGGGATTGGGAATAGGCCAAGGTGTATAGGCCTTTATGGTCTTTACGTGGGTATAGGGTGGAAGACAAGCGCCTGGGAGTAAGAAAGGGGTGGGATGAGGGTGCCAGGCAAGGCGTTATTAAAGCTGCGGGCAAAGGGAGTATCCATCCCAGCGCCAGGGGCAGGAGTGAAGAGGACTCAATGGGGACGCAGGGGACGCGGGGACCGCCTCCAAGCCCCGCCGATTCTAGGGCTGCCTTCTGGGCCCTCCACTTGAGGCTGTAGCCCATGGGGGGCTACCCCTAGCCTCGTGGGCACTCCCCATAAGGAAAAGGGGATCCACACCGGCTGAGTCTCGGAAGGGCTGCTCCTCTCCACCCCCAGAGTGGAAGGGGGGGGACGCGGCCACAGGAGCTGCTGGGTAGGGGCAGGGGTTCCACTTAAGGGAGTCCGGGATTTCGCGGGAAGCTCAGGGGCCGGGGCGAGGGCGGGGTGGGCTATCCAAAGTAGGGGTGCTCGCTCTGGAAGTTATAGTCTGGGCACACCTTCTGCACCAGTTTGTAGTCAAAGCTGAGGAAGGAGACGAAAATGCAGATGACTTTGAAGGGCTTGGCACACAGCCAGGCGGCCTGGCTCTGCGTGTGCTCGGTGAAGCACACCTGCGACGGGTCGTACAGGCACGGGCGGTGCTTGCGCGCGCGGTTCGTCTTCTCGTACTCCACGTGGCAATTGAAAGCGCGTGACTCTTTGGCCCCAGGCACTCCCAGCGCGCCCCCGAGCGGACCCGCCAGCGCACCGCCGAGCGTGCCCCCGAGCCCCGGCCCCGCCGCCGCTATCCCCAGCGGGGCCCCCAGCCCAGGGAGCACCCCCTCCAGGGCCAGCGTAGACTGCAGCGGGTGGGGGGCGGGCCCCGGCAGCCAGACGCCCCCAAACTCTACACGCTTGGAGGGCGGCACGATACTGACGCTGAGGTTGCCCAGGCTGGACGAGTTGTGGCGGAAGTAGACGCTGAAGGTACCGTTCACATGGTCCACGATCTTACCCGTCACCAGCAGCGAGAACTTGAGAGTGTGCACCCGGAAGTAAAAGTCCCCCCAGCCAAAGATCTTTTTGGCGCGGGCAGCTTTGATGGACGGCTTTCTCTTCGTGCGCTGCGCTGGCGCTCCCGCCGCCCCAGCTCGGGCCAGTGTCCCTGTGTGGTTAGCCGGCCAGGCCCAGCTCCAGGCACGCGCGGTGCCCAGGCCGTCAGAGGACTTTGGCGCGGCCGTGGCGGGGCGCAGCTCCAGGTACTGCGGCCTCCTGGACTCCGGTATCTGGGCACTGACGGCCTGGGGACCAAGAAGGAGGAAAAGAGAAACGCTGGAGTTGTCTGGGGCCACCCGCCAGGGCCACGCCGGTCCCTGTCCGCAGCCGCTGGGAGAACAAATGGAATTAGGCTGCCACAGCAGTGGTTCAAGGAGTCCCCGTTGGAATGGGCCTGCGGCTCTTTCAAGGTGTGTGGTCTCTGCCTCAGTTTCTACATCTGTGAAATGACACTAGAATCCTAGTCTTCTCACAGAACTCTGACGAGGGCTGAGGAAACTAAAAGAGCCAAAGCAGTGTGGGTTTGAAAGGGACTGGAGCTATGAACTCTGGCTTGATTGGGAGTAATGCGCCATGGAGAAGCTGGACTCAGGCAAGGGAGGCCATGACCACTGTCAGTGCCCAGCATCAGGAAAGAGTGAGACCTCCCAGCACACCTTTGCCAAGACTGGAGCCCCCACCCAGGCCTCAGCCTCTACTTCCTTGAGGGGTGGAGCATGGGAGACCAACGGAGCTGAGGAGAACAGTGGAGAGTCTGCATGCAGCTGAGGCTTGGGGACTACTAGTGGGCACCTCTCTCTACCTCCGGCACTCCTGCTCTTGGGGAGGCCGCCTGGTGGTCCTCCCCTGGGTTAGGAGGGGTACCGAGGAGGACTGCCCTGCTTGCCCCGACCCGTCTCTGTGTCTCAGGTGGCAGCCGATCTGGGAGACAGCGGGGCGAGTACAAGATGGATCGAGAGGCGGAGCGGCAGGGCCAGGCCCGGGCCATCAATTATCGGGGCGGGGTGGGGGGGTGGCCCCGAGTGAAGGAGACGTGAGAGAGTGGAGAGGAAGAAATATGGAGATGCTGCTCCAGCGAGGGGAGTGGAAAGGAGAGGAGCTGTGCGTGTCAGAGTGTGTCAGTCAGACCGTGCTAGCTGTGGCCATTCAGTGTGGCCCTTACTGCCTGTGGGTTTGTTTGGGGGGGCGGAGTACCCTGCGTGAGTCTGGGGTGATTGTATTTCTGTTATATTGTATGTATCTGTCTATCTGCCTGGAGTGATGACTGTGTGTGTGTGTGTGTGTGTGTGTGTGTGTGTGCATGCGCATGCTCAAGTCTCAACCTCTGGTGATGGGTGTGTATGTGTCTGCCTGGCGTGGCTGTGTGTGTATGTCTGTGCGTGTCTGTATGCCCTGTGTAGCAGTCCGGAGACGCTGTGTTGTGTGTGTCTGCCTGCTTGTGGTGGTGAATACCTGTTGTACTAGTCCCTGGTGGCTCTGTATAGGTGTCTGGGTTGTAGATGTGCCTAGGTTGGTTGTGTCTGTGCGTGTGGATCTGAGTGAGGCTGTTTCAGGTTGTGGTAGTTGCCTCTCTGTGACTGGTGTAGTCGTATGCCTGGGTTGGCTGTGTATCTGAGGGTGGCTGTGTGTGATTCACTGGGAGTGTCACTTTCCCTCTGTGATCTCCTCTGTCCATGTGTCAAGCTCTTTCTCAAGGCTGGGTCAGTGTATTCACAATGATATAATAAGTGTGGTCTCATTGTGTTCCCCTGGGGGGTGGTGCATACATGTCAGTTGTATATGAATGTTCCTGGGGGGTGGGGGGATCCCCACACTGGCCTACAGGATGAGCTTTGAGTAGGTAAAGAGGCCAGGCAGCATGGGTGTCCCCCTCTGTTTGCATACACCATGTGTCCACAGGGGACAGGAACAGCAGAGTCAAGCTGCTAGGCTAGAATCTCCACCGCCTGGTCCCATTCCCGCAGCTCTGCGATCCTGGGTTATTAATGCCGCCGCCACCCGCTCGTCATACATATTTATCGCCCCCCTCATTCCTCCTCCCGTCCATCTCTCCTCCCAGCTCAGGTGTGGGGGGCGGGGGCGGTAAGAGAGACTGACTCAGACTGACAAGCTTGAGCTGGCAGCTAACACCCAGAGGGTGGGCCTGAGAGGGGATGGGGGGAAGGGGTCCTGGGCCGCAGAGGAGGGGACAAGCGCCTTCCAGCAGGAAGGACCAAGGCTCCAGGAGGTGAGCTTAGAGAGGGCAGGGCTTGAGCCCTGGAGAGGGCATTGGAGGTGGGAGTGTATCAAAGCTTCCAGGGGAAGTCCAAGAATGGTTGGGAGGAGTCATCTGAACTCTGACACCTAAACTCCTCACCCCCCTGGGCCCAACCACTAGCTCTTTCCAGGGGCATCCATGAGCCCCTACACCTGCTGTTATGACCCCAAATACCTCTGAGCTCCCCCCCCAGCACCCCAAAAGCACTAGACATCTTGCACCCAGTCCAGGACCTGTCCACTGCTCCAGTGCAGCCACTCTTCCCAGGCAGGGGCTGGAGAGGGAAGGAGGTTTGGCTGGGTGGTGAGGGGCGCCAGTTGTCCCCCCACCCTGATCCCAGACAAATTGCTGTCTACGCTTCTCTGATCCTGGCAAATCCCTGGGCTTTGGGCACCTGCACCCCCCACCCGCCGCTGGAGACAGCCAAGATAAAAGGGAAGAGTTGGGGGGAGCGGCCGAAGCGACCTTCGGGGGAGAACTCAGTCAGGGAGGGGTGAGAGTCTTCGAGGAAACGAGCCGAGAAATGGGAACATGGAATAAAATAAAATAAAACCCTCCCTCTGGCTTCCTAGCTCTCACGCTCGCTCTCCCTCTCTCGCTCTCGCTCTCTCACTGTTTTTCCATCTCCCTCGCTCTCTCTTAGTCTCTTTTTGTCTCTGTCTCTAATTTTCTTCTGCGATTCTGCTTTTCTGTTTCTGTCTGTCTGTCTGACTGTGGTTCTCTCCCTCTACCCTTCAGGTGGTCTGTCTCTAGCTGTGGGTGGGGGTGGGAGGGAGGGGAAAACGAAGTGATAAGGGAGCCCCTGTTTGCCTAGAATCCACGGTGCTGTCCCTCCCCCTTGAGAGTGGGGGCAGGGTGTTGTCCGAGGAGGGGTCCTGGTCGATTCGGAGCTGGTTTAATTAAGCTAATTGGGCGCAGTGACATTTGCGAAGGGGAGAGGCTAGCCCGGCTGTCGGCTTGAGGGGCGGAGGTGTGGTGGCAGGAGGGAGTCGGGGTAAGGGTGGGGGTGCGCTTCATCAGGCGCCTCTGGGCCCTAGCCGGGTGGGAGCAGAGCCAGGAGTGCTTTGCCCCCAGGCAGCGAGCCCACGCACTGCAGGGGAGTTGAGGATGCCTTTTTCTGCTGAACAAACTCCACTTGGTGGGGGGGAGCGCTCTTTGGGTATGGGACTGCTGGGAATGGGGGGAGGATCAGGCTGTCGGCCCCCCATCCGCATTGCAGGGTGCACCTCCCCCAGGCCTCCAGACTGGTCGGTGGCTTTTCTCCTGCTGTGTGGGTCCGGCGGGCCGCTCAGGATTCTGACTGGGGGAGGGGACAGCACCCAGTAGTTGGGGAAGGAAGAGTGCTCCAGGCCTGGGTCGGGGAAGGAGACGGAAGTGCGTACTGAGGCCTTGCACCTAGAAAGAGGTGGGGGCACCCCGCAGCCAGGGTGGGTAAAATAGGCAGGGTCTGCCTGGGAACCAGAGATGGAGATGGGGGTGAAGACAGAGGTGGGGTGGACAGGACAGGCTGCGATGAGGACTGGGCCAGAGATGGAGGGGGACTGGGACTGAGGCCTGGGCAGGCACAGGTACATGGTGCAGAGATAAAGATGGAACAAGGGTAGGTATGGGAACAGGAAAGAAGAGGAGGTCAGAAATGGTGGACAGGTACTGGGCAGAGACTGGGATGCAGATGGGATAGGGGCCAAGGCAGTGAAGATGGGGGACAGAACAAGGTGGGAACTAGAATGGGGATGGGGGAGACAGGGATGGTGGATGAGGGATGGGCGCTGGGAGGAATGAGAGTGGGACGGGGACTGGGAGATGGGGGGTGGGACCAGATGGGGGTGGGAACAGAAACGGGGGATGGGAAGTGGTTACTGGGCAGAAACAGGGTTGCTGAAGGATGCAGAGACCCAGGAGGTGGGGATGGGGAATATGAATGGGGGCTGGAATGGAAAATGGGAGACAAGGAAGGAGATAAGAGACAGGGATGGGGAGATGGGCTGAGGACAGGTATGGGAGTCAAGCCAGAGAAAAAGGCAGAAGACCGGCAGTATCAGGCCACAGAGGGGTCTCGGCAGGTGAAGATACCTTCTTCCAGACCCTACTATAGCTATAGCGTGAGGGGGCGGGGATGGCTGCTGGGGCGGGCTCTGCCCTTGGGCCGGGCACCCCCTCCCCCTCAGCCCCGCCTGCCCGCCTGCTCCTGGCCTGCAGCGCAAGGCTCACCGTTATCTGAATTTTGATTTTATTTTATTTTATTTTATTTCCCTGCTTCCTAGAGCCGGCGCAGTCCCCCCGGGAACGACCGCCCCCCCGCCCCCCGCCCCGCGCCTCACTTTATTATTGCAATAAATGTGCCTATAAAGGCGCGGGCTCCGGGGCGCGGTGTGGGGGGGGTGGTGGGAGCCGCGGAGCTGGGATGTAATTTCCCGAAGCCGGAGCCGGAGGGGGAGTGGGCGGGGTGGAGGTGGAGGAGGGGTAGGCTAGGGAGAGGGGGAGACTCGCCAATTTCCAGCGCTCAAGGCAAGTGCTCCCCGCTCCCCATCCCTGGCCCGCAGCTCGTTGCCACCCCAAGCCCTGTGGACTCGCCACAGCGCCCAGCCAGCCGGGAGCCCTGGGACCCTTCCCCCACGACAGACCCTGCCCTTTCTCCGTGACCCTGTCCCCCGTCCCCGCCCACGAGGAGTTCTAGGGCTCGGTCCAAAGTTCCGCACCCCCTCCACAATGACTTCATCTCTGACCCCGATGATGCCCCCTCCACTCACCGGTCTCCCTCAACATTTATCCCGCCCCTCCCCAAGGACACTGTCTCTGAACCCAGTGACCCTTCTTTACCTTGTTTCTGTCCCCAAATTACCTCACCTCTTCCGCAGCCACCCAGTCCTGGACCCCCAGCTCCTCCCTCACCCCAAACCTAAGACAGTCTACCTTCTTCTTTCCTTTGGGTGCCCCTCCCATACTCGGGGGCTCTGACCCAAGGGAGCTATCAGCGCCCCCCCTGGCCTATGCTCCTGGCTCAGCTGCGGCCCCTGATCCCCGAGACAGCTCTGGGCCCTGGCCCAGGCTGCACGTGCCTAAGTGGCCCAGCCAGAGATTAGCTGGGGGGTTAGAGGGGGATATGGAGTCAGGAGCGGGTGGCTAGATGCAGGGCTGGGGCCAGCCAGTGCTGAGAGACTCAATTCAGCCTAATCCTTTCCTGAGGCAGGCTAGAGCTGGAAGGTCCCATAGGGCCCCGCCCCTGCCCTCCCCCAGCTAATTAGTAATTAGTGATTAGTGATTAGTGACTATTGATCGCCTGCTGCTTTTCCCAGTAGGCGGCTGCTTTGGCAAGGGGTGGGGAAGACAGAGACAGAGAGGGCGAGAAGTCAGAGACCGTATTGGAAAGATCCTGTAGGAGGCCTGGGCCAGAGCCCCAGGAGCAGTGGAAGCCAGGAGTCACAGGCCCCATAGGAGACCAGGAGCCTGAAGCAAGGAGGGAGGAGGGAGAGGGCACCTGAAGGAGGAGTCTGTGAGCAAGATGGGAGAAGGCAAGGTGCTTAACATGGGACAATTAGGGTTTCCCTGCAAACTATCCCCCACCAGCCTCTCAGTGTCAGCCCAGTGCCAGCCCAGTAGCCCTGAGACAGCCCTGAGTGCACGCACACACACACAAGCCACATTCGGATAGGATACATGAACACATCTTGAGGCTCACAATCCCATTATTGTTGTTTTTGAACCTAAGTCTTGTCAGACTCTTTGTGACCCCAAGGACTATAGCCTGCCAGGCTCCTCTGTCCATGCGATTTCCCAGGCAAGAGTACTAGAGTGGGTTGCCATTTCCTTCTCATCCCCACACTCAAATGCACTCAAAATGACAAGAACACAGACACACGCAAGCCTCGGAGACTCACAGACAACACAGGCACCCCAACACACAGATATGCACCAGAGACACACCTTGATACTCCGAGGTGTGCATACACATGTGCACACACCATACAGCACACATGAGCACACACACAGAGGTAGTCAGACACACACTGTCCTACACACATCCCCCTTCATAGTTATACACATGCAAACACAGTCTGTATGTACATGCAAACACAGATTCTTACGTGCATACAAGCCGCACTAAATGGCAGACACCCTCTCCTCCATGGACTCCAGAGCAGCAGCTCTCACACACTCAGATCTCCATTGCTTACATCCTCATGCTCACTCTCCCTCAAGTCTTCACCAGATGTTTCATTCCCCTTCAGGGGGCAAAGGAAATTAAACCAGATCTGTCCACAGGGGAGTTTATTTGATGGGGAGATTGGAGAGGAGAGTGAGGAGGAACCAGAAAGGAGGGGCAGGGGAGGACCATCCAGCCCCACTACTTCTCCCCCAGGGGCCTTTACATCCCAGTGGGTTGTGGGGCAGAGACCCCCTCCCAGAGTGCTCTACGAGGGCAGAGCTAGGCAGCAGGTCCCCAAGAAGCTCCTGCCAGTGGAAGCAGTATTTGTGGAGGGGGCTCCTCCACCCACCTTCCAGCCCCTCAAGGTCACCAGGCTGGTTTGAATCAGGGAGCTCCGTCACCAGCTTCACTAAGGGCCCCCGCCCTGCTGGAGCTGCTGAAGGCGATCTGAATGAGCAGGTGGGAGGCTAAGTGTGTGTGTGTGTGTGTGGGTCTACACCCCTTCCAGACTCTGTAGGGTCTAAGGGCTGGGATGCAGGGAATAGGGCTTTGGGGAGCTACCTGTCTGCCCCCAGAGTGGGTAGATCACACTTAGAGTAGGAAACGGGAAAGTCAGAGGCAGGGGGGCTGGTGTAAGAAGATAGGTGTCCAGGGCCTAGGCCCCCATTGTGGGATGCACAGCGGGGCACAGATGGCTGCACTGTGAAGCAGGGACTCACGCTCACCCCTTCAGAGCCAACACCACACTCCACACCAGCATACACACACCCTGGACGCCAGCGCTGGACACGCAAGCCTGGCTGCCCGGGACACAGGCGCACACACGGGCGCACACGCTGACCCACACACTCCACACCAGCACACATGAGCACCCGGTCTATTCGAATTGAAGCCTCCAAGTCTGGAGGGACGCAGATCAAGTCTGGGCCCCTTTAGCCTGTCTTCGCCCTGGAGCTTCAGGGAAACAGGCCAGCCTCAGGGAGATGGAGAGAGGAGAGGACGGGAGGAGAGCCAGACAGCCCACCCCCTACCCGCCGGGCGAGCGAGAGGGGTGTGTCTGTGAGGTTGTTCAGGGGAGACAGTGTCTCCGCGGGAAATGCGATGGGAGATGGTAGCCAAGTTCGGCGGTATCTGTGTGGGTCCGTGTGTGCGCGCGTGTGTTCGGGCCGAGTCTGCTCAGAGCACAGTGCCCACCTGGCATTGTGACAAGAGCAGAGGAGAGAAATGAGAAGGCGGGGGTGGAGGGGTGGAAGGACAGACAGCGAGGAAGGCGAGTGAGGTTGGCGCGGAAAGACGGCAAGGCTGACACCCTGCTGGCTTGTCTGTCTGTCTCGCACTCCCGCTCCGTCTGGCACACTCGTGGGTCTGGCTTCGTCCCCTCCCCCGCCTCGCCTGGAGCGGGATCCGAGTTGGGCCTCCACCCGGGCACCCCCCCATCCCACCCCACCCCACCCGGGACCCTCAGCCAACTTGCGCTGGGAGAGCGCCTATCCTGAACCGGGAGTCTGTCTGTCCGCGTACCCCCCTTCTCCCACCCCGAGCCGGGCAAAGTTGGGACGCTCTGCGCTGTAGACGAGGCAGGCGCACGGAGCCCCTCGCACTCTGGAACCTTGGCGTCCGGGACCCCGCGCTCGCGCTACCTCCCAGCTACCCTTACCTTCCTCAGGAGCCACGGGCCAAAGAGCAAGAGAAGCCATTCCGGGAGCAACCGCATCTTCCCGGGCGGCCGGGCGGGGCGGGCGCCGGGCCTGGGGACTAGGGGCCCCGGCGGGCGTGCCGCGGGGTGGCTGCCGGAGCGGCGGGAGCGGGCGGCGCGGCCCGCGGACTGAGCGGCGAGAGGCGCGGAGCGCGGCGCTGGGGGCGGGGCGCGGGCGGGGGAGAAAGTTGGGTCGGACTCGGGCGGGCGGGCGGGGGGGCGGGGCTCCGCGGCGCTCCAATCCCGGCCGCGCCCCGCGCGCCCCCTCCCGCCCGGCCGGGGGCACCGAAGGTGACTTTCACCCCGACACGCCCCAGACACGCCCCCGGCCCAGGTGCGGAGCGGAGCGGGCTGCGGGGCTCGGGGGCCGCGGACCCGAGAGGCTGGGTGGGTGCATCGCTGAGGAACAGGGCCGAGGGTGGGGCTCCCGGCTCCGGGACCTTGTTCCCGAGGCGGGGCACGGAGAGTGGGGAGCCTGGCGAGGCTCAACAGCCCAGCAAGACCGGGGTCCCTCGGAACTCCCGGCCTCTTCTGTGCTCCGGGCCCTGAAGGGTCCCCGGGCAGGAGCAGGGCAGGGGCCGAGGTGAGGGCGGGCGGGGCCCCGGGCGACTGCCGCCGCGCGGCGCTGACGGGGATGGATGGGCGCCCCGCGGCTCATTCGGCCCGGAGATGAGTATCATTGATCACGGACGGAAACCCCATCACGTCTGTCAATAGGGCTGACAAACGGCGCCCGCCGCCCCCACCCCCGCCTTCAAGGCCCCTCTGCGGTCTCAGGACCCCTCCGCTAGACGCGCCGTTCACCTTTGCCCCTCGCCCCCTCTGCTGACCCCCCACGCGTCCCAGAGCGTCCCTGCGTGGGGGTTGGGCAGGAGCCGCACCAACGGCCCGGCTTCTTGGTGCGATCTCCATCCATCACTTTCCGCCCAGGGTCCCTTCTTTCACCATCAGTCGCTCTAGATCCTTCTCCCCTTTCTCCTCTAGCCCTGTCCTTGTCTCTGTCCCCAGTCTGGTCCTGTCTCTGTCCCAATCCTCTTGGCTGTTTCTTCATCAGCTCCCTCCTCCCCCTAGTCTCTCTCTCTCTCCTGCCCAGGGAGTCTTCAGCTGTCAGCTGTTGCTATGCACTGAGGCTGTGGCTGAGGTTGTGGTATGACCGACACCTCGACAGCGACAGAGATAGGGACAAGCAAAGAGACAGACAGATGCATACCGGGAGATCCCAACACATGGCCTGAGGCATGCACGCAGGAGCCTCGCAGGGTCAGGCCACACAATAAAGGTGAACATACAGGCACAGTGAAACACATTCACACAGAGAACAGTGCACACATACACAGACAGGTGCAAGCCTAGTGGCACTGATCCACGTAGATGGACACAGTCGGTTTACACAGAGTGTGCATACACAGAGACCCGAGAGATAAATGCAACTTTCATCAAGAGACATGCATACCCAGCCAGGTACTCAGAGCCGACCCTACCTTCCTTGCCTTGGCAGAAAGGTGGACATTCACAGACAATGATGGACACACACAGGTGTACGCTGGCACTGGCAGTCCAAAAGACAAGCCGGGGCACACATAAACAGATAGACAGACACATGGATGTGACAAGACACAAAACAAGGATCGGGAATGCTGAGAAGATGAAGTGGACACAGACACTCCGGGAGAGACAGACAGGAGCCTGGACCAGGAACCTGGGTGTAGGTGGGGCAGACAGGGAGGCAGGGAGAGGCAGGAACAGCCAGGCCGCGGGCCACAAGGCTCCATCCAGAACCTGAGCCCGAGTGCCAAACTCAGGGGCTGCCGAGGTGGTGGGGGCAGGGGGCACACTCAGGCCCAAGGTACACAGGACAGAAGCCCCTCCTGTTTTTCTGGAGTCCTGACCCACCCCACCTCGCCTCCTTTTGCTAGTCTCAGGCCACAGCTTCCTCTACCCAGCTTCTTCACTCTCATACATACACACACACACACACACACACACCACTCCCTGTCTCCATCTCTGTGTCTCTGTCTCTCATTCTGTCTGTATCAGCCTCTGGTTTTGCCCCTGTCTCTTCTCCATTTCTGTCTTAGGTCTCTCTGACATCCTTGCCAGGTGGGGAATTTTTGAGCACTGCCTTCAGGTAGACCCTTCTCCTGGCCGTCCTGGTGGGCAGAGGAAGGATGCTGACTGGAGGGGTGTGTGTTCCAAGCCGCAGCTGGGGGCCCTTCTCGCTCTGCCCAGGATCTTGAGGCGACAGGCAGAGAATCAGTGGCTCCCCGGGGGCGCCAGATGCACGGCTGGCAGAGGGAGGGAGTGAGGGGGTGGGGCTGCTGGTGGTGGGGAGCAGACAGGCGCTGGGGGAGGGGGAGGAGCCGGCTGGGGGAGAGTAGAGGGGTGTGTGGCAGAATAGCCCCAGGGAAGGAAGTGAGAGGCTGGACTGGGGTCCGAGGGCAGGTGCATAATTAATGTGCTAGGGAGGGGGCTGTGCTGGCCTTTCGAATGAGCTGCGCTGCAGGAGTGTGTACGCCACCTGGTGGACAGATGATGACACAAGCCTCCCTCTAGGCAATCAACAAGGACGCCCCTTTTCCCCAGGAAGATCGCTCTGCTCTGGGGCCCTAGGGAGCCAGGGAGCCAGTGGAGGATGGCAGAACTGGCTTGGAAGCTGAGGCTGGAGCTGAGACCTCAAGGCTAAAAGGGAAGGGGAGGGCTCTTGTTTCTGGAGGTGGATGGATCCATAGCTTCCTCAAGAGAGGAGGAATAGACTGAGAAAGTTGAGCCAGGGAGAGAGGAGGAATGAAAAGCAATGCTCCTCTTTTGGGAGTTGGGTAAGGATTCTTTGGGCTTCCCTGGTGGCTCAGAGGGTAAAGAATCTGCCTGCAATGAGGAAGATCCCCTGGAGAAGGGAATGGCCTCCTGCTCCAGTATTCTTGCCTGGAGAATTCCATGGACAGAGGAGTCTGGCGGGCTATAGTCCATGGGGTTGCAAAGAGTTGGACACGACTGAGCGACTAACACACACACACTAGGTTTCTTTAGATGCTTAAAGCTGCCTTCTTTGAGCATATTTGCTACTGTAGGGAAAGGGCTGTAACCCTTTCTCAATCTAGGACCATGTAAAGCAGTGTGACCTTCTGCACAGGAATTGTAGACCTGGGATTCCCAGGTGGCGCTAGTGGTAAAGAACTTGCCTGCCAATGCAGGAGACATGAGATGATGGTTTGATCCCTGGGTCAGAAAGATGCCCTGGAGGAGGGCATGGCAATCCATTCCAGTATTCTTGTCTGGAGAATCCCATGGACAGAGGAACCAGTCCATAGGGTTGCAAAGAGTTGGACACGACTGAAACGACTTGGCACACTTGGGACCCCCTTTGTAGCAGTCATCAACAACCTGGGATGTGAACTGGGTTTGTTGGTGGTCCGTGAGACCTGGAAAACTGGTCTTCCCAGCTTTAACTACAAATGCCTTCCTTTTCCTGAACCCAGGGTTCTTACTCTTGACATCTGAGTAATTAGTCTTTATGAGGTGTGAGATGTTAATGCTTCAAGAGCAAACAGCCGAATGGGAATGGGACCATCCTGAAGGACTAGAAAGTCGTTTACAATCCCAGTGTGTTCATCTCTTATTGTGGGATTTCTCACTGTGGAAGAGCATTTTAAGGATGGGTGACAGTGCTGTCGTTTAAAGTGACAGTGCAGAGAAAATACAGATCCTGGAGGTAAGTGTCCAACGGCCAGAGAGATCACATGTTTCAGAGAGGTGAAGTCACTGGCTCACGTTGACACAGCCAGGAGAAGCAGGTCTTTCTGGTAAAGTTCTATGCTTCCTTGCCGCAGCCCAGCCAACGGGGATGGAGGCCAGAAGGGCACTGAAGACCAGATGCTCCAGCCTTCCTCCAGTACAGAGCATGGCTCCCTCTGGTGGCTGGAGCATGCAAGCACAGGTCAGCTCTCAGAGTCTCACATTCAGGTATACGGACACAAACGCCTTTTTTTTTTTACAATTTTATTTATAACAATATCTGTGTTATTTAGTTGTAAAGGAATTCAGCAAAAATTATTAAAACGTTCATGTCCCCAAAACGGGGCTGCCCGCTTGCCCTTCCTTGGTGTGCCCCACTTCCTCCTCATCCCCAGGGGAGAGGAGCCTGGGGGGGTGTTGTTTACCAAAGAAAGTCTCCAGCCCTGGGAGCCACAGTGGGGGCACTGGAGAAGGGGAGGGCCTGTCTGGGAGGGATGCTGAGCGCGGCCTCTCAGAGGTGCCCCTGGAGTGGGGGCTGGGGCATGGGATGGCCTCCCCCCAAGAAGAACTAAAAAACTCCATCCTTCCCTTCCTACCTCAGCCAGAGCCAAATCTTCCAGACAAGGGCAGCAAAGGACTCACCCTCCTCAGGATCCCAGAATCAGCCCTCAGGGGACCGGCAGGGTGGTGGGGTGGTGAGAGGGGAGAGCCTTGACAAAGTGTCTTGTACAGGGAGGGGGACACAGCACCACCAGCTCTCCCAGTGGGGGTGCGTTTTTGGTGGGAAGGTGGGAGGCAGGGCTCCCTTATACCTGTAATTTGCAGGAGCCCCCTTCCTGTTCCCCCCCTCCCGGAAGGCAGCATGGGGGGGGGGCGTTGCTGAGGAGCAGGCAGGAAGGAGAACGGAAAGAGATAATACTGTGCTCGCTTGCTCGCTTGCTCACTCACATATAAAAAGTAATTCCTTCATTTTTTACATTTATACATCCCAGCAGGGCTGGGGAGGGGTTGGCTGGGCAAGAGGGGGACTCCTTGAAGGACTTCTCTGGCTGGGGGCAGGAGGCTCTCTGGGGAAGTCCGATGGTGTAGGACCCTATGCCAAGGGGTCCCCTATCTCGTCCTCGGGGCCCCGGCCCAGGAGTTCTCGCTTCTCATCCGTGCTGGCCAGGGAGTGGCGGCTGCCGTGACCGCCCATGTACAGTGTGGCATACACGGGGTTGGTGAAGTTGGTGGGCTGCAAGGCAACAGAGGGTTCAGATGGGGCTCAGGCACTGGGCTCTGCGGCTTAGGTACCTTCCGCCTACCTCCATTCCATCATCCAGCCCAACACGTTTGGTTGCCCCACCCACAGCCCTCTGTCCCTGTCCTGGAAGCCCCCTCCCTTGCCCTCCCAGCCCACCTTGTCAGGGTCCAGGGCGAAGTCCGCATCCAGTAGACCCCCTACGTCATCAGGCTCCCCGCCTTCATACATCTTATAGGTGGGATTCCCGATCTCCACATTCATGGCCCCGTTGGTCATCCGCTGGTGCTGGAAGCCCTTAGCCCTGGGGGGAAGGTGGGAGCATGAGGGCAGGGATTCTAGGAGTGGGTGAGACTAGGGCAGTAACATCGTGGCCCTAATTCTCCAGACTCCCCACAACTCACCCTCGAACTCGCCGTTTGTACCAGAATACCACTCCGGCTACCAGAAGCATCAGCAGCAGCAACAGCAGAGGGATTAGGATGGAGGCTACATCTAGAGGGGAAGAGGAGGGGAGCTGAGTCCAAAAGGCCTCGGAGGCACAAAGCCCTCCATCCCAGGTCCCTGCCACCTACGTCCAGGCTGCTGCTGGCCGACCACTTGTTCTTCACATCGGGGTCCTGCCATGTGGGGTGGGCACCTGCAGATGGGAGGGGCAGAGCTGAGTGGGCATGCCATCCATGGGGAAACTGGGAGGGACCACAGGCTCCTGCTGGTCTGGCTCAGACTTGGGGGAGGGAAGGCTGATCTAGGCCTTGGTGAGGCACAGGCCCAACTCACTGGCACTCAGGCATCATTTTGCTGTTCATGGTGCAGGAACCGCCATTGCTGCAGTGGCCAATGCAGGTCAGACAGCTGGGGGCCACCCGGCCATCGGAGCAACTGCAGGGAGGAGTGCAGAGGCTGGGCGGGGCTGGTGGAGGGTGTCCAAGACCCTGGGAAGGGGCGGGCGGGGGGGCTGGGAGGGTGGGTTAGGTGGGTGGAGGGTGGGACAGACTGGGAGTGGGCCCCACTCACTTGCAGGTGACATCCCCACTCTGCTTATTGACCACACAGGCCCCATCGAGACAGCGGCTACACTTGTTCACCTCACACCTGGGCCCCTCGAAGTAGGCGGTGCAGCGGCACTGGCGGGAGCCGTCAGCGCCATCTGGCACGTGCCGAAGTTCTCACAGTAGCCAGAGCACTGTCCTGTGGTTCAGGGGATGGGAGAGGAGGTGCCTCAAGCCCCACTGTCATGAGGGTCCTCCAGAGATGGTGGGGGGCAGCTGGCCTTTGGGGTGACTTCCACCTCCTCCTGAGCCCCCTACTGTCTCCATGTCACAGGCTCCAGGGTTACAAAGATGTCCCGGAGCATCCCAACAGGGTACTGCTTTTGCTTGAATAATCCTGATGCCAGAGGGTTCACTACCTTGGGGCAGCAGGGGTGTGCTGACCTCTCCCTGGGGAGAAGCCCTGGTACCTCGAGCCTGGCTGAGCTGCGAATGGGCTCCTTCCCTAGAACTAGCCCCTGTGACCCGCACAACCCCCCCCCCCCCGCCTCCATCATCCTGGCCCGGAGCCCAGGGATGGCTCACTCACGGTACTGGCAGCGGTCCCCCAGGAAGCCAGGCAGGCATCGGCACTGGGGCTGGTTGCCCTGGTTGACCGTGCAGGTGCTGTTGTTGGCACAGTAGCCTGCACACACCTGCTGGGTGCATTTGGGGCCCGTGAAGCCTGTGGGGCACCGGCACGTGGGCATGCCTGGCGGGAGACGATGTGTGAGCAGGACTGTGGCCCACTGAGCTGCCCGGCCCTACTGCAGGGGAACAGGGCTGGGAGGGCCTGGCAGGAGGAAGGCAGTAGAGGGGAGGCAGGCAGAACAGGATAGCAACGCTGGGGTTGGGGGCAGCAGGCGGGAGGGCAGCAGAGGTGAAGTAAAGCAGGGCAGAGGCGGCTTGGGGGCAGCAGGGCCCAGGGGCCACGAGTCCTGGCAGAAGAACCAAAGGCCATACCAGAGGGAGAGGCAGCGCAGGTGCCCCCGTTGCGACAGTGCTCCCAGCACTGGTCCAGCTCACACTTGTCGCCTGTGTAACGGGGCTGGCACCGACACTTAGGCTGCCTCCGTGCGTTGAGGAAGCAGCTGCCACCGTTGAAACATTGTAGGTTACAGGTTCCAGGCCGAGGAGCTGCAGGAAGGGTCGTCAAGGGCAGAGCTGGCATAGGGGGGATTCAGGGGCTGTAGGGAGGAGGGCTCTGGGGCAGGGATGAGGGGCCAGGGAGGGGCGTGAGCATACCGTCCGGTGGGGGCGTCGGTGAGGGCACAGCCACACAGGTGCCATTGTCCAGTCGCTTCCCGTTGGGACAGGTGCAGACAGGCCCGCTGGGACTCAGCAGGCAGAGCCACTCACACTTCTTGCGGTCACAGGGGTTGGTCACTGCAGGGGTGGGCAGCGTGGGAGAAGGCTGAGTCCTGGGACCCAGAACCCCCCCTGCCCACCAAAACCTGAGGCTGCAGCCTGGAGACAGCACCCCTGGGCCTCCCCTGCCCCGGCCCGGGCTCTCCCTCTCTGCCCACCTTCAGGCTGCTTGTGCTGGTGGTACAGGACCACATCGGAGGCATGGCTCAGGCCCCCAGTCAGGTTGATCAAGGGGCTGTGCCCGAACTTATGGATCTTGAAGACACGATTATTGATGTAGGTGACGCCATAGATGTAATCCTCAAAGACATCAATGCTGAAGGGGTGACTCAGTCCTGGGGAGAAGTCAGAGGGAACTCAGGCCTTAGTCACACTCTCTAGTCACTGGGTCCCAAGGCTCTCGGGGACCTCAAGCTGAACACGTCCTGTTCACACCGCCCCTCAACCTGTTCCTCCTGCTGACAACAGGTCCCATCAGCCCCTGACTTGTGGGGTCAGGAGTGACTTCTGCTCCCTCTCCCCACGTGTGCTAAGTTCCCATTATCACCCATGTTGCCTCCACGCAGCTCAACATCCATTGGTAGAATGAATGAATGTAAAGCAAGCCCAGAGGGTCAGGGTGGACTCAGGCCTACAGGACTGGTGCTGGGGGTGTCTGGTTGGGAGGGACCCCAAAGGCACTGCAGGGATGCTGAGGGCCAGGTGAGGAGGATGGCAGGTGCTTGGTGAGGCCTTGGGCCCAGAGGGGAGGGCAGAGGCCTGAGGGCAGGGCTGCAAGACTGCTGGTGGAGGCTGACCTCGTTTGCTGTCAGCAGCCACGATGGGGTCTGTGCCGTTGAGCCGGATGCTACCGATGACTGAGAGCTTGGCATCCGCCCAGTAAAGCCGTTCATTGTGATAATCCACGGCCAGGCCTGGGAGCAGAGAGCACTGTGAGGGCCGGCCTTCCCACCCCAGGCTCGGGGAGCAAGCAGGACGGTGTCCATATTTGGGACGCCTCCACCCTGTCCCCATGGTCACTCGCAGTCACCTTTTCTGGGAAAAGCCTCCACAACCCCTCTGTCCCATCCCAGTTCAAGCCCCCTTCCCTCCCCTTTGTGTGGCCCTGAGCTCAGCAAGCCCACCTCTCCCCCATCCCCGCCCCTGTAGCATGGACCTGTGGGCCATTGGATGTTGTCCTGAACCAGCGTCTCCCGAAGGGTTCCATCCATTGCTGCTGTTTCAATCTTGGGGTGGTTCCCCCAGTCTGACCAGTACATGGTGCTGGGGAAGGACAAGAAGTGAGTGTGGGCAGGACGTGGGTTCCCAGAGGAGGTCACTGAAGGGGAACACAGAGACTGCCGGGTACACAGAGAGGAGGGTGTTCTGTCCCTCCTCCATAGACAGTCAAGGGGAGTCAACCTCCTGACCAGGTTAAAGATCTCTAAAACTGCTATGTGCTGCTCGGGTCCCAGTTCAGTAGGCAGAGCTGCCCCCTGGAGCGGAGGAGAAGCCCAGAACCTGGCTGCCCATGACAGCCAGCCAAGCAGAAGCCAGGCCCCAGCCGGGCAAGCCAGTGTGACCCCGGGTGACATCAGGGACGGCCAGGGCTGGACGCAGCCTGGAAGACCCAGGGGCCTGCAGAGGACACTGACCTCAGGCTGGTCTGGGAGGAAACACCCATGCTGGGGGCTGGGCACCCACCTCCATCCCAGGGGCTTCCTAGCCTCAGCCCAGATGCCTCCCCACAGCACCCCCACGCACCCTCTCAGTGGGTCCACCACAATGGCATGGGGCTCATCGATCATGCCGGAGATAAGCGTCTTGCGGTTCTCGCCCTTCATCTGCGCAACCTCGATCACATCCCGGCCTGAGTCGGTCCAGTACACATTCCCAGCCACCCAGTCAATGGCGATGCCCCTTGGCATCTTGAGCCCTGAAATCTGGATGAGGGGGTGTCACAGGTTCAGAGGTTACTGCCTTTGGCCTTCCTGGCCATTATCCATTCCCCCACTCCCTGTCCCTGCTGTTACCATTACCCTGCGTTACTGAGGAACAAAGTGAGGCCCAAAGAGGTTCAAGAGCTTGGCAACATGGACCCGGTGTGCCGGCTGTGATGTTCAGGAACTGAACATGGCTCTGACGCTGAAAGCCAAGTACTTGCCCAGGTGCCCTGCAGCCTCGGGCTGCCACGTGGCGGCGCCACCTACTGACGATGGTGCTGCTCTGCCTGCCTGCTGTTCATGCCTCATGATGCCTTCTGAAGGTCACCCTGCATGCCAGCCTTAGCCTTTGCCCCTTCCACTGTCCTCTGCAAACTCTGCTCTGAACCGTCTGCTGTTTGCAGACTTCCCACCCAGTCCGTGCCTCCATGTAGGTCCCACCCCAGACTGGGTACTCACATTGAGGTGGGTGACGCCCCGGTCAATCTGTCGCCGATGGCGATTGGAAGTGGTGGGAGGTGCAGCAGGGGGCAGGCTGCGGTAGGAGATGGTGCCTGTGTGCCAGTTGGTCCAGTAGACGCGGCCAGCCTTGACGTGGACATCCATGGCATCGATGCGGACGCTCTCGTCACCCTGGAAGGCCTGCTCATAAGCCGAATGGGGGTGGCTGGGGAACAGGCTGCGGATCTCATTGTCATCAGCGATATAGAGGACCTGATACTCAGAGCCTGGAGGGACAAGAGCCCAGATGTTGGTTGGCAGGGGTGAAAGCGCAGGCTGGGGGGTGTCGGGCCTGGTGCTAGAAAGAGCTGGGTAAGCTGTGCTCCCTCCCCAGTCCCACCCCTTTCACATTAACAATGTCCCTCTCCTAGTCAAGCCATCTGACGTGGCCCAAAGCGTCTGCTCATCCCCCCCCAGTGCCAGGCTTGAGGGCTCCAGCCTGAGTCCTTGAACTTCCTCCTCTCCTGAGGTGATCTAGGGAGACCTGCTACTCCAGAAAGCTGTCCCCCCTCCTCCAGCCTCAGGGACCTCTGCCTCCTCACGGCCTCTGCAGGCATCACCACACTCTCTGCTCCATAATGTCTGATATCTGCTCATAGGTGCACACACATGTGGGCGTGCACGAGCACCGCCATGGAGGCATGTAGGTGTGCATGAGCATATGAGTGCACTCGAACATGTTTGGGGTTGTGTGTGCCCGGGTGTGTGTACATGGATATGGGGCGTCTTTGTATAGAGGCATGAGGAAAGTGCAGGTATGCATCAAAGTATATGTTCTCACCAAAAAAAAAAACAAAAAAACAAAAACACGTAAATATGTGAAATGAAGGATGTGTTAATTAACTCAACGGGGGGAATTCTTTCGCAAGGTGTATGTACATCAGATCATCACCTGGCACACATTAAATATCTGACAGTTTTGTCACTGATACCTCAGTAAAGCTGATACAAACATAATGGGAACATGCAGGTGGGGTACTCTTGACTATGTGAGTGGTGATGCTCTCGCCCCAGGACCTCTGGCCTCTGCACGGCTGCCAGCCGTGTTCAGGAAGCTGTCCCGTGGGTCTGGAATCGCAGGCTTGGGCAAGGTTGCCCAAAGGCAGACACCGCATCCCAGGTTCATTTGCTGTCCGGGTGCTGTAAGCCCCGCCCCTCTCTCCGCCCTCTCCCAGCGCCTACCTTCCGCCTTGCAGGTGTTGTGCGTCTTCATGAAGTTGCGGGCGCAGCTGCACAGGTGGCCGCCCTTGGTGTTGTTGCAGAGCTGTGAGCAGGTGCCGAAGCGCAGGCACTCGTTGATGTCTGGGGGTTACACGCCCGGGTCAGGGAGAGTCTCATGGCGGGGCGCTTCTGCCCGCCTCTTGGACTCCCCCTTCCTACCCTGGCATCCGGGTTGGCCTGGCACCGTGTGGAAGCCAGTGCGGCAGGCACAGTAGGCGGCTTTCTCGGTGCGCACACAGCGGGCCTCATCCCCGCAGATGCTGGCGTTGGTGGCGCAGCTGGTCAGCTTGGGGTCTGCGGAGACAGTGAGTCTAGGCCTGGACTTAGGTTCTGTGTCCCTCCCGGCCCCCGCCCAAGCCGGCACGCGGGTCTCACCCTCACCCATGCTGCAGTCCTCCTCGTCAGAGCCGTCCCCGCAGTCATCGAACATGTTGCAGCGCAGGGAGGAGGAGAGGCAGCGCTGGTTCCGGCACAGAAACTCCTTCTTGTCTTTGCAGTGGGAGGTCTGGGCCGTGGGCGGCTCTAGGGGAGGGCGGGGCTTCAGGTCCTGATTTTTACCACCCTGTCCCTTCTTCCCACAGGAACCCCTGCTCAGTCACAGGTAGAGGGGCCCCAAGCCTGGCTCTCAAGCCTTAGGGGAAGTTGGTTAAACTGTTCAGATTCGCAGTCTCCGCTTCAGTGCCTTCCCCAGGGGTTTCTCTCCTGCCAAGACAAGGCCCCCAGGCTCCCGGCAGTGGATCCTCCCCTTTCCCTGAATCGACTCACCAGACACAGCTCCCACTTGGGCCACCCCCACCGCTTGTGCAGCATCCCCACTCCAGGCACCCCCCAGAACCCCCCTCACTGGCCCCCTGCTCACCACAGTCTTCCTCATCCGTCCCATCCCCGCAGTTGTCCGTGCCGTCGCACTGGCGCCCGATCCATAGGCAGACGCGGTCGTTCTTGCAACGGAAGGGCCGGTTTGGAGGACACACGAACCTGGCTGCAATGGCGAGAGGGACAGAGTTAGAATCAGCCTTGGGGGTACCCCCACCCTGGCTGAGGGCCTCCAGGGAGCGGGAGAGCCCCGCCCCGTCTGGAGCCCCGCCCCACCCCGCCCTCTTGGAAGCCCCGCAGCCACCCTGGAGCCTCACCGCACTCCTCTGGGTTCTCGTCTGAGTTGTCCCCGCAGTCGTCCTCGCCGTCGCATTTCCATGCCAGCGGCTTGCACAGGGTGTTGTTGCACTGGAATTCGTCAAGGGGGCAGGTCCGCACTGGGCGCCGGAGGGAGCAAAGAGAAAAGAATGAGCTCTGAGCCCCCAGTTACTGAGGGCCGGGTATCGTGGCCAGACCCCTCCTTCCATGGCTGAGACCTAGAGGGTACTCCAGGAAAGCACTGGAACCCCCACTGGACAGAACCTGGGTTTCCTCATTTTCTACCACTGGCCAGGTAGCTGGGCAGAACTGCCTCCTCTGGTATTTCGGGGAGAAGAAGTCATTTTGGGAAAGTGTCCAGAGAGCCCTGTTTCAGTGGTGGAGCAGGGCCCAGGGCCCACTGTCAGGCAGCAGCAGGTACAGAGGAGGATCCCTCGCCTGGGAGTCAGGGGGCCTGGGCTCCAGTCTCTGGCCTCAGCCCACCAGCCCAGAGCCAGGATGCCCTCACTGCTCCAAGCTCCGACCTCCCGCCACTCAGGCTCCCCACGTCCCCCTCTGGACTGCCGAGCCCAGGCCAGCAGCAGGTGCTGCCTCACTGCTCTAGGAAAGCACAGGTGAGCAGGGACTTGGCCTCTCAGGACAGCCGACTAAGCCAAGTTGGAACTCATGGGGCAGGGCCTGGATGGACATGGCCCTCAGGTTTCTGCTGGATTTCAACTGGCTCCTTGATTAAGTGTTACTGTGGGGTGGGAGGGCTCACCGCCAGTGCCACAGGCCTCCTCGTCACTGCCGTCCATGCAGTCTGCATCTGCATCACAGCGCCAGCGCAGCGGAATGCAGTGACCACTCTTGCACTGGAACTGGTCCATGTCACAGCGGGGAGTGCAGTCTTTCTGTGGGCACAGGAGGAGGTGTCCTGATCAGACCTGGGCACCCCTGCGGGCCTGCCCAGACTCTTCTAAATCCGACCCTCCCTCCATCTGGTCTCCCTGCCCACCTCGTCTGAGCCATCTGCACAGTCATGATCCCCATCGCATTTCCAGCGCCCAGCGATGCAGCGGCCATTGGCACAAGAGAACTCACTCTCAGAGCAGGGCCGGGGGGCTGGGGAGGGACAGGAAGAGACAGGCCCCAGGAGGGTGGGCATAGGGACTCAGCCTCGAGAGCATCTCCAGCCCTTGCAGAGCACTGTCACTTGTCCCTGCACCCCTGAAGGTCATAGTGGACTGGCATGATGACAAAGATGCTCAACCCATCCCGGGCAAGCCAACTGGCTGCCCTCCTGGGACCAGCCGGGCCCAGAGCACACTCACACTTAGCCCTCTGGGACAGATACACGACAGAGGGCATGGGGTCCCTGGCCCTGCCCTCAGGACAGACTGTGTGTGGGGAGGGGTGGAGAGGGAAAGACCACTAAGACAAGCACCAGGGTTCAGGGAGAGGCCAGTAAAGGATGACGGGCTGGCACAGCACGGGGACAGGTGGGCTCTGGGGCAGTGGCAGGGATGTGGCAGGGCACGGGCACATCAGAAACACCTACCTCTGCAACCCCGGGAGGACAGTGTGAAAATGGAGAGAAACATGAGATGAGGTGAAATGGCACAAACTCAAGTACACAACATGAAGTGGGGGCGCGAGTGAGGCAGGAGGGGGCCTGACCCTCAGCCCCGGGAGGCGGCCACCTGCCCTAGTGCAGCCTGGTGGCGACGGGTGGGGGAAGGTGCTGAGCAGGGAGGTGCCGGAGGTCTCCCGGGGAAGGGCACCTGTGGGCTGGGGGGCGGGGATGGGGCGGGGACATACTGCAGCTCTCCTCGTCAGAGTTGTCCCCACAGTCGTTGTCGTAATCGCACTGCCAGCGGCCTGGCACGCAGCGGTTGTTCTTGCAGCGGAACTGGTAGGGCTCACAGGTGCGCTCGTCTAGAAGAGGCAAGATTGAGGAGGCAGTCAGGGACAGGGTAGGGGGCAGACCTCAGGGTCTCGAGAGGTGCAGTCAGGATGGCCAGTGGACGTTCCAGCCTGACATAGGTCAGTAGTGGCAGCTTAGGCCGTGTTCTGAGATGTCGGGGGAATGGGAGCTTCTGGGGCAGAGGGGACATGAGTTGGGGGAGCTGCTTCAGGGACGGGATCCACAGATCCCAGATGGTGGGCAGATGTGTGCCGATGAGGTGCCAGTGGGAGTTGTTCAGTCACCAAGTCATGTCTGACTCTGCGACCCCATTGACTGCCGCATGCCAGGCTTCCCTGTCCTTTACCATCTCCCAGGTTTGCCCAAGCTCATGTCCAATGCCAGTGGGGGTGGGGAGTTAGGAGATGGTGGGCACAGGCTGTGAGGGGCTCAGGCAGCGGGCAGCCCCTGCCCTCCCCAGCAGGCGCCTCTCCCGAGCAGGCTCGGGGAAGCTCACCACACTCCTCTTTGGGCTCGTCCGAGCCGTCCCCGCAGTCGTCCTCTCCGTCACACTTCCAGCGCGCCGGGATACATCGGCCTGAGTCCTTGCAGCGGAACTCGTCCACCCCGCAGGTCATCTGGGCTGCAAGGGGGTGGCCGGGGTGAGGAGGAAGGCTCCTTTCAGGAAGGTGCTGTGAGGTGAGGTCTGGGTGGGAGTGGCTGCTGAGGGGGTCACATGCCCGGGTGGCGGGAGCTGCAGGCCCTTTGGAGGGAGGGTGGGCTCCGGGAGACTCACTGCAGTTGGCGGGCTCGTCACTGCCGTCTACACAGTCATTGTCCCGGTCGCACACCCAGACCCGGGGGATGCATCGCCGTGATGGAACACTGGAACTGGTTGGGGGCACAGGTCACCTCGGCTGTGGGGTTGGGGAGAGAGTGAGGGCTGGCCCGCTTTGCCTCTCCCCACAGTTCTCTTCCACAGCTTCTCTCTCCCCCAAGCCCTGGCCTTGTCCTGGTCCTGCCAGCAATTTCTTGCAGGAACAGACAGTTTATTTCTAATCTTGGTGATTTTGTCTTGGGATCTGCACATCTCTATGATGTGCACAATGATTTTATGAGCAAACCGAGTCACACCCCATATAATTCATGTTGCTCATCTAATAGCATAACCTGAGAACGGCAGGGTCCCTAGAAGCAGCGGGGGCTGGACTTCAAGGTGAGCCATGTTTCCATGCGGGTTCTCCAACACCCCCGCCCCTGCCGGCGCCCGGGGCACTCACGGCAGTCCCTCTCGTCCTCGCCATCTCCGCAGTTGTCCTGTCCGTTGCAGCGGAAGATGCCGGGGATACAGCGGTTGGTGTTGGTGCACTTGAACTGACTGGGCAAGCAGACGTGGATGTCTGTGGGGGTGGGGGGAGGGGAGGGTAACTGATGGTGGGTGGAGGACTCAGGCAGGGCGGGGACCCGTCTCCCGCAGGGAGAGGCAGCGGGCCGAGCTCCCTTGCCCTGGGAGCTCAGACACCCAACCCCAGGTCCTAGGGAGGGCCCTTTACCGCAGTTGGCCTCATCACTGTTGTCCTGGCAGTCGTTGTCCCCGTCACAGATGAAGGCGGGGTTCGTGCAGATGCCCGTTGAGCATTGGAACTGTCCTGGGCGGCACTTGAACTCGGCTGCCAGGAAGGGATGCTCAGCATCAGGACGGTGGGGGTGGGGTGGGTGCAGACCCCTGGGGCCTCGAGAGTCAGGGAACCTTTACGTAGGACCCTCTCGCCACCCTGCCCGGGCACTCACGACAGTCCGGGGGCTCGTCCGAGTGGTCCCCGCAGTCGTCCTCCGTGTCACACTTCCACCAGAAGGGGATGCACTTGTCGTTCTTGCACACAAACTGGAGGGCAGGTGGGGGCGAGAGGGGTTGGTGGGGGTCTGGGGAACTCAGGAGATTTTCTTTTGAGGGGCTGGTGTGTTTCCCAGAAGCAGCAGGGTCAGGTATCTCGGGGGGAAGGTGAGCTGGATGGGAGGCTGGGATTCGGGGACTGCAGGGAGGCCAGGCCGGAGGGTATCTGTGTGGAGCTTGGGGCTGGGGGGACTGGTGAGGAGGGGGTCAGGGTTAGGGTGTGCGGGTGTCTGTGTGAGGTGACGGGTGTAAAAGTATTGCTGTGGGGAGACAAGAGGTAGGCAAGAAATGTGGGGGTGTTAGCGTGGGAAAACCAGATGCGTGAGGACATTCGAGCGGGCGGTGGGGTCCGAAGAGGAGTGGGGTACTGGTGAGTGGGGTCTGGGGACGAGCCTCACCTGGCTGGCCGTGCAGTTGGACACACAGTTGCGCCCGTCGCCGCCCAGGTAGAAGTTGGTCGGACAGGCACACTTGTGGCCGCCTCCGGGGGACAGCAGGCAGAGGTTGCTGCAGCCGCCGTTGTTGACCTTGCAGGGGTGGTTGGGCACTGCCGGGGGAAACGGGGTTAAAGGGCGGCAAATGGACCCAAGTTATGGGCCACTGCTCCCCCGGCTGCCAGCCTCTGGCGGGGTGAGGGCAGCGCTCGCTGGGAACATGTTTTCTGGTCTTTCAAAGGCTGCCCAGCCCATCTGTCCTGGGCAGAGGTGGGGTAGGTCCAAACCCTGCTCTTTCAGAAGGGAGCTGAAGCCAGGAGGACTCTCTTGAGGTTTCAGGGTCAGGCTGGGCCTTCCTCAGCTCCGGCCTGTCTGCCTTCGGGGCCTGGCCTTGGGGGTTTCCCCCCAGACTTGCTCTGCTGGATGGCCTCGGGGCCTTGCTGCTATAAGATCCAGGGCTGGACCCAGCTGGGCTGTAACTCCTGAGAGCCAGACCATAGCCTGTCCACTCCCCTCCAGATCTCCGGGCGTCTACAGGCATTGTTCAGTCAGTGCTGGGGAAGGATTGGGGCAGCAACCCCTGCTGAGACAGTGGGGCCCCATCTCACCCCAGGGCCCCATCTCACTCCAGGGCCCCTCATTCCTGGCTCGCCGGTGGCCAGCTCTCAGGCCCCAGCCACTTACCGTCGGGCTGGCGCAGGGCGTGGAAGACGTGCAGGTCCATGGGCCGGTGCAGTGTGCTGATCAGGAGCGTCTTGTTGGTGCCCGTGGTCTTGTGGGCTCGGTTGATGGATTTTGTCTCCCAGTCGGTCCAGTAGACATAGTCCTCAAACAGGGTCAGCGCGAAGATGTGCGGGATGTCCTGGCTTAGCACTGCAGGGGGCCGCAGGGTGTGGGGGTCAGGCCTGGGCCGCTGGTCAGCAACTGGGCAGCATGAGGCGCCTTCCCTACTGGGCCCTCTTAACCCCATAGCAGCCCTGTGAGGTGGGCATAGCCCTGCTGCAGCCCTGGTTGCATAGCAAGCGAGTGGCAGAGCTGAAACTCAACTCCAGGCCCGTCTGATGGCAGGGTCCTGCCCCTGTATTCTCCATCGTTCCCTGTCAGGAAGTGGGGGCATGCTGCATACCCCAGCCCCAGTCCCCTGCACCTTCCTCAGGGCCCATCATCTGGAACTGTGCCTGGGAAGGTGCCTGTCTCTTGCCGTCCTCAGGGAGCCGGTGGTGGCCTCGTGCCTAGGTGGGTTCTGGGGACGTACCCTGTGGTGCTCTGAACCCCCAGACCCTTGATGGGTGGTGTCCTCAGGCCATGCCCTGAGTGGCTTTTAAGCCCACTCTTGCCCCAGAGGCCTGATCCCCTGAAGTTTCAGAACCCCCGTCCCCAGCAGGTTGGCTATGCCGGGGCAGCTTCACTGGCACACTGACCGACGTGACGGTTGGAGCCGTCCAGGCTGGCAAACTCAATGTAATCCTCACGGGCGTCGGCCCAGTAGATGCGCTCGGTGACGTAGTCCAGCGTCAGGCCGTTGGGCCACGTGATCTTGGTGTCCACGATGACACTGCGGCTGGACCCGTCCATACCGATGCGTCCAATCAGTGAGTGGTCTCCCCAGTCTGTCCAGTAGAGGTACCTGGCGGGCCGGTGGGCAGTGAGGCAGGAGAGATCCCGTGACTGGTCCCACCAGGAGCCTGCAGGGAGGCTGGACCTGGGTGCCCGACTATACCAGCTGCTCTCAGACCTCCCCGACCCTCCTTGCCCACATACCCATTCTGCACGTCCACCACCAGCGCCCGGGGCTCACGGAGGCCGGAGCTGACCAACACTGTGCGATAGGCCCCGTTGAGCTTGGACACTTCGATGGTGTCCCGGCCTTTGTCACACCAGTACAGGTTGCCACCGACCCAATCCACAGCCAGCCCATCGGGGTTGCTGAGGCCCGTCCGGTGCAGCACCTGTGGGCAGGGGTGGGGAGGAAGGGCCCTCCCTGGGTGACATGGGCCAGGACTCTCAGCCTCTCTGGGAGGACAGTGGATGGAAAAGGCCCAGCCCTGGACATGGTGTCAGCCTGGGCTCCAGGAGATGGGTCTCTAGATGACAGAGACCACATCCCAACCCCACAGAGCCTGGGAGCACAGGTGTAAGGGAGGTCAGACTAAGGAGAACTCACTGCTAATTAAGGGAAGGGAGAGAGAGGAGTCTCCTAGACCCCGCTGCTCGCTAGGCTCAGAGGGGAGAGAAGCGAGGACAAGTGGAGTCGTGTAGTGACTCAGTGAAGAGGAGTGGAGATGGCCTTGAAACAGAGAGGGTCCTCTGGGCAGGGACGGCGGCTGGCTCCTGGCCCCCAGCCTCACCTGCACGTTACTCCCATTCAGGTGCATCCTGCGGATCATGCTGCCCTGGGTTGTCACGTCTGTCCAGTAGATCATCTGCTCTCGGTAGTCGAAGTCCAAGGCAACGGCGTTGTTGAGGCCCTGCATTTGGGGGTGAGCAGAGGGGTGACCCAAGAGTCAGGATATGGAAGGCTGGTGAGGTGGGCAGGGAGGATGGCCACGGGTCTGAGTGCAGAGCGTGGGGCTGGACGGCGGGGTGAGGAGGGCGGGTCTGGCACCTGCTTGAGCAGCGTGTAGTTGGAGCCGTCCAGGTTGAGCTTGCGCAGGTAGTATCGGTTGGCGAAGATCAGAAACGGCTCCTCGTCTAGAGACAGAGGATGCCGGCTCAGCTGCTGGCCGGGGTGCATTCTGGCACCCCCCTGCCAGTCCCCAGCCTGCCTTCAGCTCTGCCATCCCATCCTCCCACCACTCTCCCAGGTGGCCTGGGCCAGCTGCACACCCCCAAACCCCCATCTCACCGGTCACGGCCTTGCAGCTGTGGGGGTCGCCGCCACGGGGTGCGTAGCCCTCTACGCACAAACACTTGTAGCTGCCGTGGGTGTTGATGCAGCGCTGGCTGCAGGGGAATGTGGTGCTGCACTCGTCCATGTCGGCGCACGTCCGGCCGTCATCCTTCAGGCGGAAGCCGGGGCGGCAGCGGCACTGCGGGCACGGGGGGCCTGGGGTGGGCATGGGCAGGGGGCTGGGCTGCCCCAGGGACTGCAGACCTGTCACCCCGAGACTGAGGGGCCCCTCTGGCTCCCTTCACCCCGGGTGGCTGGCTGGCACAGGAAAGTTGAGGAGGCAGACCGCATGGAGGCCTGCCCGTCGGAGGAGGCACTGAGCTGGCCCACGCCAGCCATCCGGCTCTCGCCCCTACCTGGCCACTGGTGTGAGTCCCCAGTGACCGCCATGTCTCTGCATCCCCAGCTCAATGCTCAGGCCCGTCTTATGTGATCCGCTGGCGTCATTTGACAGCTGGGCACCTCTTATTCCAACACTTTCTTCCCTTGGCTGTCCTCCTGCCCTGGCAGCTGGCCCTGCTCAGGCTCCCCTGCTGCTCCCCTCCCCACTCGCCTCACTGCCCTCAGTGTGGCTATGCACAGGGCTCAGGCCTCAGACCGCCCTCTTTCCATCTCCACTCGCCCCTGTGAAGGTCTTCTCCAGACGGCTGACTTAAATGCCGTCTCTATGGTGACAGCTCCCAGACTCCCTCTCCTGTCTGGCCTCTCCCTTGAACCGTGGACCTGTGCATCTGGGGCCTGCTTGACATCCACACGCCCCTCCTCCTCTCACGCCCCGACCTCATCTGCCAGCAAAGCCTGCCAGTGCTATCTTCCACACTGACCAGAACCCAACTAGGAGAGATTTCTGCTGTGCTCAACGCTGTATCCCCAGGGCCTAGAATGCTGCCTGGCAGGACAGGGGCTGAAATTGCCTTTGTCGGATGAACATATGAACGAGGGGCAGAGAAAGGAATCCCAGCCAGGCTTGGGTGCAGAGGCTCCCACCCAGCATACCTTGAAGCCAATCTTGAGGTCCTCGCAGTCCTGGCTGCAGCCACTGAGCTTGTGGCTGAGACACTCGTTGACGTGGCAGCCCCGCTCGTCCGAGCCGTCGCCGCAGTCGTCCTGGCCGTTGCAAAGCAGTGCCTCAGCCACGCACCGCCCGCTGCTGCACAGGAACTGCGAGGAGGCGTTGCACTTGTGCTCTGGCGGGGTGAGGTGGAAGGGGGCGAGTCAGCTGGGTCCCGGCCGCCTGGGGCTGGGGCCGGGCCGAGGGCAGGGAGGGAGCCACGTGGGAGGCCCACCTGGGCTGGTGCAGTGCGGGTTCTTGGGGGCCTCGTCGCTCTGGTCATGGCAGTCGTTTTCACCGTCGCACTCCCACTGGCGGGAGCTCAGGCAGCGCCCATTGGCGCAGCGGAACTCATTGGGGCCGCAGGTTGGGTACTCTGCGGTTGGAGGGGGCAGGTGAGGCTGGCGGCCTGTGCACTGAGAGCAGGGCCCCCTCCCGCCGCGGCCCCGGGCTCACCACACTCCGGGGACTCATCGGAGCCGTCAGCGCAGTCACGGTCGTGGTCGCACATGAAGTGCTTGGGGATGCACTGGCGGTTCTGACACATGAACTCGCGGTCATCACAGGTGCTGTTGTACACTGTGGACAGAGGCAGACACAGCCCCTCAGCGCCCGCCCATCTGCTGCTGAGTGTCACCCCCCGACATGCCTGTGGTGTGAGCAGCAGGGTGGGCAGAGCACTGGACAGGGCATCTGGGCACCTGGACTGAGGACAGAGCTCTGCCACTGCTGCCTGAGTGACCCCTTCCTCTCCATGACCTCGGTTTCCCCTTCTGCAAAGTGGGCCCATGGCCATGCACCGTCCGCCCCACTCCTTGGGGCCCCCGCCACTCACAGCAGCCTGCCGCAACGCTCTCGTCAGCGCCGTCAGCACAGTCCTTGTCCCCGTCACAGAGCCAGCGCTCGGGGACGCACACGTGGGTGCCAGGGCAGGAGAAGGAGCCGGGGCCGCATGTTTTGCCTTCTGTGGAGGGAACAGGGAGACACTGAGAGATGCAGGGGCAGGCAGAGCCAGGCCGGGCAGTTGGAGAGACATCTCCGCGGCTGTGCTGTCACTCGGTGGGGTTTGTTGGGAGTGGGGGTGGTCTGTTCCTTCCAGGGCCACCTCTCCAACCTGACCCCAGCCCCCTGCCCCCGCCTCACCGCAGTGAGCCGCCTCGTCCGAGCCATCCCCGCAGTCATCGCTGCCGTCGCACAGCCACTGCTTGGAGATGCAGCGATGGTTCTGGCACTCAAACTGGGCCTCGGAGCAGAACTTGTCTGGGGCAGTTGGACAGAGGTCACAGTTAGATCGGAAAGGGATGGGGGGCTGCAGATAGATGCCACAGGATGGATGGGGGAGACACTCATGGCACCCGGTAGGGGGACTCAGTAGGAATGGAGAGACGGTCCCCTCTCAGAGCCTGAGGCTCTGGGTGGGAGGCAAGGGGTGAGGCCCTGGGTGCGCCTCTCAAAGGAGGGCATTCCCTGTGAAGGCGTCAAGAGGGCGGGGTCCGCACAGAATCTTAGCGGGACGTGAAGCCCTATCCCCCGTGGGTCCTCTGGGTGCTAGGCTCGGGAGTGGGTCTGTGGTCACTCACTGCAGTGGGTCTCGTCCTCGCCGTGTTCACAGTCATCCTCCTTGTCACACGTCCAGCTCATGGGGATGCAGCGGCCGCTGGGGCAGGCGAAGTAGTTCAGGGGGCACCTGGGGCGCTTCACACCTGGGGGCCGAGGCAGGCGTGAGGGCATGGCCCCCTTAGGGGGCCGCTGCCCACCGCATACCTGCCCACTGGCCGGACCTGGGCAGTCGCGCTCGTCGCTGTAGTCCCCGCAGTCGTTGGCGCCGTCGCATACCCAGCTGGGCGCGTAGCAGAGGGAGGTCCGCTCGCAGGGCTGGAAGCGCACGCCCTTCACCCCCAGGCGGAAGTAGCTGCTGCAGTCAGTGGCGCCTGGCAGGGGCGGGGAGGAGGGGTGGCACCAGGTTCCCCCCACAACACCCTCCCCGCAGAGCTGCTGGCCCGTACGGCGCCTGGAGGGGTGGCACCAGGCTCCCCCAACAACACCCTCCCGCAGAGCTGCTGGCCCGCACGCATGTTTTAGAAAGTCGAGCCCTGTCTTTCGGTGGATGTGCCCTGGCCATGCTTTCCACTCCCTGCCCCTCCCTGAGTCCCAGGGGAGCCCAGGGCTGGGGTGGGCTGGGAGAGGGCTGAGCTGCCCTGGGGGCCCAGAGGGAAGGCAGAGAGGAGCCGGGGCCAGAGAGCAGGGAGGGGGCATCGCTCACTGCAGTTCATCTCGTCCGAGGCGTCCTCGCAGTCCACAAACTGGTTGCAGCGGCTGGAGTTCCCGATGCAGGTGCCGTCCCGGCAGCGGAACTCGCCCACACCACAGGCCGTCTCTACAACAGTGCCCGCCCGGTGCCATCAGCCAGGGGCCTCCCCATGGGGGACAGGCCGGCCCAGGACAGACCTCCCAGCCCAGAGTGCCTGCCCGGGGCCACCATACCGTGACCTGAACCAGAATCCTTGGGACCTGGGGACCAAAGCTCAGTGAGGGCCGGGGCGGGGCAGGGTCCGTGGGGGTGGGGAGGGTCTGAGGCCTGGCCCAGGTCCCACTCACTGTTGCAGGGAATCTCGTCGGAGCCATCCCCGCAGTCATCTGCCCCGTTGCACCACAGCATGTTGGACACACAGCGCCCGTTGTTGCACTGGCGGAAGGTCTTCTTGCAGCGGCGGGTGTCTGCAGGTGGGAGCAGGCTGCGGTGAGCAGTGGCTGGGGGCTGCCTCTGATGAGACCCTGCTTCGGGCCTGGCGTGGGTCTCACAGTGGTTCTCCCCTTCATGAGCTCCCCACTTTTTCTCGGGGATGCGGGGAGGGCGGGGGCTTTGCTCCTCTCACTCCCACCCCTCAGCCCGTGGGACTGAGGCTGGTGACTCAGGAGGTGAGGGCCTGGGGGTCCAGGTGGGGGCCCTTACTGCAGTAGGACGGCTTCTCGTCAGACTTGTCCTTGCAGTGGGAGACGCCGTCGCATGTCAGGCCAAAATTGATGCACTCGCCGTTGGCACACTCAAACTCGTCTTGTGCACGGCACGAGGAATTCACCGCTGGGGAGAGAGGCAAGGAGCTTCCTGAGCCGGGGCCTGAGCGCCTGTACCCCCCTCCCCCAAGGAACTGAGGCTTCGGGGGGCTGGGTTGTTGGTGGGGGCTGGGCTGTTGGCGCGTCTGGGGTGAGATGGTTCCCGTCTGTGCCCAGGGCCCCCACACAGTGCCCTGGTCCCTCTCTCACCCTGGCAGGTGAAGTCGTCCTGGAGGATACGGCCCCCACGGCAGGAGCAGTTGACGTGGCCTTGGTGCGTGAGCAGACACAGGTCCTGGCAGCCCCCGTTGTTGATGCGGCAGGGAGAGAGCTCGCCTGAGGTAGGGGTGGAGGAGAGGGGCCAAGCGTGTCCTCACCTGTGCATACACGGAGCACCCCCACCCCAACCAGCCAGCTCTGCTGAGCTTCCCAGCGCCGGCTGTGACACAGTGGCTCACAGCTGGCCTGGGGGCTGCTATGGGAAGGCTGGGTAGGAGCATTCGGGGTAGGCCTGAGCTTGACGATGTGTGTGCTCTTAGGTGGGGTGACTGGCATTCTGAGCTGTACACTGGGGAGACTGAAATCTAAGGAGCCCTGAGATCATGTATGTGGAGGGGCCCCAGGGCATGTGTGAAGAGTGTGTGAGAGGCTGAGAAGACTGCAGATCTGTGTGGGGGACCCTCGGTGTCAAGCCAGTGTGGGACCACATCTGTGCCCATGCACGCAGACGGTGGAGCAAGCAGTGCCTGGGATGGGCGCGGGGTCAGGTTCCAGCGGGTCTGTGTGGTGGTTCTGTGTGGGAGGAATGACTGCACCATGTGCTGGGTGCGTCCAGAGATGTGGATGGGTCCAGTTGCGTACGTGTGTGTGTGTGTGTGTGTGTGTGTGTGTGCGCGCATGCTGGCACAGTGGGCAGGTGGGCAAGGCTGGTGGCAGCGGCCCCACTCACAGCTGTTGGTGTCATTGGCCACGGCGATGATGCCCATGGGCTGCTGGGGGATGTCCACGCGCAGCAGCTTCATGTCGCTGCCCACGTACTTGTTGGCTCGCTGCACGGCCCGCCGCACCCAGTCGGTCCAGAAGATGTGTTCCCCGTACACGGCCAACCCGAAGGGGTGGACCGGCTCCGACTTCAGGATGACCTGCAGAGACACCCTCAGCTTTGTTAGAGGTATGGCTCTCGCCCCTGCCTCCACCCCCTGCAGATGCTCCGGGGACCAGTGGCCTGGCTCCCTAGACACGGTCACACAAGGGGAGGATCTGCAGAGGACTGCGAACACCTCCCTCGTTCAGCTGCCGAGGAAGCCAAATGGCGAGGTCAGGACGCCTCACTGTCCTCCCAGCTCTTCCCGGTCCACCAGGCGGCCTCCCTTTCTCCTGCTCTGAGCCTGGGCAGTGTCCTCCCTGGCTGCTGGGCAGTCTCCCGGTGTCGGCCCCCTCCTGCTGCCCATCCCGCCCGCCCTGGAGACTCACGTAGCGATGGGAGCCGTCATACTCGCACCGCTCAATCTTGTCCAGGGTGGCGTCAGAGAAGTAGAGCTTCTCAGCCCGGTGGTCAATGGCCAGGCCGTTGGGAGTGCGGATGTCCTTCTCGATGAGAGTCAGGACGTTGGCCCCTGACAGGGCTGCTCTCATGATGCTGGGGTGCTGCTCGTTCCAGTTGGTCCAGAACATCAGGCTGAGGGGAGAGAGGCCACGGAGATCAGGACCCAAAGCCAAGGAGCCGGCTGTGGTGAGCCCAGGCGAGGGCGTGCAGACAAGCCAGACCCAGAGGTCCGCCAGCATGTGAGGTAGGCCCCAGCACCACAGGCAGCCTCAGGCCACCAAAGCCAACATAGCCCCGGTGCCCAGGAAAGGCTACATAGACAGGATTAGTGTGCGTGTGCACACATGTACAAGTGCTTCTGTGTTCACACCTGCCTTTACTGAGACAGTGGGCTCTGGGATTCCGATCCTGGCTGCTAGGGACCTTAGCAAGCTACTTAACCCCTCTGTAGCTCATTTTTCCGCTCTATGAAATAGGACTAGTACTATTAATACTATCTATTTGCTCCGTGGAGTGATTTGAGGATTAAATGACAGTCGTGTGTGCTATGTGAGGATTTTCTATTATATTTTTCTTCGTTTTTCTCTTCTCCTGGTATCCTGAAGACCCTTGGGTATCCAGTGTGTCCCAGGTCCTGGGGAAAACGTGGGTTTTACCACCAAGTTCCTGAGATTCACCTTCTCCATAACTTAAGGAGAGTCCCAGCTCTGCTGCTTACTAGCTCTGAGCTTGAACATGCCTCTTGGTCTCTCCTTTTTTCTTTTTCTCTTGGCCCCTCTGAGCCTCGGTTTCCTCTCAGTATAGGAGGTGATGGGAATGGCCGGCCATGCTGTGCTTGTCTGGGGGGGGGTGGTAAGGTCCTAGAGATGGGTGTGGAAGACCTCAGGGCTGGCCAGGTCCTCTGACCACCTGCAGTGGATGGGGATTCTTAGGTCTTTGTTCCAGATTCACATGCAGTTAGGAAGGAGGGAGACTGAGGAACCGGACTGTCCAGTGCTCCCCAGGCCACCCTCACCCACCCTGGAGTTTGAGAAGCACTGAGCTACACCAGGGCTTCCCAGGAGGCTCTAGTGGTAAAGAACCTGCCTGCCAATGCAGCAGACATAAGAGACCGGGTTCGATCCCTGGGTCAGGAAGATTCCCTGGAGGAGGGCATGGCAACCCACTCCAGTATGCTTGCCTGGAGAATCCTATGGACAGAGGAGCCTATGTCTCCCCAAGCTACAGTCCACGGGGTCGCAAAGAGTCGGACATGACTGAAGCGACTTAGCGTGAGCTACATCAAAGCCATCTGAATTGCAAGGAAATCAAACCAGTCAATCCTAAAGGAAATCAGTCCTGAATATTCATTGGCAGGACTGATGTTGAAGTTGAAACTCCAAAATTTTGGTCACCTGATGCAAAGAGCTGACTCATTGGAAAAGACCCTAATGCTGGGAAAGACTGAAGGCAGGAGGAGAAGGGGGCGACAGAGGATGAGATGGTTGGATGGCATCACCGACTCAGTGGACATGAGCTTGAACAAACTCCAGGAGATAATGAAGGACAGGGAAGCCTGGCGTGCTGCAGTCCATGGTGGGGGCGGGGGGGTGTCGCAAAGAGTGGGACACGACTGAGCGACTGAACAACACCAAAGCTAGATCCCTTCAGTTCCCACAGGACCTGCTCTCTGCTTTCCTCCACCCCAGGCCTGTGTCCCTCATCCCTGGTCTGTTCTGGCTGCAGAGCTGTCCTCAGCAGCCAGACTTGTCTCTTCAAACCTCTCCAGGTCTCACTCTTTTTAACAAGCCCCCGCCCCCCAGTCTCTCCACCCTGCCACTATGCTCAGGTAAAAGGCTTTTTGTTAGGGAGGCTGACTGCTCCTGAGCCCACGAGGATGAGGCTCTGGTTTGAAAGGCCTCCTCTCAGGGGAAGGGCCAGGGTTCTGGTTCTTGGAATCAGGATGGGAGCGGATAGAGGCGTCTCCCGCTGGCCTCCCCCAGAGGAAACGGGTGTCCCAGGGCAGTTGCTAGAGTCACCTTCTTTCCCACCAGGGACACCTACACCCTCAAGTACAGTCTGGCTCACTTCATGCTGGGAAGTGCTACCCTCTTGTCACGACAAACTGCTGCGAGTGGCAGATTGAGCCGTGCTCCCAGGACTGCAGTCACCTGACTGGGAGAGGCCCCACCCCCTCCATCTGGGTCCACACTGGCCCCCTCATGCTCCTCCAACGCACTCGCTCCTTTTGGCCAAGGGAGGGCCTCTCCCACACAGTTCAGTCCTTTCTCCCGTGTTCTGCCTGGCTTCAGTTCACCCTGCTATCTTGCAGACCTGGCTCACGCACTGCCTTCTTGAGGACACGTTCCCCGATTTCCAGCCTGGCTCAGGTCCTCGTCACCCACTCGTGGAGCTCCCTGCAGCGTCATTAGGACAGACATCAAATACGCCAGCAGCGCACGGCCGACCCAACCCTGCTCCCTGCCGGATCCTCAGCACATCACTGGTTCTCAAAAACCATTTGCTGGGATTTCTCTGACAGTCCAGTGGCTAAGACTCTGTGTTCCCCAGGCAGGGGGCCTGGGTTCAATCCCTGGTCAGGGAACTAGATCCCATATGCTGCAACTAAAAAAAAAAAGATCCTGAGTTCTGCAACAAAAATTGAAGATCCTGTGTGCTGCAACTAAGACCTGGCGGAGCCAAATAAAAATTAAAACAGACAAAAAAGCCGTTTGTTGAGTGGAGGGCTTCATCTCCTGGGCTCACAGAAAAGGAACTTAGTGGGCTCTGCATCGAAGATGGGAGGCAGGTGGGGGCCCAAGCATGGCCCTTCCATGGAGGCTCCAGGCCCAGGACAGATGAGCCCTGGAACCAGCCGCAGGCAGGTGAAGTTGCCAAGGGTCACGGCAGGCAAGATGGGGTCTCTGTCATAAGCCGTGTACACGCCGGACAGGACCGAGGTGGAAAGGGCCCTCGAGCTGGTCAGCAGGCCAGGCAGGGGCCAGGCTAGGGCCGGGCGTGAGTTACATCAGGGTAAGGAATCTAGGTTCAGTGCACTCACAGTTTCTAAGTAGCTGCTTTGGGGTTTTGTTTGTCCCTTAGTTTCCTAGTAAAGCTTTGGGAAAACATTCCAAGAGCTGCAGAATTCAGGAGCAAAATGGTTTGCTCACATGTGTGCCAAGAGTGCCAAGGTGATGGTGGGGCGGGGCTGCCCCTGCAGGGGGTGGAATGGGTGAGGCTGGGGGTGTGCACCACCCAGGGGGCTTCCTCCCAAATTCTCCATCTGCAACCTTAGCTCAGCCTCCAGTGCTTCCTCAGGCCTATCCCCTCTGCCCCCTTGCATGCCCCCCAACTCCCGGGCCACAGAGCCTCAAATGGGCTGGGCGTGAGTCAGGCTCCTCCCCTGCCTGGAGCCCTCCCTCCTCCTACTCTTGCTCAAAGCTCTGCCCTACCCAGGCCGCCCTTCTCTGGCTTTTCCACTTGCAGGCCCTATGCCAACCCACTGCCCCTGTGGTGCCTCTCCGTCATCACACCCGGCCCTGTGCCGCCATCCATTTCCCACCAGTGAGTTCTCTCCCCAGTTAGGTGGCTGGAACGGGCCCAGTTCAAGGCTTCCACACAACAGATGTTTAGTGAACAAACTTTGCTTGAAACTTGGAGACCAAGAAATACAGAGGACCTGCTGTGTGCCTTGAGCATGGCCCTCTGATGAATGAATCAAGAGATTCAGTTAATCATCAAGCCAGAGAGCCTGCCACAGGCCTCTCACCCTCTCCTTGATGAGGCGTCTGAGATGGTACTGTCCTTATATTACAGATGAGGAAACCGAAGCTCAGAGAGGTCTCGCGGGTGGTCCAAGGTCTCACAGCAAGACAGTGGCTAAGCTCAGGTTAGAGCCAGACCCTCCCTCTCCTGCATCCCCTGCCCCAGTCTGTCTGGGGGCAGTTTCTGCCCCCCTGTGCCCACCTGTCCCCACATCCTGGGCCCCCAACTCACTTCTGGCACTCGTCCAGCACAAAGGCCCTGGGGTGATCGTCCCCAGACATGGTGATGACCGTCTCACGCTCAAAGGCCCCTGGGCGGGTCTGGTCCACTGTGTGGCGGGTGATGGTGGACGTGGTGTAGCTTGTCCAGTAGAGTGTGTCCCAGCCCCGGTGATAGGCCAGGCCTTCCACAGAGCCCACGTCTGCGGGGAGACAGGAACAGCAATGGATCAGGACAGGGCCAGAGAGCAGAGCACAGGGGAACCCACTTGCCTGCACCCGGGGGAAGTGCGGGAGCTGGGGAGTGTGTGTGGGGGGCGGCCCTCAGTGCCCCCAGGCCCTCCTGCACTCCTCTATTTCCCACCCAAACGATCCGCGGTCCATCCCCCTATCCCTTCTTCCGGTGTCTCCCACCGCTGGCTAGATTTGGCTTTATGCTGCGGTTACACCTCCTGGAGCCAGGGTTCTGCCAAGTTGGGTGCAAACTGGATTTCAGTAAATCAGCTCCCACGTGGGCTGTACTGGGGAGCCTCCAACTTCTAGACCCTGAACTGGATTGACTGGTAGACACCTGAAGCTCAGGTTAAAGAACCGAGAGCGTGATGAGAGACACGGTAAAACTTAGTATAAGAGAGACAAACTCAGGGGTTTCAGCGGCTTCAAGATGTCTGGTGATGTGGCTGCCAGAAGGCTGCATTAATAGAACTACTGTAGCCTGAACAATGGCCCGAAGAAGATGACAGCTCTGCCAGGCTCTCCAGATAAGCTACGATTACAGAGTATCGAGTTCAGCTTTGGACACTACATTTTCAGACAGACGTGGGGACGGGACTCTGGGAGGCAGAAAACGGCAAGGAGGTTGAAAGGACAGGTCTGTTTTCATCACCACTGTATACCTAGCACCTAGTAACGTGCTTGGCAGGTCTTTACAGACAGGAGTGACAAACGTATGAACAAGTGAATGAGGCAAAGGACTTGTGGCATCCAGCCCAGAGCAAACTAGTGGAACAGAACAGAACTTCCCAAGAAGCATAAAGGCTGTCCGGGAATGAAGCTCTAGGCCCTCCCCCTTCAGGGAGCGCACACGACGTGGCCTGAGACCCAGTTAAGGTCTCCCACCTGATGCCTCAGGCCATCCTGTCTCTTTGCCAGATGAGAAATCTGAGGCTGTGAGAGCACAGAAAACTTGCCCAAGTGACTCAAATCCTGTGTCTGGGGTTGAACCCACCTGTTCTCTGTAGCCTGTTCTATGAGTAACCAGATATACAGAGGCGAGCTTTGGCTTATTCTGTCTACCTCGCGGACAGAAGGAGGACCGGAGGGGACCAACTCTGACTCCAACGGGAGAGACTTTCAGTAACACGAAGTGGGATTCACTGGCTGTTTGTCAGGGATGCCAAGGCAGGTGGGACTCAGATCCGGGGCAGGGGTGGGTTGGCTGGTGTCCACGGCATCCCTGCCCTGAGTCTGGGCCAACCCTCCCCACCCCCCAATTCCTGGGAAGAAAGGAAGTCTGGGCTCACTCTCCACAATGGTGGTCCTGCCCGAGCCGTCGTCATTGATCTGCTGGATGTTCCCAAAGTGGATGTCACTGAAAAAGATGCGGTTGGGGGTGCCCGGGGAGGTGCCCGCTCGGTAGTCGAAGGCCAGGGCGATGACGTTCTTCATGTGTTCGGGGTCCTCGAAGGGCTGCACTGGCGCGTTGAGGTTGCGCTCATCAGACAGGTGCACACTCTTGAGGATGGTGCGCTCCGAGTAAAGCAGGTAGCCCGCGTACTCACGACACGACGCCCCGTCCTCAGCCAGCATCCCGTGGGCACAGGCACAGGCCCGCTGCCCATTGCCCCGGTACAGGCACAGCTGCTGGCACCCACCGTTGTCCACCGCACACACATTGGTTCCTGGGGGGGGGGCAGCCACGGGGAAGACAGAAGTCACGGCAGGCAGGGTCAGTTGGCTACCCCTGTCCTCTAGGCTAAGGTGGAAACTCTGGTTGGCGCCCTGCTCTGCCTCCATGTCCCCACTTCAGACAACTCTCCAGGCCCTGGCACTCAAGCCCTTCAGCCTCTCCTCACCACCCCTGGTGTCTCTCTCATCATGCTCTCATCTGCCCAGCCCAGAGCCCCAGCCTCGCCTTTCTGCCGGTCCCGGTTGAAGACTTTTATGTCTTTGAGCTGGACACCGATGCCCGTTCGCAGGGGCACGGAGTCGGTGGCATTGTCCTTGCTCCCGCGCTTGATGGAGCCGTTGGCGTGAGTCCTGCGGGGAGGTGAGGGGCCACAAGCAGGTTGTCAGCTGAGGCTGAGGGGGAGGGGACGATGGCCCAGGGGAAGGCCAGGACAGAGGCCCACCTGTCACTCCAGTAGATGAACTCCTCAAACACGGACACCGAGAACATGTCCATGTTGTTGCTGGACAGCACTACCTCGCGGTCCTCGCCTGTCTCCAGGTCGATCCGCTCGATTTTGTCTGTCCGGGCGTCGCACCAGTATAGCTTCCCATCCTGCAGGCCAGAGGCGCCCACCTCACTGCCAGCCCCACGTCCCAGGCAGCACGGGGCAGCCACTCACTCCCGCCTCACTGTCTCTTCCCTCCTTGCTCTACATCCTCCCGCTCTCTGACCTGCGGCTCTGCTGGCCTCCCTCTAGCGCCCACTTCTGAGTGACCTCCCTGACCATCTCCCGGGTGGTGGAACCCTACTCTGCATGGGGCCTGGGCCAGAGGACCCCATGGCTCCTTGGTCCATTTCTTCCCACCAATGGGCATGTCACATGAGATTCAGTGGGGAGCTGCCCCTCCCCGCAGAGCGCGGGTTCCGCCTATTTGGCCCCAGGGCTGAGCCTGCACCCAAACCTGATAGTCCACGGAGATGCCGTTGGGCCAGCTGATGCTGACGTTAACCAACACCACCCGCTCACTGCCATCCAGCCGAGACCGCTCGATCCGCGGGTACTGGCCCCACTCAGTCCAGAACAAGTACCTGGGGGGAAGGTGGAAGAGGGGGTCAGTCCCCAGAGCACGGAGGAGAACGGGCCTGTGGCCAGAGGGCCTGACCAGACCAGAGCCAGGAGTGGGGACTGGTCAGCCCACCCCGCTTCTCACCCCTTCTCCGGGTGGACTGTGATCGCCCGGGGCTTGTCCAGACCCTGGGAGATGACCACGTAGCGGAAAGAGCCATTGAGCCGGGCAACCTCGATGACATCAAAACCCTGGTCCGTCCAGTAGATGTTGCCTGAGGAGGGAGGAAGGCAGGGTGCTCGGGGGGCGTGTGGGGACTCGTGTACCTCGTCCCCTCCAGCCTTCTGAGACCCCCACTTCTCCCCTTCTGTTCCTGCCTACCCCTTCTCCTCACACCCCCTCCTCCTGAGACCCCACTCCCCCAGTCCTCTGCCTCACCTGCAGTCCACCAGCCCTCCCAGAGCTCACCTGCGATCCAGTCCACTGCGATGCCCTCCACGCGGCCAATGCCGTTGGTCACCACATCCTCACGCCACGTCTGGTCCCGCTTAGCCCGGCTGATGGTGCTCAGGCCCATGTCCACCCAGTAAATGGTGTCATTCTCTGGGGGCAGAGGAGCCAACATGGGGATGCTCACCGAGGCAGGGGACAAGGTGGAGGGGTCAAAATGACTGAGAGTTGGGGAGACCAGTGGCTTGGGACGGTGTAGCAGGGCAGGGCAGCTGTGGTCAGGCAACCTCTCCCTGGACCCCGGAACACTTCACCGCGAAGGGAAGGCCATGTCCCACCCCTTCCTGCCACCATGGCTCACCAGCATGGAAGTCAATGCCAACAGCCAGTGAGGTCCCCGACACTGGGACCAGGGCGTCCGACTTGTCGTTGGGATCCAGCGGGATTCCCCGGATCCCCTCGTGCACAGAGTACAGGAGAAAGGAGCCCACACCTGAAACACAGCACAGTGGGCATGGGCCTCGCTGACACCCCTTAAGTTTGGCTCTGTCACCCACAAACCCTTTTGATACCTCCTCCCACCCATCACACCTCCCCTCTCACCACACACCCTAGCTTGGAGCCTGGGTGGGGACCGGGCCAGTCAAGTCACCTGGCCAGCTCCAGGCAACCACCTGTGAGATCCCATAGTGCCCACTAGAGGGCAGCAGAGACCAGGCTTTCGCTTCACACAACCGGTTCTGCCTCACTCGGTTCACACAACACTTTAACAGCCCTAAAGGTGTTAGGGAGGATCTGGAGAGGTTTAGATGAGTCAATAGGACTGAGTGACTCCCAAATCTAGACTTCCGCCCTTGTTTCCTCTTTGTTCTCGTCCGTCTGGTCTGTGTCACATCATTGAGTCTCTGGCACCCAGCTCCTGAGCCAGCCTCCTTCCCAGTTCCCCATTTCTTACAAAGCGCCACTATCCATGCACCCTAGAATTTCCCCCTGCCTTTATCCCCTTGCAAAGCACATCCTCAGCTGAATCCCCCTAGTGGGCCCTGGTTGCTCAGGATCCTTGAAAAAAAGGACTCATGGTTGAGTGTGGGGAGACCCCAAACACTTAAGAGTCTCCCCACAGAAAATTCTCAGAGCAGATGAGCATACGCAAGGCTCTGAGAAGTTCTGCAGCAAAAAAAAAAAAAAAAAAAAAATTCCACTTAAACTTAGTTCAACCCAGTGTTTCTTTCTGTAACATCGACCACATCAAAGAGGGAGGTTCCTAGGAGTGCACTTTGGGAAATGCTGTCCTGGGGCGGGCTTGTAAATCAGTCAGCAAGTTCTTGTGAAATAGCTCTCAGTTTCATCCCTTCTCTTCAACCCAGCTGCTGAGCCCCAGCCCAGGCTAACAGCCTCCTGACTGGTCTAACTGCCTTGGTCTCTCCCTCCCCCACTCAGCCGGCTCTCTGCCGCCAGGTTAATCTGCCCCAAACACCACTTTCCAGGTGCTCCTGGCTGAGAACCTGCAGAACCCCGCCTGCCCCATAGCCTCACCCATGAACCCCACACCCTGCCCGCCACTCAGGCTGGCACGTCAGGGCCTTGCACCCACCCTCCTACTGCTCTGGACCCCTCGCCTGGCATGTTGTCCCTTCTCCTTCAAACCACACTTAAATCCTCTGTGCCCAGCACACTTCTTGCATGAAGTGACCCTGGCGTCCCCTCTGACGTCTATTTCTCCAGAATCCTACTCAAGTCAGAGCCGCTTCATGTCTCCCCTCCCCCACCTCTGGTTAAGCCTGCTGAGCACAGGGACAGGGACTTCTGTCCCCCACCTCCCCCATAGCAACCAGCACAGTGGACGCTGACTAAGCATCTAACCCAGAAGGCACTTAATACACAATGGACTCATCCTGTGTCCAAGCTGAGAAGAGGAAGGTGGGCTGTAGAAGAAGATGAGTCGGGCTGGGGACCAAGGTCGAGGGGAGGGGTGCAGAGGCCCGGGCACTGACCCTCGCAGGCCTGCTGGCCGCTCCGGAGGCTGTAGCCGGCTGTGCACATGCAGGAGCGGGTCGTCTCGGACGTGGGCAGGCAGAGCTGCGAGCAGTCGCCGTTGTTGACGCTGCAGGGATTGGTGCCCTCGTGGTCTGGGGGCAAGTGGGAGGCACAGAGAAAGGGTTACTGGCTCTCCTCAGGACCTCGGCGTCAGGCTTGAGCATGCCTTGGGACAGGATGGTCACCCCTTGACCCCATACCTTGTGGGGGTCACCACCCCTACTCAGAGCTCAGGTCTCCAGTCCCGCAGGGCCCCTGGCCCTTGTGAAAGAGGGGCCCCATGGGTGGTGAGCAGAGCCTAACCCGTTTTCATTCCCCTTGCTTGCTCAGGGCTCCTCCTGGTGCAGCCCTGGCCTCTGACCCCAGCCCACTGGCCCTGCCCTCGCGCTGCCTCACCCAGCTGGATGCTCTCATCGTAGACCTTCATGTGCATCACCAGGGTGGTGCTGTTCCGCAAGACCACGGACCCCGAGCCGTCAGCCTTGTTGCATGTGCCCATCTTCTCCGACACCTGATCTGCCCACCACAGCTTGTCCCCTGGGGAGGCAGGAAGGGATGAGACCCTCGGGGAAGGCCCCACCCCAGGCCAGCCCTGTCTCCCTGGCCCTGCCTGCTCTGCTCCTGCCCCTGGCTCCCAGGCCAGTGGCCCTCACCCATGATGGCCAGGGCAGTGGCCTTGCCCAGCTGGTTCCGCATGGCATCGATGACCTCTAGCTCGCTCCCATCCAGGTTGCAGCGGTTGATGGTGTGGTTCTTGGAGCTGATCCAGTAGAGTTTGCTCTCAGGGAAGTCGATCGCCAGGCCTGGAAGAAGAAGGGTGTCATGGCCAGAGAGCCCGGCGCCCACCAGGGCTGGGGGCCAGGAGCCTGAGTGAGTGGCTGGGGTCCTTCTCACCTCTGGGGATGGGCACAGAGTTTGTGTGTGGTTTAGGGGGAGGGTGCTGAGAACAAGCACTAAGCTGGGAGCTCAGGGAGACGGAGGAGTGATAGGGAGGAATCCCTGAGAGCAGAGGGGCAATGGGGGGGGACCCTGAGAGCATCTCTGGCTGGAGGAATTGGGGAAGAAGGGCTGCAGAGCAGCAGGACGGGCTCATACCCACAGGGCCCCTCTGGCCACTGAAGAGCAGGGTGCGGTTGCTGCCGTCCATGTTGGCCATGCTGATGTTGTCACCGTCCGTCCAGTAGAGCTTCCTAGGGGCGCCAGGAAAGGGGGACAGTCAGAGTCCTCTTCTTCCCCCGCCCCACACCCCGTGTCCCTCAACCTGGGGCCCCGCAGGACATACCCACGCAGAGGGTGGACGACCAGCCCGTGGGGCTGCTCCAGGCCCTGCACTACCGCATTCTTGAAGGAGCCGTCCAGCCGGGCCACGTTGATCTGCTTCTTGTTGGTGTCGTAGCTTGTCCAGAACAGGTTTCGGGACACCCAGTCGACAGCCAGCCCGTGGGCATTTGGCAAGTCTGGGGACACAGTGGGGAGCTGTGGTTGGGAGTTTGCGGGACACAGGTCAGGGGGCTCGAGGGGAGGGGGCCAGCCTGGTTTCTGGGGGAACAAGGATCATGACCTGGGGATGGAAACACTCAGAGGAAAGGATTCGAAGAAGAGTCAACAGGACCCAGGGGAGCGGGGGGTGGGGGCCAGGGGGTGGGGGCCAGACAGACCTGCAGAGACCACTGTCTCCACGCCGGTGCCGTTGATGAAGGCCCGCTTGATGGCCTGGGTCCGCACATCGGACCAGTAAACGCGCTGCTCGCGGGCATCGTAGTCCAGCACCGTGACGTTGTCGATGTCGGGCACCGTGAAGGAGATGATGTAGTTGTAGTAGGGGGCGTCCAGATCCACACCCCGGATCTCCATCTGACGTGCATACAGCAGGAACTTCTTAAACTCTGCGGGCACAGGGCAGGTCACTGAGGGCAGCCCCCTGCCTCCACGCCTTCCACCCACCCAGACTATCACGGTTCCTTCTATCTGCTGCTGGCCCTTGGCAATCAGGGAGACCCTGCTGGGCACAACCTTCCGGTCGGGGCGCCAGTCTTTTCTGACAGTGCTGTCTCCGGAGCCTCTCCCATCAGGCCCCTCCCAGCTGAGACCGCCTACCTTTGCTCAGAACCTGCAGCTGGGGTAGCCCGACCCTCCTCCGTCAGCCTCGGTGTCCCCCTGGCTCGGGGGGGGGGCCTACCGTAGCAGGTGGTGTTGTCCTTGTGGAGCTTCATAAGGTGTGGGCAGGCACAAGAAACAGTCCGGTTGTAATCAATCAGACACAGGTGGGAGCAGGGGCCCCGGCCCCCGTTGGCCTCACAGGGGTTGGGAGCTGGCGGGGAGGGGAAATCAAGACCATCCAGTAACCCTACCGGCCCTGCTCCCCTGGCCCACACCCGCTTCCTGTCCCCGTGTCGCTGCCACCACCCCAGCACAGACCCCTCCGGTCTGCGAGGCTTCTGCGGAGGTTGCTGTCCTGTCCGGGCCCTTACCCATGGGCTGCCGGGAGGGGTGGTACACCTGCAGGTCAAAGGGCTGAGTGTTGGTCCTCTGGACCACGGTGACATTGTGGCCCGTCCACTTGTTGGCCTTGGCCAGTGTGTTTGTCCGCCAGTCCGTCCAGTACACCTCGCCTCCATACAGCGTCACTGCAAACGGGTGCGACAGGAACTCGTGTCCCCGAAGCACCTCCATGTGACCGGAGCCGTCGTAACGGGCAGAGTAAATGGCGTCTGACCTGAGAGCGTGGTTCAGGGCAGAGTGAGGAGCCAGTGGGAACCTGAGACCTCGGGGTACGCAGCCCGGGGTTCCCACCTTCTCAGCCCTGACCCCAGTTCCCCTGCCCCTTCACTCTCCCCAGCACACAGGGCTGGGGTGACGTTTAGAAAAAGATGCCCCCTTCAGGCACATCAACTAAAAAAAGTCCCGCCCCTCAAGCAGAGCTTACAGATGTATGAGCAAGCATGGTGTTGTGCCCAGCCCTGTGTGTGGGACAGCCCTGCCTCTGCCCTCCTCCATCTGCGCCTCTTTCCCGGCCCAGCCTCTGCCCCTACTCAGTACTCTTCCTGGGCCCTTGTCTGGCTCCAGCTCCACTTCAGTCCTGGCCTTCTCACCATGCTCAAGGCTACTGGGTCCTGGGACCCTCGGCCCCGCCCTGTCCCCAGGGGGTGGGGAGGACGGGGCTCCAGGGAGGTGCAGGTGCTGACCTGGCGTCGATCCACAGGATGCGCTTCTCCAGGTAGTCCACGGTGAGCCCATTGGGCCAGCCCCCAGAGCCTGTCTCCCGGTGGATGGTGCGGCGCCCGGCCCCACTCATGGAGGCTGCCTCGATGCGGGGCAGGCTGGCATCCCAGTCCGTCCAAAACAAGATCCTAGGGGAGTGGGGAGGGGGTCAGGAGGGCCAAGGTAGAGGCCTGGGGGAGGGGTTGCAGGAGGATCCTTGGTGAAGGGCGGAGGAGGCAAGGAGCACTGGGAGATGGGTGTGTCTGGCCCCTTCAGGGGAGTCACGGGACCAGAACAGGTCTGGGCAGGGCCCTCACCCATCCCGGGGATCCAGTGCAATCGCCCTGGGGTGCTCGATGTCACCAGCCAGCAGCGTGGTTCGTAGGGTCCCATCCAGCTTGGCCACCTCAATCTGGTCCAGGTTACTTTCCACCCAGTAGATGTTGCCCGCAATCCAGTCTACAGCCAGGCCCTCGGGTGTGGCCAGGCCATACTGAATCACCACCTCGAAACTGGTCAGGGCTGAAGAAGAGAGGTCACAGGAGGTTAGACTCACCTGGGGTGGGGGGTGAGCTCATGATACATGCTAGGAATCCTGGATGGCCCACCCCAACCTTGACACCTCTGTGAACACCTCTGGTGTGCCCTGAGTTCAACAGAGCTTCCCAGAACCCCTACTCTCCTCACCCAGGCCCCCTGCCCCAGGAGGTCAAGCAGAAGCCTGGCTTCTAGAACCCTGGAGAAGGGGAAGTGGCGACTATCTTCTGCCTGTGACTCTCTGAAGGGCCAACTCCTGGGAGGAGGTCAGAGCAGAGGGTGGGGGCTTTAGGGAACAGACCTAGACTCAATATGAAGCAGAGAGAATTTTCTAGAACTCACTCCACAGATGGTCCTGGAGGTCTTTCTATGGTTTTATATATATATATATACACAGACACACACACATATACTGTGCTGAATGCTAACTCTTTTCGACCCTATGGACTGTAGCCCACCAGGCTCATCTGTCCATGGGATTCTCCAGGCAAGAATACTGGAGTGGGTTTCCATGCCCTCTTCCAGGGATCTTCCCAACCCAGGGATTGAACCTGGGTCTCCTGCACTGCAGCCAGAATCTTTACTGTCTGAGCCACCAGGGAAGCCCTATATACATATATAGTAATTTAGAAACTGTTACATAATGTGAACATTTTCACAGTCTACTTAACCATCTCCTAGTTGATGGACATTTGAGATGGTTCCAGGTTTTCTCTATGGACTTCTCTGGTGGCTCAGACAGTAAAGAACTTGCCTGCAATGCAAGAGATCTGGGTTCAGTCCCTAGGTTGGGAAGATCCCCCGGAGAAGGGCATGGAAACCCACTCCAGTATTCTTGCCTGGAGAATTCCATGGAGAGAGGAGCCTGGCAGGCTACAGTCTATAGGGTCACACAGAGTCGGACACAACTGAGCAACTAACACTTCACATTTTTCTCTATGACAATACCAACTCTTCTAGTAAAATGCACTTCTTTCAAGCCTCTGCTCAGATGTCAGCTTCTCAGGGGGCTTTCCATGACCATCCAGTTTAAATGCCACCCCCGTTCTCCCGCGCCACCCTGCCCCTTCTCCTTATCCACAGTACTACCCCCTCTGTCACAGTCTGTGCCGCACTCATTCCCTGTGTTTATCTCTGATGTTCCCACTGGTGTGTAGGCTCCATGAGGGCAGACATTCTGTCTTGTTTGGCTCCCTGCTGTTTCCCCTGGGCCTGGAGTGCGTGGCAGGGGCTCAGGAATGAGCGTTATTAAAGAAGCAAGTCTGTGATGGGTCAGGCCGCTTCGGGACAGAAGGCAGGGTTCAGGTACCCCACCCCTAAATGGCTTTTTTCTTGCAAGCCTGCAATTCTGGCCATTCCAAAGAAAGGCTGATCATTTTGTTAATTATCAGGCTGGCAGCTCTGCTGACGGTAATTACCGGGCGTCAGGCACTGAGACCCACAGCAAAATCTAACCCAATTAACAAGAGTGTGGGGGATAGGGGAACTCAGGGCCTCTGCTCCAGGCAGCCTGCATCTGGTCCCCTGGATCTGAGAGCCCAAGGGCCGGGTCTGGGGTGCACTGGGGCCCCACGTCGGTGTCGGTCTAGGGGCAGGAGGGGGTCACCTCCGTTGTCCAGCAGTTTCCCGCGGTAGATCTTGTCCTCCACCACGTCGGTCCAGTAGAGGGCGCTCTGGCTGAGGTGGAAGTCCAGGGCGATGGTGTTGCGCAGGCCGGGAACCAGCACGCTGTAGTCCCCTTTGTGGAGGTCAATGCGCCGGATCTCGTGGCGGTTGGAGAAGATGATGAACGGCTTGAAGGGGTCTAGGGAGGGGTGTGATGGGGTCACTTCTTGCCTCCGAGCCACTCCGTGGGCCCTGGCACTGGGCCCAGATGGAAACCTCAGCCTCCTCCTGCAGTTCAGCTGCCGCACTCCCGCCCACCCCGCCACCCCCCGGCCCAGTTCCTCCGCCTCGGTCCCGACCGCCTCTCACCCAGGCTGCGGCAGCTCTCGCCGTCGGGCTCCAGCACCCAGCCCTCATAGCAGGAGCACTTCACGCTGAACTTGTTCTGGTCGCATTTCTGGCTGCACTTGAGATGCTTGGCGCAGTAGCTCTGGATCTGGCAGGTGTGGTTGTCAGGCCCCAGCTCCATGCCCAGAGGGCATGAGCACACGATGCCTTCACCAGGTGCCACGGAGCAGTTGTGGCTGCAGCCACCGTTGTTCAAAGAGCATTGGTCTGGGGTGGGGGGCGGGGAGCAGGGGACAGGATCAGGGTCAGGATCCAGAAGGAGGCAGGTCCTTTCCATTCCTCTGTCCCCTTGCTTCCCAGGCACCCTTGGGACCAGGGTTCGGATCCCTGCACCCACTGCGTGGGTGGTCATCTCCTCTCTCCAGGAGCACCCCTCTATCATGGTCTTGTCTTTCTGATATCTATTTCCCAGCCTCTTCTTGAGCCATGGTGGGGGCCCCAGCCTTTTGACTCTCTCTGGGGTGGGGGGTGTGGGAGACTTTCCTCTATCTCTTCTGATGTGGGTGTGATTTGGGGGTGGGGTGCGGTAGGGAATGTCCTGCTCCGGGTCCTCGGACACACCCCAGGACGTGTCTGCCCTGACTGATGACCCGTCAGTGGTTCTCAGGGCTGGTCCTTATCTCCCGCTTCTCTCCTCTGAGGAACCCGATGCTGGGCCAGCCGGGCTCAGAGGAGATAAGGGGCTCTGCTCCTCATCCTGGAGTCACACTAGGCGGCCCTCCCTGACCCTCGTCCTTTTGATCTTGAATGCACAGCCTCCTCCCCCAACCTTCTCACTCACTCAGCAGGACGGGGTGCCTGCCCTTCTGACCACATCAAGCCTCAACCCTGGTGCCTTCATCCTGAAAGCTGGCTGAGGGAGGGGGGCTGGGCCTGCAGGGAGGGGCTGCACTACACTGTCTCCACTGTACTTCATGGGCTGTGTGACTTTGGGCCAGCTCTTCAACCTCTCTGAGCCTCAGTTTTCTCATGGATAAGATGGGGGAATTGTATGTGTCTCACAGGGCTGCTTTATGGGTTAAATGCTGTAACAGTGGGAACACTGAGCACAGCCTCTTGGAAATGGGTTTCTTAGTAATGGCTCTGAGGACTGCTCACCCAGCAGCCAGATCTGCCGTTTCTAGCCTGAGACCCCCTCCCCACAGAGCTTGTCCTGTTGCACGGCCCCGGCCTGGCCCAGCCTCATCTAGCTTCCTTGCCCATTTGTCTTTCCTGGGCCCAGGACTCACCACAGAGCTCTCCCTCATCTGAGCCATCTCCACAGTCGTCGTTGCCATCACACAGCTTGTCGGGCGGCAGGCAGACCGAGGTGTTGTTGGCACAGGGGTGCGAGGGCGGCCTGCAGGCCAGGGACTCACAGTTCTCCTCGTCCGAGTTATCCTCACAGTCGCTGTCGCCATCACACACCCATGCTTTGCTGATGCACCGAGCTGCGGAAGGGGTACAGCATCAGGGGCCAGGCCTGGCCAGTAGGGCTCTCTGTGCCCTCTTCCCCGACCCGGTGGGCTTCTCTAATCAGGCCATAACTATAATACTTTGGGGTCCACTAGGAACCTTGAGGCTTTTTCTGTCAAATTCACATGGACAACAAAGAAGGCAGGAATCTGCAGGAGGTGCTGACATTCAGGACTGGAGAGGGTTTTGGTTCCCAGGGCCCTAACTGCAGGCTCTGGCCCCTTCATACCTCCCCCATGCATCTGGCACAAGCTTTTTTCTGTACAGCCATTTGCCTCACAGTGTCCCCCTTGCCCTTGCCCTGCTCTCAGTATCGTCTCCTGTCTGTGCAGTTTCTCTTCAGTCCTTCTTTTTACCAGAGTCTTTGCAGCCAAACTTGACGTTGGGATCACAGACGTGGGTCACTCCCTCACAGCTCTTCTCGTCACTGGAGTCCATGCAGTCAGTGTCCCCGTCGCAGCGCCACCGCAGGGGGATGCACAGGCCATCCAGCCGGCACTGGAACTCATCATTGTGGCAGCCGCCAGGAGGCCTTGTGGCTGCAGGGGGACAGGTGGAGAGCTCCGGATCAGCCATCCCATCTCTACCTTTCCAAACCCCTCCTGCCATACCTGGCCCGGGGCTATGAGCTGAGGCCGGCTGGAGAGATCTCTGAGTCCCACTGACTCTCCCTGCAAGTGCTAACTCCGAGTCAGGGTCGTGACTCCTTCCAGGGCTTAGAAATCCTCTTGTTTCACCTCCTTATTTCACACATGTGAGCTCGGCTGGATAAGCAATTTGCTAGGTCAAAGCTCAAATGCCCCCCACCTTAGCCTAGCCTCTGCTGCACTCGTTCACTTCACAAACACTTACTGAGCACCTATTGTGTGCTAGCCACTGTCCCAGGAGCCAGCATGAATAAGACAGTGGCCTCACCCCCGTGGAGCTGAAGTTCTAGCAGGGAAGACAAGCAGTGAAGACGCGACACAGAAATCCAGAATGGAACTACAGGTGGTGATCAAGGAAGGCTATGCAGACTAAGCCGGGTCAACGCTAGGGAGCATGGGATGCTACTTGAGATAAAGAGTCAGGAAGGGCCTCTATGGAGGAGATGTTTGAGCAAAGACCTGAATGACGGGAGCCGTGAGATTAACCGTGCATCCCAGGAAGGGGAACAGCTAGCAAAAGCCTCTGAAACAGGACCACGCGGGTGTACTCAGAAAATGCCCAGGGTGTATTTAAAGCCATGCGGCTGGAGCAGGTGATGGAGGAGATGAGTGGCAGGAATGCAGGTCAGAGAGGTTGGGGGAACCCTGCCGGCCATGAAGCAGGGCTCAGCACGGATTCGAAGTGTGCAGGGGGCCAGGGCAGGCTCGAGGGCAGGGCTGGGGAGTGATCTGATGTGTAGGATGTGATCTGGCGGCTGTGCTGTGACTCAGGATGCCGGGGAAGGAGCGGAAGCAGTAATGGGAGGCACGAGTGACTGTGCACAGCCTCGCCTCGCACTCACGCTCCGCCATGTACACGGTCCACGTGCGCATCTCCTCCCTGGACTTCAGCACCAGCCTCCCAGCTCATCTTCCTCCCTCAGGGTCTCTCCCCCGGAGCCTCTTCCCAACCTAATGTCCTTCCAGGATTGTCCTCTGAAAGCATTTCCTACATCTCAACGCCTTCCAGCTCTGAGACCCTTCGCAGGTCACCAGTGCCTGACCTGCGGCTGTAATCTGCACCCTCTGGGTGCTGCCTCGTTGCCTGCTGTCCCCTTCAGTCTGAGGCCCCCGCCCCACAGCCCGATGACCCTGGAAGGAGTGCTCAGTTTCGCCTTCTAAGTTGTACTGCTGGCTTCTCCAGGCTGTTCCCACCACCCCCATCTGAAGACCCTCCCTCTTGTCCATAGCCTAAGCCCTCACTGGGGCCCAGTTCAAACCCCACCTCCTCTGAAACGGTCCTCGACCATTCCAGCTCATAGACAGTTAATAATTGTGACACGACACCCCTGCTCCCATGGGCCAGGCCCGCACGTATCTCCCCTCACTTCACAGAGGAGGACACAAAGGAAGACGCCAAGTCTCGGGGGAAGCAACCCATCCAAGTCTGCCCAGCTGGTGAGGGGCAAAGAGCTTCCCCACCTTGCCACACCTCGGGCCTCCAGGGGTTCTCAGAGTCCCAAGGCACTGTGACCTGTCCCACTCAGCGGCCCTTCTCAGACACCCCTTGAGACACAGTCACTGCTTCCCGGGCCTCCGGTGACCCTCCCCATCCTGCCTCTCAGTGCTGGACGCACAGTACTGTTCCCACTGTGTGCACCTTAACTCTACCAGGCAGAGGTTGCAGGGTGCTAGCGAAGGGGCCAGATGAAGCCTGGAGAGAGACTTTGGTCTGCCATATTTTTAAAACTTTTCAAACAAATTGCCAGTTGTTACAGCTTGACTTGTGTTCCCTAAAAAGACGCTGAAATCTTAACTCATAGCACCTGTGAATAGGACCTTATTTGGAAATAGGTCTTTTTTTTTTTGCAGATGATCAACTTAAGATTAGGATGATCCACTGTGACTGCATACTTATATAAAGAGGAAATATGACATAGAGACCAACACGCACTCATTGGATTTTGCCATGTCAAGATGAAGGCAGAGACTGGGATGAAGCTTGTACGAGCCAAGGAACACCAAAGATTGCCAGCAAACACCAGAAGCTAGGAGACAGGCCTGGAATAGATTCTCTCTCCTGACCCTAGGAAGGAACCAACTCTGTTGACATTTTGGTCTTGGACTTCCAGCCTCCAGACTGTGAGACATTCGATTTCTGTTGTTTAAGTCACTTAGTTTGTGGTGCTTGGTTATAGCAGCCTTAGGAAACTAGCATACCAGTGTGTTAAAATGGGTAATTTCAGGTTTCCCTGGTGGCACAGTGGATAAGAATCCGCCTGCCAATTCAGAGGACATCGGTTTGAACCCTGGTCTAGGAAGATCTCCCAGGCCGCGGAGCAACTAAACCTGTGTGCCACAACCACTGAGCCTGTGTTCCACAAGAGAAGCCACTGCAGTGAGAAGCCTGTGCACCACAGCTGGAGAGTAGCCCCTGCTCTCTGCAAAGAGAGAAAGTCTGAGCACAGCAACGAAGACCCAGTGCAGCCATAAATATATATATTTCTTTAAATGGGTAGATTTCACGCAAAATCTGCCCTCCTGAAGCCAGGGCAATCTGGGGGCTGCATTATTCCATGGCAACAATGGGCCAGGGCTGAAAAACCAACATCCCTTGAGAAAGTCTGTGCCTTCCATTAACCCCAGTCCTTCAATTAACCCCATAGGTCCTGGAGGCCTGGGCACTGGGGACCCCACAGAGCCGACTCCTCTCTCCTTTGGTGCCCACTGTGCTCGTCCTCCCCTAGCCCTGTGGGCATCCCTATCTCACGCTACCAGTGACTGAACACAGGCTGTGTGCTTTCCGTGCATGATTTCACGGAACCTCCACGTCAACACAATAATGCCCTGTGCTATTATTATCCCCACTTTGCAGATGAAACTCACAGGGGCCCACAGAGATTAAGTAACTTGCTCAAGGCCACCCAGATAGTAAGTTGCAGAGCTGGAGCTCAAACCCAAGGCCACCTGACTGCAAAGCCTGAGATCTTAACAGTGTGTGACATTGATTTGTCCACAGCTTTCCTCTCCCACATGACTGGAAACTCCTGAAGGATAAGAGCTGCTTCAGGGTTATCTCTGGTTCCCAGATGGCGGTGGCACGCGGTGGGAAGGATGGATGGAGGGTGGACGGTCTGGCCCCCACCCCGCTGGTCCCCAGGCGCCCACCCTGGTTGGTGCAGTTGGCGTGTGTCTCGTCGCTGTAGTCCCCGCAGTCGTTGTCCCCGTCGCAGGTCCAGTGCTCAGGGATGCAGCGCCCGCTGTTGCACTTGAACTGGGTGCTAGAGCAGGAGTGGCTGCAGCCCGCCTCATCGCTGTTGTCCCCACAGTCATTGTCTGGGGAGGGGGGTGGCAAGAAGGGAAGAGGCGAGCAGAGGGTCAGCACATGACTTTCTCTGTGACCCCAGCATGGGGTCCCCGCTCCCTCCTCCCCATTCCCAACCTCGACCCACCCCAACCTCCCCACCAAGAAAATAAAAAACAGAAAAGACACAGAAACTGCATAGACTGCAGCATGCACCATGGCCCACGCGGTGGGGGGCAGGGAGAGGTAGGGCGAGCTCCCGGAGGGCCCTTCCCTCAGTCTGCAAGACTGGGGGTGGGGACAGGATGCATTCCTTTCCCCTTTTGGCAGTGGGTGGGAACAGGGGTCTGCTTGCCTGGGGGAAAGGAAAGGGATTTCTCTGGTTAGGGAAGGACAGAGGTGGGCGGAGTATAGGTGAGGGCTCTGCTGGGGGGATAGGGTTAGAGAGGCCTGGCCCTGAGCCCCTGAGTGTGGGCATCACCGGCCGGAAGTGTGGGTGAGGGGCACTGCCTGCAGCTGGGAAGGCCCCTGAAGGCATGTGAGGGTGACTGAGCCAGTGTCCTGCAGTCTAGGCCTGGTGGGCAGGGCCACCAGACTTCTCTCCACATTTTCAGGACGCTGGAGAAGGTGGGTTTAGCTGTCCCCTTGGGCTGTGCTCCTGCCTCTTTCCCAGCTGCCTTTGCGTCTCGGACACTCTCCTCCTGCCACGTCTTGGTCTCCCTGTCCCCACCTCTCTGTCATCTCCTCTCCTGGGAGAGCTCCTTCTGCCCTCTCTTTCCCCTCCACTGTTTCCTTTCTCCCTCTGTGGTCTCCTCTCTCACTTCTCTCTGCTTTTCCTCCACATCCTAGGAGCTCTGGGGAAGGGAGCTGCATGGGGGTCCTGGGAGGTGGCCCAAGGCCAGCTGGGGCTCTAGGGTGATGGTGCATGTGCTTCTATGCACTGACCGGCAGGCTCAGGACAGGTCTTTTCATCAGAGCCGTCCCCACAATCCTTCTCTGAAACACAGAAACCGCCAAGGCAACCATTGGCACACGAGACACGGCAAAGATGAGGGGCAACGTGGCGCTGACCCAGTACATCCTCACACACGTTAGCTAGGGCTCGAGCCCCACTGCGACACATCACGACAGCACACCAGACAGGACCAGATCCCGGAGACAGCACACACACAACAGTCCACCGGCCCCCGTGGCTGACGTCACCTGGTCCAGGGCTGACCGCCAGGTAGGCTCCCGAGTCTGGAGCCGGAGCCTGGAGGGGGCACCGAGGACCCCAGAAGATGGGGTTTGTAGGGAGAAGGGAGCTGGGCACGGGCCGTCCTTGCTCTGCCCCTCTGGCCATTCCTGCTCATCTCCCCCTGCCCCCTGAGCCTCTGCCAGGGGATGGGCAGCTCTACCCAGAGAGGAACAGCGCTGACAGGCAGTGGGCGGGGTCTCCCCTTGGTCATCTTGGCTCCCTTACAATGTTTCTAGCTCATCCTTATTTCTTCCAGACAACCCGGTGGGGCAAGAGTGACCTGGAGGGGGGCCCTGGCTTGATTCTAAAACCCCTCACCTCCCACCCAGGACCTGGCTACGGGTTCTAGCTTTCCCAGGAATCAGGGCAGGTGAAGGGAGACAAGCTCTTACCATTGTCACATCTCCAGTTGATGTTGATGCATCTGCCATTGTTGCAGGTAAACTGAGTCAGGGGGAAGCAGGTGGGATAGGCTGTCAGAGAGAAAGACTAGCTGAGTAGGGTCCGTAAGATTATACAGCATCACAGCACAAGCAGGTGGGTGCAGGGTCCCCACCATAACCCACAGTCCCCTGCCCAGCTAGGTGGGGGAGGGAAGGCTAAGTAGAGGGGCCTCGGCCTGAAACTGCCCATTCATGCCTACCCCCACTAAGCATCCTTTTTTTCTTTTTTTAACTTTTTATTTTATATTGGAATATAGCCAATTAAAAATGTTGTGATAGTTTCAGGTGGACAGCAAAGGGATTCAGCCAGACATACACATGTATCCATTTCTAAGCATCCTTCCTTCAAGCAACTAGTTTCCAAGCACAAGCCATGTGCTGAGTGCTTTCCATGCATGATCTCACTGATCCCCCACATCAATGCTGGGGTGCAGGTGCCGTCATTAGCCCCATTTTGCAGAGGCTTCCCTAGTAGCTCAGATGGTAAATAATCCACCTGCAATACAGGAGACTCGGGTTGGATCCCTGGGTCAGAAAGATCCCTTGGAGAAGGGAATGGCAACCCACTCCAGTATTCTTGCCTGGAAAATCCCATGGACAGAGGAGCCTGGTGGGCTACAGTCCATGTGGTCGCAAGAGTCAGACACGACTGAATGACTTTTACTTGCAGATGAAACTCACCGGGGTCTATGGAGATTAAGTGACAACGCTACCCAGGTACTAAGCTGCGGGATCTCTCCAGCACCCCTGCCCCAGGGCCCGTTCTGGTGGACCCTCCCTCCCTGTGCCAGCCCGGCTGTCCTCCGTCTCACTCACCACACGAGGCTGACTCATCGGAGCGGTCCCCACAGTCATCGTCCAGGTCACATGTCCAGGAGATGGGGATGCAGCGGCCACTGGCACAGGAGAACTGGTTGGGTGGGCAGGTGCGAGCTGGGGACAGGCGAGGGTGTGAGTGCTCATAGGCCAGTCCTTGCTTTACATTTCATTTTCTTTTCTATTAGTCTCTGCCTCTCTGGAAGTCTTCCCAAGGATCTCAAAGCCATTTCTCTTAGAGACGTCATTCAAAATCACCCATGTGATCTCACAGTGGACACTTGATCCCATCACTTGAGGGGTCGCTGGTGTCCTCCAAGGAGAAGACCCACCCACCTTGCTTGTCATCACCAACCTGGAGCTGTGCTCTGCCTCCTTGCAAGTGGGGCCTCCTAGCCAACCCTGTCCTCCCTCCCCTCTGCCCCGGGTGCCCCCTGCTCCTTTCTCTTCCTGAGGCCCCTCTGTCTCCCCAAGCCTGGCTCCCACCTCTGCCCTGCCCTGGTGACAGAGGGGGGCCACTGTGGTCACCCTGCCTCCCACACCTGAGCAAGTAGCATTGGACTCGTCTTCACTGTTCCCACAGTCGTTGTCCCCGTCACAGAGCCAGCGGTTGGGGATGCAACGGTTGTTCTCACACTTGAACCGGTCCGAGGGGCAGGTGTGCTGATCTGGGGAGGGATGGGTCAGGGGTCAGCCAGAGGGAGGTGACTCAGCTCTCCAGCTGCAGCCCGAGGGTCGCTGTCCCGCCATGCGGCAGGCACTCACGGCAGAGGGCGGGGGCCTCGTCGCTGTTGTCCAGGCAGTCATTGTCCCCGTCGCACTTCCAGCGCTCCTGGATGCAGCGGCTGTTGGAGCAGGCGAACTCGCCAGGCTGGCACTGGGGTGGGGGCACGTAGGATGGGTTCGCTGCGGGCACCACCAGACGTGAGGGGGAAAGTCAGACCCAGGTCACGGACAGGTGCTGAGCCCCTGTCCTCTGCTTGTTTCATGATTTTAAAATAATATACACAGTAATATTTCCCAGGGCATAGTTTTTCATGAACATATGATCTGGATGGAAGCTGCAACTCTTTGTCAAGCCACAAGGTGACGCCTGCTCAGCTGCTTCCAGCTCTGCAATGTGGTCGAAGTATAAGGCTGCTTCCAAGAGAATCTAGAACTCCCCGGCCTTCTGATCCCAGCGAACAGACCACCTTTGCCCCTCCCTGCCATCTCCATGAACTTGGAAGTCATTTCAGGGACCCCCAGACCCTGACCTGGTCCCTGGACTTTTTCCCTCATAAATGTGTCAATTCTACAGGCAGGAGTGAAAACAGCCCTGCCAGCTCCTGTCCCCAACACTCATGCCGCCATCTGCCTTCAGCTGTCAGCAGTAAAGTCACTGTGTCCTCTGTCTGTGTTTTCACAGGGTGGGCTCTGGAAGCCCAGGAACGCCCATGTCAGTTCCTGGCTCTGGATCCCACAGCTCTGCTCACGCCTTTCTGACCCATCTCTTACCCTCTCTAATCCTGTGGGTTCCAGGGACCACTGGGTCTGGAGGCTGCATGTGTCCCCCTTGTTCCTCACCTCTGCTTCCAGACCATTCGCCTTCTCTCCTCTCTCAAAAATCAGTGTTGACTTTCATGTTATAAAACTATGTAAGCTCCTACCACCACGGGCCCCAGCATCCTTAGAGTCCTCAGCTCCTGCTTCGTAGTCACTTTCTCATAATCGCTCCCTTTAATTCTTGGTGATTTCAATGACCATGTGGATACTCTTTCACTGCAGTGGCCTCTCAGCTCTGAAGCTCCTTTCCACCAATGCTCTTGCCCTGAACCAGGCCTCAGTCACTCACTCTTAGCTGTACGCTATGGCCCACTGACCCATTTTCCTTTCTTAGGATTCTACCTAAGGAAACTGTCCTGAATCTGGGAAGACATGAAGGTATAAGAAATAGCAGAGCAGGTGATTAATAACCAGACTCTGGGCCAGACTTTCTGGGTTCAAACCCCTGCTCTCATTTTGGGCCTCAATTTCTTCATCTATAAATTGGGATAATAAAAATACCTTCCCGGGGCTTCCCTGGTTAAGAATCTGCCTTGCAACGCAGGGGATGCGGGTTCGATCCTTGGTCAGGGAATTAGGATTCCACGTGCCACATGCCATTGAGTAACTAAGCCCGTGTGCCTTGAAGCCCATAGCCACAACTAGAGAAAGCCTGAATGCCACAACTACTGAAGCCCATGTGCTCTGGAGTCCACGCATCGCCACTGCTGAGCCTGCACTGCTAGAGTCTGCACTGCAACAAAAGATCTCGCAAGACGCAACTAAGATTCCACGTCCACAACTAAAACCCAACGCAGCCAAATAAAGAAACGTTAAAGAAAATCTTTACAAGAATATTTTAAGGAATAAGTCAGTTACTGCATGGGGAGTGCTTAGAACCATGCCTAGTACATAGTTTGTGTTCAGTAAATGCTGGCAGTGATTATAACAAAAAACTGGAAGCAATATCCAACAGTAGAGAAATGGCTGAGTAAATTATGGGATGTTTACTGAATGAAACACACTTTGGCCATTAGAAAGTCTGCTGATGTACTCATGACACCCTGTCAAGTGACAAGCGCAGGAAACAGCAGGTGCAGCGCGATTCTGTTTAAGTAAAGCAAATGCAGAGAGATTCGGAGAGCGCTCCCCGAACGATAACAGCACAAACTATGGGTGGTGGAATTTGGGGTGATTTGTACTTCTCTGTATATTTCTATAGCGTTTGCTTGTTTTTACAATGAACATGACCCACTTTTATCTAAAAATGGGGCTATTTAAAACAATGCAATAATAACACAGAAAATTTGTGGCATATATGAGCCAAAAGAGGCAGAAAACATTTATATACACTACGATTTACAGCCATGTAAAAACCCACCTAAGGGGAAAAGGATGATGTTCACTTACCACAATGCTAACAGCACAGTGGTGGTTTGCTGGAGAAACTGGGCTTTTTCCCCCCTCTCTAATTTCCAATATTTTGAACTATTGTATTACTTGAATAATAGAGAAATAAATGTAAAAGAAGTTAAGAATGTTTTTCCCTTTCCAGAGCTGTCCTGCTCGCCACTCAAGTTTCCCTTAATCTTCATGCCCTCCCAAAACCCCCAAACCCTGGTCACCGTAAAACCCTCTAGCACCCAGAGCCTTCACTCACTCCATCCTTCAACTTTTTTTTTTTTGGCTGCACCACGCAGCGTCTGGGCTCTTAGTTCCCCAACCAGGGATGGAACCCAGGCCCCCTGTATTGGAATCACAGTCTTAACCACTGGACCGCCAGCAAAGTCTATCCCTCAACTTCTATTGCGTCCCTCAGGGCCCTCTTTGCCTCCTTCATCTCCGATCCCCATCCAGACACTGTGGCCTTCTGCTGGAGTCTGCTCCCCCACCTCCCACCCCAGCTGGGCCCTCATACCCAAACAAGTGACACCGTCTGCGTCCAACACCTGATCCTCAGCGCAGGCACACTGACGGCTCCCAGGGGTGGCCAGGCACAGGCTGCTGCAGCCGCCGTTGTTCACCCGGCATTTGTTGGTGCCCACTGTGAAGGAGGGGCCACGGGTGCAGGAGAGACGAACAGGACGACAGGAGATGGGTTGTGGCAGAGTCAGGAAAGGCCAGAGCAGGGAGACGAAAGGCCAAGGGAGGCGGTGCATTAAAAGGAGAAGACAGAAAGAGGGAATGTGGAGGGGTTGAAGATGAGGAGATGGAGGCATGGGACAGGAGGGGTGATGGGGAACATGGAAGGTCAAATTGGGGTGGGGGCCTCTCTTCTCAAGAGCCTCAAAAGTCAGAGCCTAGGCTCCCTGGGAGTGCCTTCACCCCACCCACAGAAGCCTCGCCCACCATCCAGATCCCACCCCTGTCCCAGTCCTGCTCCAGGGGTACCTTGCTGCTGCTGGGCATCATACATGCGGATCTCAAAGATGGGGGGCCGCTCGCTGCGCAGAAGGGTCACGATGGGGGCTGCGCCTCCTGTGCCCCGCTCCAGGCGGTAGACACTGCCGCTCCGGTACTCAGTCCAGAAGAGGTAGTTGCCGTGGTGACAGAGGCCAAAGGCGTGGTTCAGCTCAGGACCCTCGTACACAATCTAGGAATAGACAGGGGCTTACCCAGCAGCTGAGAGACAAGTGGGGGTGCCTCAGGGAGGCTTAGGGGTTCACTGCTTTGTACACTCATATGTCCATAGCCTGGGTGTGGGCTTGTCTCCCCCATCAGCCCAGAAGCCCCCGAGGATGGGAGCTTTGCACACAGTGAAGTGCCAAAGCCTGAACCCAGCAGACACGGTGAGGGCTGGCCCACACTCCTCTCCTTTGTTGATTCATATTCATTGATACCCCTCCAACATATGCGCATGTGCGCACGCACACGCAAACACAGAGCAGTGGGCTGAGAGCCAGAATCCATCCATTCATTTCTTCACCCGCCACACGTTTGCCAGAATCTGTTAAGGTAGCACTCAGAAACGGAGAAGATATGGTCCCTGCACTGGAGCTGCCACTGTCTCAGGAAAGGCACTCAGGGTCATCAGGGTGGCAAAGGATCTGGAGACAGCATCCCAGCGGAGGTGGCCCCTGAGAGGTGTGCCAGGTGAGGAGGGGCTGGGCAGAGGCTAGAAGGTCTGCATGAGCAACAGCACAGGGGGCAGGCCTTGACATGTACTGGGCTCATGAGTCGTCTAATGATGCTGTCCCAGTGCTGGGATGTGGGAAGCAGGGAGAAAGACAATCATAGAGATGGTCAGGACCACATTGCAGACGGCCTTAAATACTGTGAGAGCTTGGGCCACACGCCTAGACGTGCACGGAACTCACGAATGAAGCACGCACCACCCAAATGAACGAGCATACGAATACACCGTCTCTAGGTGTCTGGCACCTGTACACAGGCACTCAGTGTAGGCACACACCAGCGTGTGCTGTGTGTACATGCACAAGCAGGCTGAGGTGCACAAGATGTGTATGCTCAGGCGGTCAGGCCCGCAGGCCACGTGAACAGTCACAGAGATACTCTGAAGAAGCAATCCTTAAACACCACAAGACACAGGCACACAAGCGCACAGAGGGACACACCCACAAGCTCACAGGCGAACACACATGCAGCACTCAGGCCTGGACTCACACGGATGCCCACACATTCAGACACCCAGCCTCAGTCACACACACACGCAGTCCAGAAATGCACACATGAACACCTACACACAGCTGCACGCCTGCCCACCTTCCGGTCTGTGCCATTGAGCAGGATGGTTTCAATGCGGTCATAGAAGGCATCCACCCAGTAGAGGCGCCCAGCTGGGATGTCCAGGCTCAGCCCATTGGGCCAAAGTACTGTCTTGGAGGTGACGAAGATGTCTCGGTGTGAGCCGTCCATCCAGGCCCTCTCTAGCCGCCCTCGCCGACTGTCCTTGGGGTCCTCCTCCCAGTCAGTCCAGTACATCCACCTGTGGGCAGTTACTGGTCAGCATCACATGGGCCACCCCTGCCATCAGCATCCTCCCCTGTGATCCTAGGCCAGGCAGGCCCTCCCAGAGCCCCTCACAGGGTCCTCTTGCCCTGCTCATCCCTGGCCCACACATTTCATTCATTCATTCATTCACTCCTCCATTCAACAAGTAGGTGCTGAGTGCCTACTGAGTTGGGCACAGCTCTGGCACTGGAGGTGAGCCCAAGGCTGCCAAGACCCCTCTCTCATGGAGCCCATGTCCCACCCAGGACACAGACAAGAAACAAGTCAGCCAGGAGGGTCACACACTGGAAAGCAATAGAGGTCAGGAGGGACTCCAGGAAGGAGGACAGCATGGAGACTGAGAGTGCAGCTGGTGAGGAAGGCCTCTCCCAGGAAGTAGCACTTGAGCTGATGTGAACGCTGAGAAGCAGCCCCATGTGTAAATACTTGGGAGTCCCAGGCTGAGGAACTCCAAGAGCAAAAAGCCCTGAGGGAGGAAGGGCTGGATGCTGGTTTGAGGAACAGACAGCAGGCAGTGGGAACAGAACTTCCAGATGCAGGAAATGAGGTGCAGAGGTCAAAGGAGCTGCAGGCAGACCTTGTAGGAGCTCAGGCTGATGAGGGCTCAGGGAGCCAGGGGAGGGCTCTGCTGGGAGTGACAGGACCAGACTATTCCTATGTATCACTCCCACTGCCCTGTAGGTAAGGACACCTTTTCCTCTTGGTCAAATTTTCGCTGCCCTCCCCCGTCCACTCTCCGTCTTACCCCCCAGTCCTGAGGCCCATGGAACTCAGGCTCTGAGTCCCTGGCTCTCCCTCTCCTCGCCCCAAGGCCCTGGGAGGACTCACCCATTGAGCGGATCCACCACAATGGCCCTGGGGTGTGTCATTTTGCCCTCGATTAAGGTCTTTCGGGTCTGAGCAGCTTTCTCCAGCCTGGCCACGCTGATGGTCTTCTTGGGTCCATCATCCGTCCAATACAAATTGTCCCCCATCCAGTCCACAGCCACGCCTTCCACATTGTGGATGCCTGCAATGGGGCGGGGCGGGGGGTGGGCAGAGGGGGAGTGTCAGAGGAGGCTCAAAACTGCCTCTGGTCCTTAGGATACCTGCACTTTGGAGCCCTTGGCTACTGGGGAGCACAGGGAGCCTCCTGGCCCTAGATGGTGGTGAGGCTGGGCTGGGCTAGGAAGATGGAGGAAGCAGATGGGAGGGTAGAGGAAGGGGATGGGAGGTCATTTGTGCTACAACATCTGTGTTGAGGCAGTCTCTCAAAACTACACATGGCAGCGAGGAAACCTCCGTGGCGTACACGGGCTCACTCGGGAAGGTATGTCGGCCTGAGGTGGGTAGACAGCTGGGACAATAGACATGTGACTCTGGGTACAAGTGGAACACTACATGCCAGGCCTAAAAACCCTGAGCTAACAAAATAAGTTAGGAAGTGATTTCTCACTTAGCTCCATGCTTCATCTCCAGCTTAAATAGCAGTTCCCTGGGAGAGGGAACCCCAATCTTTTCCTGATGAGGAGTTACTTTTGGTTTCCCCAAAGTCTTATGATTGCTGACTGCTGAGGTTCTCTGAGTCGAGGTGGGGCATGGGGAGCAGGACCAGGGGTGGTAACCAGTATCAGTCAGACGGATTGGTCAGGAGGGCAGGTTTGGGAGTTCAGAACACCCGGCAGGCATGGTGCAGCACTAGGGAGCTCAGAGCCTCCACGCAGGTGGGTATTCAGAAGACAATGCACTGTTGACCTGCTGGGGCAGCTTAGAGGGAAAACTGGATTCCATTCACAAAACACGATTTTCTCAGGGCATGTAAGCCTGCAGCTCTCGGCGGCTGTGAAGTCCGGCTACACAGACCCTGTGTGTGCACATGTATGCCTGCTCTGATTCAGAGCCTCAGGCCTCTCGATGGCTGTGCACTGCGTGCAGCTACAGGGCTCAGAGCCAACGGCAGAAAGACCCTGAGTTTTCCCAAGGGCTGGCAAGGACGCTGCCTTACCCATCCATCCTCCTGCCTCTTTTCGGCTCAGCCAAGAAGGGGGTCACCCAGGGGTCAATCTGTCTATCCCCTCATCTCCATGCCAACCAGCCCAGCCAGCCAGTTACCAGGGGACTCTCCACGCTGGGAGGGAGGGCATGGGGAGACAGATGCCCAGGCCCCACATGGCTTCCTGCTTCCTCAGGTGCGTGCCACCTCCCGGGAGTCCCGACCATCCACCTCCCACTCCGGGGCCCTTACCGTCCTTCAGGATGGTCTCCCGCTCCGTGCCATCGATCTTCTGGCGGCCAATGAGGTAGCTGGTGGTGTCGGCAAAGTAGATGAAGCCGGTCTCAGCGTGGAAGTCCAGGGCTCGGGGGTTCATGAGGTTCTCGATGGGGATCATATGCTCGTCGGGAACTTTGGCCCCCATGTCCATGCCCCGGATGATGCCAGGCCGGCCCTTGCCATACACGAGGAACAGCTCGTGTTCTGGCTCTAGGCAGGCACAAGGAGGGGCACAAAGTCAGACAGACACACACACACACACGTGCACACAACCACCACGCAGCCGATGCTCCGCCTGCAGTGAGTGGGTGGGGGCAGCACGGGGATCTGAATTACATGGACAGACACAAAGCCTGTAAGGCCCAGGGAACAACGCCCTGGGGGGTGGTTTCCTGTGGACTCCAGGGGTGGGAAATGGAGCAAAAGTAGCAAGTAGCATGTTTTCAGTAAGTGCCCACTGTTGAGTAATGAAATTAGTGGCCCAAATAGGTTGGAATCTGATCCCTTTTGACCACTTCCTCTGCTGCCATCCCAGTCTAAGCCACATCACTTCTTGCCTACGCCGCAGAAATAGCCTCCCGCTACTTCCCTGCTGCCCATCCTCCCCCCAGCAGTCAGCATGATCATTTTCACAGAAGTGAGTCAAATTTATAAAGCCACCCAGAGCTCCTCATCCCAGTTAGAACACAATCCAACCTGGGTCCTCATCTCCCTCATTCATGTGGGTCCCCCACCCGTCGCCTCCTTGTTGCTCCCCAGCACTCCAAGCTTACACTGGCCTCTGAACCCTGGCACTGCAGATTCCCTCTGCCACAAACGCTCTTCCTCCAGGTACGTGGTTCACTTGATCCACTTCCTCACTTCACAGAGAGTTGGACTCTAATTTCAATTCCACAGAGATGCCTTCCCTGAGGGCCGTCTCAACGGGAGCCTTGGCTGTCATCATGAACGCCATGCTCCGCTCTATTTTCTTCCTAACACCTACCACCACCCGAAGTCATTTTTGTGTTTGCACACCTCCTCTGCCAGACTATAAGCTCCACGAGGCCAGAGACAACATCTATCTTGTTCATTGCTGAACCCTTGCTGCCAGGACAACGCCAGACACAGTGCGTGCTCACTAGATACTTGATGAACAAATGAAGGGCTGAAACAGGCCAGTTGACAGTGTTCTGAGTGGGAGCCTGAATGGGATAGTGGGAGAAGCCCTGCTCTCAGATGGGAGTTCAAGTCCCAGCCTGCCCCTCACTAGCGACAATACCTTGGTTAAGTCCCTCCATCTTTCTGCATCTTAGAGGGAAGGAGCTGGGCTATGGGAGGCAGACTCCTCCTGTCTCATCTCAGCAGGCACCCAAGCCCTTCCCCAGCACTCACTCTTGCACGACTTCCCGTCACTGCCCAGGCTGAAGCCGGAGCGACAGCGGCAGGTCCGCGCCTTGTGGCTGTTGGCCAGCAGGCAGATGTCGGAGCATCCGCCTGGCTTCCCGTACTGGTCGTTCTCGCAGGCATGGCTCCTCACTGGGGCAGGGTGGAGAGCCGGTCAGGATCCGTCGAAGTCCCCGTGCCAGGCCCTGAGAAGGCTTCCTCAAGTCTGATCACACTCCCTCCTACTGCTGTCTTTGTATCTGCTGTCCCCTCCAGGGACTCGGAAGCTGCAGGACTGGGATCCCTCTACCCTCACACCACCCAGTCTTGAGACTTAGGCGGGGACTTTCGTGGTCAGGGGACAGAGCCACACTGCTGCTCACAGCCAGGTGCCTCTACTCGAGACCAGCCAGTGAACCAGGAGGGGTGATGGACATCCTGAGCAGAAATGAGGGCAAGGGGCTCCCGGGGTGGGATTCGGAGGCTGAGGGGCGGACACGGGGAGGCATTCTGGGGTAGATGACTCGGAGAAGCAGTCATGACACAAGAGAATCAGGGGTGCCCACCGGAGGGTCCCGGAAGGGGCTGCGGCGTGCCTGCCACTCACCTCGGGGCTGACGGCGCTGGTGGTAGATGTGGAGGGCACCGCCCTTGTCCACACGGGTGACCACCTGGTAGTCAGTGCTGTTGAAGCGGTTCACGCGGATCACGCTCGTCTTCTGCTGGGCGTTGGCATTGTCCGAGTTGGTGGCATAGAGATAATTCTCAAACACGGTCAGGCCGTACAGGTGCTCAATCTGCGACGGGCAGGCAGGAACCATCAACACAAGAGGAGAAGAGATTCCTACCTCCACCGCTGGAGAACCCGTCAGCTTCGCATCCAGACTCCGTGACTTGCATTCCTAACTCATCCCCCCATTATCCAACTCCTTGCTTTACTCCTGGACTATCTTCTCTGGACTATCCTTTCTTGAGATTTGCTTGTCAAACCCCACTCATCCTTCACAGGGCATCTCTTTGAAGGGCTTCTGGAATCTTCTAACCAGAGACGACACTCCATTTCTGGCTGTAATCTACTGCCTGGTGATCTGTGGATTTACTCTATCTCCTCGGCTCAAACCCCTTGAGGAAGGAACCAGACCCCTCCCTCTCAGAATCAGGCACATATCCACTGATGGAGTGACTTTGCACTGACCGGAAGTTGGATCCTACCCTCTGTCCACAGAAAACATTCTTAGCCCGCCTCTAGCTCCCAGCTTTCGGGAGGGTTGAGATGACAGACTGGCCCCAAGCAAGCCTGATAACAGCCCCCATTACCTGCATAATGTATCTAAGGTGACCTTCTGTCCCGTTTGTCCAAGACTGACCCCGGGGGACTTCAAGAGTCAACACTGGGACAGTCTTGGGCAAATCGGGATGGATGGTCACCCTAATTACCCCAGAACAGAGATGCCATCTTTGGGCTGGAAGGGCTTCTAGACCAGGCTCAAATGCTATTTCCCAGCGGTGTGACCTCAAGCAAATCACTTAACCCCTGTGAACCCTGACATTCTTCAGCTACCAAAGGGGAACTGAATCACCCTGCCAGCTCATTCTTCAGGGGTTGCTGTAGGGATCAAATAAGAAAAGGGAAGTAAAAAAGGTGTTCTCTAAAATGACTGTGGCCATCCAAGTGGAAGTCACGACCTGTCCTCTCCCCCTGTGCTTGTGTCAACCCCTCACATACTGTTCCCCGTCCCGGGAGGCCTAGAGACGGGTTCCCAAAGCTGAGACTTCCTCCTCACCAGGATGCCCTGGATGATGGTCTGCCGGCCCTTGCCCTCGTAGTCCACCACCTCAATGTAATCCAGGTAGGCATCAGCCCAGTAGACAAGGCGGCTGACGAGGTCCAGCGTGATGCCGTGAGGAAACACAATCTTGCTGTCAACCAGCTTGGTGCGGTTCTGCCCGTCCATGTCACAGCGCTCCACTTTGGGGATCTGCCCGTAGTCAGTGAAGAACACCTTCCTGTGGGCAGACAGCGTGTTATACTGGGTCTGAACATTGGGCACCCTCCCTTTTACCAGGGCCTCTGCCTCTGCCCCTGCCTGTCCCGCTCACCCCATGGCAGGGTCCAGTGCAATGCCCTTGGGGTTGTACAGCTCCAGGTCTAGGAGAGTGACACACGTGTCCCCGTTTCGGTTGCAGACAAAGATCCTGTCATCAATGTCATCCACAAAGTAGAAGTTGCCGGTCAGCCAGTCGATGGCCATCTGCTCCACATCTGGAGAGTGGGAATGAAAGGGCTATGGGGGAGGTCCTCCCCTGACATGCCCACCTCCTCTGGGGCGCCCTCCTTCACCACCCAGGCCACGGCTGTCTCTCCTCCCTGAGGTCCTATGGGAGCTACCGGCAGTGGCATATTTTGCCTGGTGCTGTTGGCCATCCTTCACCAACCGCGTCTCTCCAAAGACAAGTCTCTGAGTATACTCCTTCACAGCCCTGCTTCCCAGGCCGAGCTCAGGGTGGCACACATGGGCAGCAGGAAATCAGTGGCTGGCTGGCTGACTGACAGGTTTCCCAACTCTAGCCCCTGCTTGAACGGGCCCATCTTCCTGCACTTCCGAAAGGCAGTGAGGACAGGTCCACGAGGTCACTCCAGAATTTTTAAAATTTGCTTTTTCTTGGATTAAGAGCACTCAGGCTAATAAAACATAACACATCTCTGCTTTTTATCAACTCTGTATGGTGAGTTGGCTTATCTCACGCCAGCCAGGAGCACCAACCGGAAGCTATATGTGTTTCCTGACTTTTCAAAATGGAAAAGCCAGGCATCCATCAGTAAATCCAATCTAAGAGAAGAGAATGTTCAAATACAGGGCCCACGAGATGGAAAAAGGAAGGTCCACGGTGGCAAAAGATTGGGACCAGTGACATGGGTCAGATTTCCTGTTCTCATTTCCATGGCCAACGCTTCTACTTCCCTATTGCTCAATTTCCTCTGTCCTAGGGAGGGTGGAAGGAGTGAGAAATAAGATATAGGGCTGGAGAAGAGAGCACAGAGAAGGAGAACCACCAAAGGACTCTGAAGGTAAACTGAGGCATGACTCATAAACAGGGGGAGCTTCAGAAGGGTGGGAGTGTGGGAGAAGGGTGCAGGCCAGGTGCCCACACTCAGTCTACATCAAAAGGACCTCAGACTTAGGGGTGGGCAGGAAGTCCAGGATGCAGGAAGTCTGGGGATGGGACCCCTGCTGTCCTGGGTGGTGGGGCTCCTCTGGAGGACCCACTGGCTCCCATCCATCCATAGCCCCCTCCAACTACTACTATCAGAGGTGATGCCTCTAGCAAGCTGGGACATCTCCAAGACAGTGACTCCCTGGACCCCTGCCTTGCATTCTACTTCCACCAGTTTCCCCAACAGGCAAAGGAATCTTTGGACCATCTGCCTTTGGCTGAAACTTTTTTTTTACTGGAAACTCCCACTAGCGACAATCAACCCAGTAAGGACTTCAATTCTTGCACAGCTACAGGTATAATGACTAGGCTTTCTGCTAATCCTCCCCCTTCCCCACAGGGATTCAGGGGCTGTTTCTTAACAGAGGATGGAGGTTGGGGGGGCCAAGGGAACAGGAACGTGGCTCCCAAGGAACTTGGCCAGGACCTGACACTGACTCACAGTCACAGGACTTAAGCTGAGGGAGGAAGGGAAAGAGCCAATTTGAGATTCTCATCAAACTAGTTTCCTCTTCAGGTCCCCCTTGTTGCACCCCACCCCAAGACAACTGGAAGGAGAAGTCACAGGCATGAGCTGTTACCCCGTGAGTGCTCAGGTGCCCCTAAACCCAGACACTGTCTCCTCTGCGCCCCAGTACTGTCCCATCCTGACAAAGGCAGAGAGAAGGAGCTCATGGGTCCCAGGCCAGGGCAGGGGTTAGGCGAGCAAATGACCCCACACTGTTATCCCAGAGAAAGCAGATGAAAATGAAGGCTGCTGGGCTGCATCCAGAGGAAACCAAGGTCCCAAGTCGGGGTGAGTGGGGGACCTGCCACAGTCCCAGGCAGCCAGCAATGTGGCTGAAAGGCAAACAGATTAAAAGGCAAACAGGTCTGTGCACCCTTTGCTTGGTGGGCACAGTGGGGGTCTGGGGGCTGTTGGCACGTAGATGGACCTTCTCATTCGAAGCTGTTTCCCCAGCACCAGCTGGTGCAGCTGCGTTCTTCTCTCCAACTTCCTGAGGCTTCCCTGAGTCACTGCCCAGCTTCCAGGCTGGCAATACACTGTCACTGCTCCCCCATGCGCCCTTCCCTCGGCAAGAGGGGAGGAGGAAGAAACCTGAAGGGATCTGATGCCCCTGTTTTGGATGGAGCTCCACATCCTCTCCTCCAGACCCAGGATGTGCTGACCTTCGAGCCTCCCTCCTGGCCTGGGTTCCTTGCCAATTCCGGGAAAGAAGGCAGAAGGGATTGTCCTCGCTCTCTGATATTCACCCTTGGCTGGTCCCCCCTTCCACCTCCCAAAGGCCAGGCAAAGCCCTGCTCAGCAGGCCGGTGAGGACTTGGCAAGAACAGGAATCCCCGGCCTGGCCTAGGCTCCGCTTTGGTATTTTTGCAGCTGGAGACTATTAGTTGCAAGTAAAAATCCTTTGTTATCCAACCCCTCTCCATCACATTATTTTCCTTTCTTCTCAAGTCCAAACTCCTCTGCCCACCACACTACATACACTCACAGGCACACACATACACACGTGCTTGGCCACTCTTCCCACTCTAAGCATAAGGAGATGGGCTCAAATGGGCACCTTCCCTCCGAAGGTGGTGCTGGACTGTTGCCCCCTGTCCCAGGGCACAGAGGGGACAAGTGGAGTCCCCCTGTTCCACAGTATGGAGGGGACAAATGCAGTCCTGGGTTTTGGCCTAGAGGACCTCACATTCTGGTCCCACACACCCAGAGAGCAGCTATCCCCTCGTGGGCCATCCTTCTCAGGACTGATCCACTTCAGAGACCTTCCAGAAGGCCCCTGGCCAAAGACCCCAAATCCTGAAGACAGGAGAATCTCAGGTAAACCCTAGGAGAGGGATGCTGTGTGGTGGTGGGAGGAGTCTGGGGCTGGTCTGAGAGCTGAGGGGCCAGGGATGCCAGAGTAGAGGAGGCAGCCAGTAAGCTGGGAGGGCGATGAGACAGAGGAGAGACCACAGCCTGTCGGTGATGTTGCAAAGGACTTTCACTTCCAGGCCCCAGAATAGACCTGGGGTGTGTGTGTGAATGCTCAGGCCTCCCTGTGCCCCCGCCCCAGTGCTCAGCACTCTGCACTCCCCACAACTCCAGCTTTTCTCAACGTCTCCATCCTTCACATCATTCAAGAAGCATCTCCCTAAACAGTGGCTGCTTTTCCAGAAACAACAGCACCCACCTCAGTCCCATGAAGACCCTAGCTTCAGCCACAGGATTTAAGACACTCTTCCTAAAGTAATCCTGGGGAAGAAAGGGAGCCTCTATGCTTTGGGGGAAATATCCCCCAACACATCCACACGCCCGGAGATTGCAAATAGAGTACAAGGTCCCTGGACAAGGAAGGAAAACCACACTTCCACCTTAACCACATCCCGAGGAACACACGGACTTCTTGGCCTTGTTCCAGGAAACTCTCCCATCACTTTCTGTACCCTGGGCCCAGCCAGCCTCGACACTGACAACCCAGCCCAGGTTTGAATCCTGGTTCTGTCACCTTCCAGCTGTGGAACTATGGTCAAGTTATTTGATGTCTCTGAGTCTCAGTCTGCTGATCTGGAAAATGGGATGATGCCATTAACAGCACTCAGCACAGGGTTTGGCACATGATAAGCGCTCTACTAATGGGAGCTGCTGTTCATACAATCCCCTGATCCTCTCTCTCCTCAAACCCATCCTTCCTGCCTTTTCCATCTGTGCCTTCAGCCAGAGCTATGTGGCCTCCTGACTAAAGGTGGGCAGTTTGGGGCTGACGCCTACTATTCATCAAGACAGTTCAGGCCCCCAGGAGGAAGATCTCTGTGTAGCAGGCCTTCAGAAGCCCCAGGAGTTCCTCTTACCACAGCCTGTTTACCTGATGACAAATATCGTGAGGGCAGGGCACCGTTTTTCATTTTGTGCCCGGTGCCCGACACACACATACTGATTCATTCAACAAATATTTGGTGAGTACTGAGTGCTCATGCTGTTGTCCCAGTGCTGGGACATCAGTTTTCCCTTCCCTGCTTCTTCCAGAATCCTTCTTTTCTGGCCTGAGGATGCCCAAGACAGACAAACTTCCTCCTTGTCAGAGCTACTCTGGTGTCTCACCCAGGGGCTGGGAGAGATGCTCGGGGGTCTGGGGCCCTCGCAGGTAGGGAGGAGACCACTGGGCGGGCCTGGCAGAAGCTTTGCTAAACGGCGTGTCTGCACGCTCCTGTTTCCTGCTGGGTCCTGACTTCAGCTCTTCTTGTTCTACCAGCAGGTCTGGGGATCAGCCAGGTGGGGTCCGCTCTACCCACTGGGCCCCCTCCCTGCCCCGCGTGTACTTCCAGCCCCACTGCCCTCCTCTGTGTGGCCCAGGCCCACACAGGCTCAGTCCTGGGTCCCGGGGTGAGACACTCGGACTCTGCAGCTCTGATTCAAAGTACAGAACCAGGGTCTTCCCACTATTGAGAAATGCTTGCTGGGCTCTAAAACGCATCTCTCTTGCTTAAGTTACTTCCTTTGGCTTGAAAACAGGGAGGGGGTTGTTGGGAGCAGGCTGGGTGGAGAGGCAGCTTCAAGGAGACAGCGGGGGAGGAGAGCCCTGGGCTGGAACTGCACCGTGAGACGCAGGGCCGGCCCCGCCTGGCCAGGAAGAGGAGCAAAGGGCTATTAAATGTGAGGAAACTGGGAAAGGGAACGGGAAGCAAAAGCACCAGGATGTGGGGAGCTTGAGGCCAATGAGTGGGCTGGCGAGAGCCCCTCGGTATTCTGACACCCAGCAGGTGAGAAAGGCCAAAGAAGTGGGTGGCTGGTTTTCCTCTGTGACACGGAAGTGTTCTGTAGGCTGGGGTGGGGGCTGAGAGGGTCGGGGGTAACCCGCTCCATGGGAGGGTGGCTCCCTTGCCAGCCGGGAAGCCAGCTCATCAGACTCAGAGGATCAACTCTCTCTCTCTGCCCCTCCTCTAGACAAATCACTGGCCTATTTCCTGTTGTGATTTTAAACACACACACACACACACACACACACACGCATGCACGCACACATGCGAGGGAGGGAAAAGTGAAGTTGGCCAGCTGGACTTAGGGACCCATTTCGCAACCTCACAGCCTGCAGCCTAGGAGGCCTTTTCTAGGCCTCCCGGCCAACCTCCTCTTTCCCTGTGCAGCAGGGTACCGGGGAGAAACCTGAGGGCCTTCGAGGGCACCTCTGGAGCATACCCCCATACACAGCTCCAGATAAAGTGACTACAGCAAATCTTATTTCCCTCAGGCCTCTGTTGGCAACCTCAGAACCTCCTCTCAACATGCACACACATCCTCCCAGGGCCCCAGTCCTGAGGTCTATGCCTGTTCTTTCTATGGTGGAAACATCCTGAGAGCTCAGGTCAGAGGAGTGAAGCCAAGGTCACGCAGGGCTGCGGTGGGTGGGGCAGTCGGTACACTTGACCTCTAGCCCTGCCCAGGGGCGGCCCTGCAGGGGGATGGACAGGACCTGAGGTTCCTTCAGAGGGTGGTCAGAGGTGAGGTGGGAGGGTGGGCAGGCCAGGACTGCTGACCTCTCAGGGCCGCTGTTTCCAGAACTTCAGTCTTTGGTCTCTCATTTCCAAAATGCTTGAAGTGCTTATGCACAGCTTGCTCTACCATTTATCTACCATTTCTTTACATCCGCTCACTTTTCTTATCTTGCTGCATCCTAAACAATCTATGAAATCAGAGACTTGACTTGCCAGCTGTAGGAGTTTCCTGCTGCTGCTGCTGCTGCTAAGTTGCTTGTCGTGTCCGACTCTGTGCGACCCCATAGATGGCAGCCCACCAGGCTCCCCCGTCCCTGGGATTCTCCAGGCAAGAACACTGGAGTGGGTTGCCATTTCCTTCTCCAATGCATGAAAGTGAAAAGTGAAAGTGAAGTCGCTCAGTCATGTCCGACTCTTAGCGACCCCATGGACTGCAGCCCACCAGGCTCCTCTGTCCATGGGATTTTCCAGGCAAGAGTACTGGAGTGGGGTGCCATTGCCCTCTCCGAGGAGTTTCCTAATAGGTATTAAATAATAACATAACTATTAATATAATAGTAAAAAAACGCATGTCCACATACAACATAAACATGAAGGCGTTCCCACTTGGGGAAAGTGTTAGTCACTCAGTTGTGTCCAACTCCTTGCAACCCTCTGGACTGTAGCCTGCCAGGCTCCTCTGTCCATGGAATTCTCCAGGCCAAAGTACTGGAGTGGGTTGCCACTTCCTTCTCCAGGCCCACTCAGGGAAAGGCAGTCGTAAACCCTGAGTGGGGGCGGGGGGCCCAGGGTCTTCCCTGAAAATCTCCTGGCTGTTCCCATCACATTGTCCAGTCATGGGATCAGAGTCTTCAGAAACTTGACCATCCTGCCACGCACGGCCAAGGGAAGGATGGGCCCTGGGGTTACATTCCAGGAGGGAGGGAAAGAGATGAACACTGAGTCCCCAAGACCCACCTCCCACCCAGGCCAACGAAAGACATAGGCTGGGGAAGGAAGGGCTGGCAGCCCGGCGAATTAAGGTAGGAAAGTGCTCACGTGCACACACACACACCTGTCAGGACGAGTGAGGACATGGTCAGTGGATCTCTTCCCACTTGAGTAGAAATGGATGGAAGGGACTGGGCTCAGACAGGAAACAGCAGGACCTCAATCCTAAGCCTGTCCCATAGAGCCTCGCATGAAGCTGTGCTGACCACTGTAGGGCCCGGGCGGGGCCCTTCAAGGGCTCAGGACTCAGAGCAGGTCTGGTTCACATACATGCCCCAGGACCCATGTGAAACAAGCTCACTTCCTGGCCTCCTTCCTTCTTTCTATTCTATTTCTGTTTCCAGAGTTTTCTCCAGGGCAGTCTCCCCCTTCTTCCCACACCAGCAGGCAGGCTTCTCTCAGGCCCTGGGCTCTGGGCTCCAGCACCTCTCCCTTGTCAGGCTCCTCCCTCCCGCGTGGGGCTCAGCCCAGGGGCCCGATGGAGGTCACGGTCAGCCAAGAATGGCATGATTGCAGGGAGGGCTCCCCCAGAGGGCCAAGAGAAAGCAGGAGAAAGCAGCAGCCTTCTTCTTCCTGCCCCTGGGGGAGCTAATTACAGGCCAGCAGGCCCCCTGCACAGGTGAGTGCCTGGGGCCAGCCACGCTTGCTCTCGCTGGCACCTGGGCAGGCCATCGGCCTCTCCTGGGAAGGGGGATGAGCTGGGGGTGGGGGAGGGTGCTGGGGAGAGACACTCCTGACATTCTCAGCTCAGGGCCCATAATTAGTTTGTGGGATGAGAGCAAAACAGCCATCCTCAGGGTGACAGCCAGACAGTCAGGCGGCATGGGCGGAGGCAGGGCCAAAGGAAGGGACAGAGGCTGGGGCAAGAGGAACCCATTCATTCACCCCGGTAGC